>NC_067150.1:45647776-45959787 GCF_903995435.1 Acomys russatus | reverse complement strand
AGAGAGAGAGAGAGAGAGAGAGAGAGAGAGAGAGGAGAGGAGAGAGAGAATGTTAAGTAATTTCTCAATAGATGTTTTGTAATACACTGTAGAGAACACACAGATTGCAAATATTACAAGGCAGCGAATCATCACCTGTTTAACCCCTCCCCCAAAGTGAGAAGAGGACATAGCCACTCTGCAGATCCCCTGTGCCTCCCAGTGCTTCTCTGTGAGCACCATAGGCAGGCACCACACATGCCGTCCTCTGTGAGCACCATAGGCAGACACCACACCCTGCATGACAGGGCTCCTAGTTTAGGATTATTGTGGTGTTGCCATGAGCCTGGTGTATGTCTTCTCGAGGTACCTGTACCAGGACTGGAGTTGCTGTGTGGTTTGGGGATGACCACTTCAATGTCTCTCTTGCTTTCTTCCAGCATGCTTTCCCTCAGCAGTGAAGAAGGCTCCTTGAGAAATCCCAGAGCCCCCTGCCCCGTGTTGTTCAGGAGACCCGCAGGCTGCCCAGGTAAGAAAGGGCAGGGACAGCCAGGGTACAAATTGGCCACAGTAAGTGACTGCCAGCAGTCTCTGGCCTATCTGTAAAGTGCTTCTCTCTGTGTATGTCAGATAAGCCCCCTCTGACTACATAAGGACTGATAGCTCCCAGGAAGCACAGGCCTGTTCAGGCTGCAAGTCACTGCTAGTTCTCCGTATTACACCTACTTCTAGTCCTGTGTGGCAGTTGGAATGCCCACAGTGACACTGAGACCCCACCCCAAGGAGGGGCTGCATCTTTTCTTACCATTATCTACCCCTGACCTAGCCTGGAGCCTGATATTCAGAAGGTGCTTGGTAAGTATTTGTAGAATGAACCAATATTGTAAAACATCACGCATACATAAATAATGATATGCACATCACACACTCTCTCATACTCTCATACACAGTCACACACATACACACACACACACACACACACACACACACACACACACACACTCACACTCACCCAGTAGGCACCATTGTTGCTGTATCAGAGCCTTCTGCCTCTTGACTTGCAGCTTGGTCCTGGAGCCCTAACTAGGGACAGTGAAAGAATGAAGGACAGACACACGGACAGGGATACAGGAAAGCTGGGATCAGGCGCTCCCTCTGATGGAAGGCTCCTATGTGGCCCAGCAGCCCTGAACCTCCTCCTGTTTATTAGGTAGAGCACATGGGGCGGGGCTAGCTAGTTTCTGTAGGTCTCTGTAGACAAGCATTCTCAGACTATAAATGTCTGGGCGTAGGAGGAAGGCAGTTGCTAGTCCTTGCACACACTGGTCACTCCCACACACTCAGACCTTGGAGGAAAACTTTGCTATCCATCTCGAGCCTGACCCATATGGGGAAAAGGCTTTGACAACTTCCCATGGGTCTGTGGCCTTGATCTTTGTCATAACTGCGCCCATGTCAACAATACGCATTTCCTCAGAACTCCACTCACCCAGGGCTTCCTCCACTTCCTGGTCTTATTTCTTTTTAAACGTTCAGGATGAATCTTCATGCTTGGACTAGGGGCAGTTCCCTGCAATGCTTCCCACCAGACTGTAATGATGAGAAGAGAGAAAAAACAAAACAGCTGCTATGGCCAAGGAAAACAAAGAGACTTTTTAATAGGTTAAAGGGATTAAAGCCTAGAAGTGCATTGAGGATCTTTTTTTTTTTCAACATTAGCAGGGGAGACAGTCTGATGATAACCCTTTTGCATTTCCAGGAGGTGATGACATAACTGGGTCACACCTTTGTTATCATTGCTGTGTGCCCAAGCACCTGGAAGGTGGGTCCCAATTAATCCTCAATTACGTCTGTTCTAATTTTAAAGAGCTGCCACCACACACGTGTGTTGGTAATTCACATGACATATTAAATCCTGTCTAAATCAAAAGGCAATAGCCTGGCCCGACTGGTTGAACCGTGCCCAACTGGAGGTGATTAAAGCAACACCTACCCAAGACAGAGGGACTCACTAGCATAAACGTGTAAGGAAGAATGTGACCCAGCCACTGGATGAAAAGACAGTGGTGTGGCGACATGTGTGCAGTAGGCTCACACCTGACAGGACTCAACCTGCACGGATACGACGTAGAAACAACAGAAAACGCAGCTGCTGTGCTAGTTCCCGAGCCCAGGCTTCCTCATACCAGGAATCAGGTTCTTAGCTGAACCCAAGTGGCTCTTCTGCCTCGAGAAACACAGGGGTGGTCTTCCCTCACATCAGCCCAGGGGGGGGGGGGAGGGGGAAAGGAGGGCAGGGGTTGGGGGATGGGCCAAACCATTTCATAGGCCTTAGGTTATACTCCCCTGTCCTTTGGTCCAATGCTCCACGGTCATGGGCTCTAGCCCTGTGAGCCATCAGCCTAACCAAACACTTACAAGTCGCTTTGGTTATGGTGTTTTGTCATAGCACTAGAAAGATAACAGACATTGGGTGCTTTTTTTTTAAAGCAGGAAAGCTGGCCACTGGGGAGGGGATCCAAGCTCTCAAGGACGTCATCTGCTACCGCGGGCAACCTGGAACCTCACTGTGTTTCTTAGGCCCAGCACAGGGGAGACACTAAGTAGTCTTGGTGGGAGGACAGTCTCCATCTGTAAAGATCCCAGAGGGTGAAGGAACTGTAGTTGTAGTCTCTGCACACACTGACCACTCGTTCACACTTGGACCCTGAAGGAAAGCTTGGACATCCTTCTTAAGCTTTGGCACTCCTGTGGGGCCGAGTCTTTGACATGGCCTTGCCTGTGTCAATGACACCCATGCATGTGGGACTTCACTCATTCAGATCTTCTGATCCCTACAGGCTCCGCCCCAGTGCATATATAACTTATTGCAAGAGGGGGATGTTCCTCATTCCTGGGCCTCCGAGGAGGAAGAATCATGGTGCAGTCACAGGTAACCAGTAGTTTTTATTGGGGGACACAGTCATGGTTCCATCTGATTGCATTCCATGCAGCTATTAGCAGGACCTGTCTCCTCTGACCCAGGCCAAACAGTAGCAGAAATGTCAGTTTGGCTGACCTCAGCAGAAGGAAGTGTCTCTAGGGGATATAGGAGGGGGCGCCAGTGAAAGCAGGGGCTTCCAGACAGGTTTTCTAGGGGAGATAAATGCATGAAGCTGCAGTAGAGGCGGCCCCTGCCCTGCCTACCCGAGCCCATTCCTCAGAGATGGCAGTCTCCAGGCCCTTCCCACCCCTTGGATCTTCTCCATCATCTCCTTCCACAACCTCAGATGTGGGCTCTCTCTTTAAATGATGCCGAAGTCACTCCTAGATGCTGGGAAAGCCCCTTCGGATGAGGTGGCGGTTCTGTGTCCCAGGGGTCCTCGGAAAACGCTGATCAAGGCTGGTTCCACCCCACCCAGCCAAGGCAGGTGCTCTGTCCTCTAGGCAAGAGGGCAGAGTCTGTCTGCATTTTGCCTTGAGGAAAGCACCTCCATGCAGATCATATTTGACTGTTGCAGAATTTTAGCAGAGGGGCCGGAGAGATGGCTCAGCGGTTAAGAGCATTGACTGCTCTTCCAGAGGCTTCCTGGCAATATTGTCAAAGGCACACATGAAGCCTTGGCTCTGAGTGTCTAGTGTAGGTCTGAGCAGGTCTGACCCAGTGAGCTGTGGCCTCCTCTGTCTATTTTGGGAGGACCAAGCAGCAGCAGCAGCAGCCAGGCAAGCTGGGGCGGGGTGTTAACTGGTTACTTTCTCCCCCAGCGTGAAGTAGCACGTCTGGGGGCCCTGACCCCCCACTCTGTCTCCTCTTGCTTCTTTCAGAAGTTTGTCATTAAGTGGGCCATGAGATCTGAGCAAGGAGGTAAATTCTCCATGCATGAGTGTCTGGGCCCTTGGTGATTAGTGTTGCTTTGCCTGCCTTGGCCCTGGTCCCTGGCTCTCAGGCCACTTGCCAGGACTCTTGAGTCTTGATGTATACCCCCTCTCTGGTTCTTAGCCATACCCATCAGCTCAGGCAGAGGAGACTAGAGAGGTCCCCGACTTAGGGTGGACATGCCCTTCCAAGATCTGGGGAGCCTGTGGCAGAGGTAGCTTTCTTTTACCCTCCTTCTTCCCTCCCTCCCTCCACCCTTCTTTTCTCTCCTCCATCCCTCCCTCCCTCCCTCTCACCCTACCATTTCCTTATTTGTTAATTGAATGCATGGAGCTGGAAGAATTCTCTTTGAACCTTCCCAGGTCTGGCATTCTTACTCAGACTCCACAGGTAAATGCCCACAGGACTTCTGTTCAATTACTGTACCTACTTGACTAAGGAGGAAACAGGTTCTGAGATGAGGATGCCTCTCGCAGTCCACTGCCTTTGTTGGTATGCCTACCTCAGGTTCAGGACAGTCCCCCAAGTGAGGTACAGCCTATGGGAGCATCCTGATCCCTGGGATGCTAGAGAGACCTCCCACCCTCCATGCTTCTCCCCATGGCCTGCTTCCTTCCCGGATGTCTAAAGCCATCTCAAGCCACGAGCCCTCCGAACACTGACTCAAACATGTGCCCCTGTGTGATCCTGCCTAAGTACACATGGACCGCATGTGTACATGAGCCTTTGAAGGCTAGAAGAAGAGTCAAATCCCCTTGAACTGGAGTTACAGGTGGTGGTAAGCTACCAGGTGGGTGCTGAGAACTGCACCGAGGTCTTTTGCAAAAGCAGTAAACATTCTTTAAAAAAAAAAAAAAAAGAAAAAAGAAAATAAATAAATAAATAAAACACACACACACTCTCTTCCAGAGGACTCTGGTTCAATTCCCAGTACCCAAATGACAACTCACAACTGTCTGTAATTCCAGTTCCAGGGGATCTGACATCCTCACATAGACATGCATTCTGTCAAAATAGCAATGTACATTTTTTTTTTAAAAAGGGAATCATTAAAAAGTATATATACTTATTTTTAAAATGTGTGCTTTGCATGTATGTCTTTGTATCACTTGCAGGCATGGTCCTAGAGAAGACCAGATCCTCCGGAGCTGGCTTTGTAGACAGTTGTGAGCCACTATAAGGGCACTGGGAACCAAACTCAGGCCCTCTGCAAGAGCAGCTGGTTCTCTTAACTGCTGCGCCAACTTTCCAACATTCTTTTTGGTTTTGTTTGTTCAGTTATTTAGACATAAGTTCTCTCTGTGTTACCCAGGCTGACCTGGAACTCCCGGACTCAAGCTGCACCCCCATCCATATTATCCTCAGGAGTAGCTAGGGTATGCTACTGGGCCCAGCAGGCTGCTCTCAGTGTTTGCTGTCTATTTAACATGTGTGTGATCGCATGAGTTATCACTCTATTTTACACAGCTGGCTTAGGTTCCCTAGAAAATAGTACCAAAGCAAACTCAGGCCTGGGGGAGCAGGCACAGGGCCCAGTGAAGCAGGAAGGACAGCAGGGTCAGCACGTGGGTGGCAGTTTGCTGCCATTCCAAGCTCCCCCCAGCATTGCCCAAGAAAACTCAGATTCGACAGAAGCTATCTGAACAGGTACTGGCTCTGCACCGTGGCCCATTCTTTTGAAGGAACCACGTGTCCATCCCCATTTTGCCAAGACAAAGTGGGCAGGAAGGTAGGTGACTCGGCCCAGGTCATGTAGCAAAGCCGGTCATCCATACTCTCGCGTGAGTACAGCGTGCATGGCCCTTCATCCAGGTGAGGAAGGTTAACCTCTGCTGAGGTTAGGCAGGCATCTGTGCTTGCTTCCTTCTTCTTCTGCTCTGATTTCTTCCTCCAACGCGAACCTCAGTGGTCCAGCTTAGCCCTAGCAGCCCGAATCCCCACTTTGGCCCCTGATCTGGGCACAGCTCTGTCCAGACGGCAGCGCTCTCCACGACTCCTTCCCAGGGCCTTTGGCCTCCGCAAACTTCCAGGTTCATGCAGAGCTGAAGGAGATTGGCTTTCTGACCTAGAACTCACTCCATTTAGTCCATATCGCCCCGGCCCAGAGAACGCGAATGCAGCCCAGGTGTGAGGTTCTGGAGTACTGCTGAGACTCGGGCGGGGGTGGGGGGGGGGGGGGGGGGGGGGGTTTCCACGCAGGCAGATGCTGGCGCATATTGCTGGCGAGATGTATGGAGCACAAAGTGGCTGTAGCCAGCAGAGGTCAGCAGAGAGCCGAAATGTTCACTTTTCTTCTGGGTGGGAAGTCAAGCTAGGGGCCCCACGTGAAGTATTTAAAAATGAAAAAGAGCCGGGAATGGTGGTGCATGCCTAATGGCCAGTACTCGCACTCGGGAGGCAGAGGCAGGTGGATCGATGTGAGTTCGAGGCCAGCCTAGTCCACAAAGCAAGTCTAGGAGAGCCAAGGCTACACAGAGAAATCCTGTCTCATAAAAACTCACCATCACCACCACCCCCAAACCCGGAAAACAAATACAAAGAGACAAGCAAACAAGCAAAGAAAGAAAGAAAGGAAAAGGCGGAAGTGGAATTTGGGGTGAGGGTATCTCCTTGTAAGGTGGTACATAGAAATGACCTTCCTGCCCAGGACCTAGAGGCTCCTTTTAAAAAGCAAGGACATAAGACTAAAGACAAAATTAATCTGGTAGAGTGCTTGAGGGCCGGGGTGCCCGGGTTTGGTTTCCAGCTATGTTGTGGGGTGTCACTTTTCTTTGGGAGCTGGCCACTGAGAGGGCACCCATGCTCAGCTGATGTCCCCATACCATCTGTATAGGGCTCCATGGGTCATTTCAAAAGGTAGAGGTGTGTGTGTGTGTGTGTGTGTGTGTGTGTGTGTGTGTGTGTGTGTGTGTCTGCAGAGGGGCATACATGTATAAACTTGGGGGGGGGAAGAAAAATATTATTTTTTTAAAAATGTATATGCAAATATAGATATAGGTCCTTCAGTTTGTGATTTCACAGATATAATTTCTTAGGATAAAACAACTAAAGCCCATTTTTAAGTTTTAAAAGTGAGTTGAGCTGGGCGGTGGTGACGCATGCCTTTGATCCCAGCACTTGGGAGGCAGAAGCAGGCGGATCGCTGTGAGTTTGAGGTCAGCCTGGTCTACAAAGTGAATCCAGGATAGCCAAGGCTACACAGAGAAACCCTGCCTCAAAAAAGAAACAACAACAACAACAACAGTGAGTTGAAGGGGCTGGAGGGATGACTCAGTGGTTAAGAACACTATCTACTCTTCCTAAAGGACCTGGGTTCAATTTCCAGCACCCACACAGCAGCTCACAACTGTCTGTAAGTTCAATACCAACGGAGTTACACCCTCACCCTCACACTAGTACATGTAAACTTTTTTTTTTTTTTTTAATAAAAGTCCGTTGAGGTGAATAAAAATACTAAATTATGGGGAGATGGATTGGAATAAAGAAGGCTCGTACCTGTATAAATCCTGCGTGGTTGTGATCACCCACATGTGAGCCCAGCACTCAAGAACAAAAGGGCCCAGGAGCCGACTAGCAAGCCTAGGCAGATCAGTGAGCTGTGGGTCCTGTGAGAGTCCCTGCCACAATGCAGGGGTGGGAAGCCATCAAGGAAGACACCCACTTAATCTCTAGCGTCATGCGCACACCGCACATGTGCACTCAAGCCACACAAACATACATACGCACGAGATGTCTCCAGTGATGTACAACGGCAGAGGGAAAATGAAGGAGGTGGCAGAGCCCGGCGCTGGGCACCCTGGGCTACCCGAGCCTCAGTGTGTACAACGTGGCGGGCGGCTGGGCTCCCTTGTCACAATTCGGTTTTACAAATTGTTTCTCTTGATCATTTCTAATCATCTTTTTTTCCTCCTTTGTGATCACACCTCAGGTTGAGGCTTCATCTCAGGTATTCCACTTTTGACGTAGTGCCCTCCTTTACTTGAAGACACCCCAGTATTTCTAAAGGGAGCAGATTACCATGCCACAGTAGGTTCTTAGCCAGAGTGCATCACTTTGCCACTCACAGGGCACAGTTCCTTCCTTCGACACATGTTGTACCTGCTCTATAGCAGGCACTCTTCCAAAGTGCTGCAACCCAACTCCCTTACTCACTGAGGTTAAACCTAGGCCCTGTCTTAGTTAGGGTTTCCATTGCTGTGGTAAAACACTATGACCAAAAGCAGCTTGGGGAGGAAAGGGTTTATTTGGCTTACGCGGCCTGAATCACAGTCCATTAGGGGAAGCCAAGGCAGGAACTCAAAGTGGAACCCGGAGGCAGGAGCTGATTCAGAGGCCATGGAAGAGTTCTGCTTACGGGCTTGCTCCACCTGTTTTCCTATAGAACCCAGAACCACCATACAAGACCCAGGACAACCACCCCTGGGGGGGGGGGGTAGGTTCCGTACAGTGACCTGGGCCCTCCATATCAATCATCAATCAGGAAAATGTACCACAGCCTGGCCCTAGGCCAATCTAGTGGGGGCATTTTCTCAACTGAGAGACTCGTTTCCAAAAATCTCTAGCTTGTTGACATGAAACTAACAAGGGCCATCCCCAAGTGGATAGATGGCTTAGACCAACCTTATGAATACCTCATGGGTCAGCACCCATGATTCAATCTAACTTATGAATTAGTTACAGTAAAAAATTAATAAGTAATAATAACAAAAGTAGAATCACTACAGTGGTATGTCATAATGGTATACAATTACAGTCTAACCCTCACAGTTCTGCAAGGTTTCTGGGAAGATTTGAGGTGATGCAATGCTCATGTGATGATGTGAGAATTACACAGGCATCAAGGTGTTGTATTCGGCCCCTACAGTCTTCTTCCACTAACCGTGGAGAGGCTGTTCTGCGCAGTGTGATGGAAACCCATTGCCAGCCCTCTCTCTCATGACCCAGATGCGAACCATCCCTACGCTCAGCCCAACCATCAACAGTTTAGCCGTCTTCGTATCAGTTCGGGTGCCATACATTTCAATGCTTATGGTCAAGCTGTGCTCAGAACAGCACACACGTCAAAAAGTGTGAATTCTTTTAGTCTGTCATTTTCCATTTCCTGTGTTTGAGCTGTGCTTGGCCGTGGGTAACCAAAACTATGGAAATTGAAATCGGTGAAACTACCGAGTCACAAAAACACCTGCACCCAAGGAGTGAAGGAACACATAGGTGACGAGAGACACCCTCTGTCCCAGTGCTGTTGGCCAGGGGGAAGTAGGAAAATAAACAGAATAGGAGCTGCTGGTGGCATAGGTTTCAGACCGGTGTTCAGAGCAGTGACAGGATAGCAGCAATCGGATTAGCGGGAGTTAGAGGAGGTGAGAGGGTGAGTTGGTAGGCACAGAGGGGAACTGTTCCAGGCAGGGGAAGGTGGAAAGGCCCAGAGGAAGGAGTGTGCCTACAGCCTGTGCAGAGCAGCAAGGGGCTGGTGTGACTGTTGCCAGAAGAGCTGAGCCATAGAAGCCAAGGTCAGAGAACAGCAGGCTGGAGCCCAAGGAAGAATTTCAGCTTTTATTGTGGGGCTGGAAGCTTCTGGCAAAGGAACAGTGTACTGTCAGATCTGAGTTCTAACAGGTCCTCTGGCCTTCCTACCGCACAGGAGTCGTGACTCCAGCCTCTGGGAAGCTCTGAATGATCAAGGCCAGCTACCCATGGCTGAGGGCAGGCAGGCAGGCGCTCTACCCGCATGCACTCTCCAGTCTTCCCAACTCTTATCTAGCCTGAGTTCAAGTCCTTCTAGAAGGAAAGACTCAACTCCCACAAATTGTCCCTTAGCTTCTAAACACACACACACACACGCACACACACATACACACACACACATACACGCACACACACACACATACACACGCACACACAGATGTAAACAAATTTTAATGTATAAAAAGCAGTACTCACCTGACTAAGGAGATGGCTCAGTCAGTAAACTCTGCCAGGCAAACATAAGGACCTGAGTTCATATATACCCTGTACCCACATAAAAGCTGGGTGAAGGGGTAGATGTATGCAATCCCAGCACTGGGTGGAGCAGAGATAGGTTGTAGGCTTTGACTTTTTCCAAACCTAATTTATTTGGGCTTCTTTAATCCTTATACTCCCTTCCAGCCCACCTGCCCTAGATAGGAGGGAAAAGAGGTTAATGGGAACAGGAGAAGTAGGCCTTTGTGGACTCAGTTCCTGGGAGCGAGTCCCCTGGCGTAGTCGGCAGGATTTCAGCGGACCAGCAATCCAACCAAAGTTGCTGCTGGAACCTGGAACAGCAGCCGGAACACGGAGCCTTGATGTGTTCTCTGGCACGGTTCTCTCTAGGAGCGTCTGAAAGTGGAACAATGAACAGCCAAACAATACCAAGACCCAGAAAAGCCCCCGCCCCCTGTTTTGGCCTTATATATCTCCTCTCAGAGTCGGTACTGAGATGTGTTTCAGTTGGCAAAAACCAATCCCCCGCATGAGGTGGTGTGTCTTCTAGTGGATAAAGATCGCCTGTTCTCTCACAAGTCTGTTCCCCATCCCACACTTGGGATCAAAACAAAAACATGTTTGTATCCAATACCTATCCCACATTTGGGATCAAACAAAAACATGTGTACACTTACTACAATAGGTAGAAGCCTGGAGCTCATTGGTCAGTCAGTCTAGCTCATCGGTGAGCTCCGGTTCAGTGAGAGACCCTGTCTCCAGAAAATGAGGTGGAGAGAAATGACAGTCTAGAAAAATACCAGATGTTAACTTGTGGCCTCCACACACACCTGGACAAACAGACTCATATACACCCCCAGGTACACCCACACACAAATACAACTATCAAGAGTAAATACTTTGCCAGGTGTGGTGACACACACCTTTAATCCCAGCACTCGGGAAGCAGAGGCAGACGGATCGCTGTGAGTTCGAGGCCAGCCTGGTCTACAGAGTGAGTCCAGGACAGACAAGGCTACACAGAGAAACCCGGTCTTGAAAAAACAAAAACAAGCCAGGCGTGGTGGTGCACGCCTTTAATCCCAGCACTCAGGAGGCAGAGGCAGATGGATCGCTGTGAGTTAGAGGCCAGCCTGGTCTACAAAGTGAGTCCAGGACAGCCAAGATAACATAAAGAAATCCTGTCTCAGACACAAACAAACAAACAACCCCAACAAAACAAAAACAAATAAAAATAACAAATACTTCTATAGAGTATCAAAAGGCAACACTTATGAAGCTGTACAAAACACAATCAACAAAAGCAAATGTTTTTTAAAAACTAGCTAGAAGATTAAATATTTGTTTACAGCTGTACCCCTTTGGTGACTAACGTCCCTTTTAACTACTAGGAGGCATGGCTTGGAGTGCACAGTATTACAGTGCATTTAATTATCATCGCCAAAAGGAAATGGCCATGATACAATTAGAAACAATGAACACCAACCAGGAAGAGGTTGGCATCATCAGGTTTGTAGGACACCTGCGGAAGTGTTCTCTCAGGCTCAGCATTTTCAACGGCTTCTGCAGTACACAATAGCAGTGAGCCAACACAACACAGAACTACACAGACACCCTTTGATTCTCAACTCAGTTTCTCCTTCTAAACAAATGTAGAATTTTTGGCTCAGTGGGATAACTGGACTATAGCACTGACAAAACAGAAACAGTTCAGACCTGACAAATTTAGGGAACAGTGCAAGGGACTAGAAACACACTTTCTGACATGAAAGTTCATCTCATACAATAACACAATACTTACTTACTGGGGCAAAGAGACACACGCCAGGCTTTCACATAACAGAATTGCCCAAAATGTCAAAATTAAAAAAAAAAAAATTAAATGGCACTAATTAAAATGAAGCAGAAATGTTAAAAAAAAAAAAAAAAAGTATCACTGACTATTTTATATGTAATGCATATTGTAGTGAAAAAGCATTTTCTGGTCAGTTCATGTGTATTAAATTTGCATTAATTCTGTAAACTTTAGAAAATATGTATAAAATTCATACATGTAGTTCTGTGTGTTTGTAGTTACAGATACACGTTGTACTAAGTGTGCTAATATCACTTTAAAATAAATACTACAATGCCAGGTATAGTGGCACATGCCTTTAATCTCAGTTCTTGGGAGGTAGAAGCAGGCAGATCTTTGTGAGTTCGAGGCCAGCCTGGTCTACAAAGTGAGTCTAGGATTGCCAGGGATATACAGAGAAACCCTGTCTCAGAAAACCCCTCCCCCCCAAAAAAAAGAAAGAAAGAAAGAAAAAAGGAAACCACAAGATAATTTTTAAAGATGTATCTTACATTTATCTATCTATTTATCTATCTAACTATTTGTGTGTGCCTGTGCATGTACACATGCATATGGTCTTTAAGGAGGCTAGAAGGGAGCATGGGATCCCATGGACCTTGAGTTACAGGCAGTAATGAACTCCTCACTGTGGGTTCTGGGAATTTAACTCAGGTCCTCTGTAAAGAGAGGACCTGATCCTAGCAGCTGCACCTCCTCTCTAGCACTAAGACAAATGTTTAAGTAGTCAAACGCCCGACAAGATTACTAGAAAACACAAACCTTAAAAAAAAAAGCTAAACATAGGTATGGCTTAGTGGCCTTTAATGCCAGCACAAGGAAGGCAGAGGCAGGTGGATCTCTGTGAGTTCGAGGCCAGCCTGGTCTACGAAGTGAGTTCCGAGACAGCCAGGGCTACACAGAGAAAGCCTGTCTCAAAAACAAAACACAAAAATCTCATCTTCCAACTTAATTCTTTGTTTTGTAGATATTACCTAGATAATATCTTTGGGCTAGAGAGCTGCCCCAGTGAGTAAAGGCTGTTGCCATGCCAACCTGGCAATGTGAGCTTGATCCCCAGAGCTCAGATTATGGTGAATAGGAAGAACCGACTCCACGAAGTTGTCCTCTGCCCTCCACATGCATGATCCTCCTATAACAACAACGCGTTTTTAAAAAAAAATTAGAAAAGCTGTTACTCACAGGAGAAGAGGAGACGCCCAGTTCTGATGCAAGCTGATGAGCTGGGGTGCATAGGAAGGGGCTCCCCTTTTTATGAGGACTAGGAGAAGGGGGAGGGTGAGGAGACTGGGAGATGAGGAGGGATTGGGGCTATGACCAGGATATAAAGCGAATAAATTAAAAAGAAAGAAAGAAATCGTGGCTGCTTTAGAGCAGAGGCTCTCAACCTGTGTGTTGTGACCCCTTTGGGGTTACATATCAGATACACTGCAGATCAGATATTTACATTATGATTCATAACTACCAAAAATACAGTTATGAAGTAGCAATGAAAATAAGTTTATGGTGGTGGTGGGGGGGTGGGCTTCGCCACAATATGAAGTACTGAGTTAAAAGCTCACAGCATTATGAAGTTTGAGAATTGCTGCCTTAGACACAAGAATTAGGTTCTAGTTGACATTGGTACTTTTGCCTTAGACACAGATATTTCCTTAAATATGTCACAGGGCAGTGTTTTACCTTTTGGGGGTGGAGGTGGGGGTGGGGGTGGGGAGGCTATCAATTTCTCTGCTGTATGTGTCTCTGCTTTAGTCTAATTTTGTGGTCAAGAAAGGCCAGCTTCTCCAAATAAGGACAGAGAGGGACCCAGTAGGATCCATTACAGGGTACATTTGTTTCACACTGTCAGAGCACTTACAGGCAGCTATCCACAGACAGACTGCCTTGCCCGGTTCCCAGTTCTCCAACAGTGCGTAACTATTTCTCTAACAGCCAACCATAACCATCTCCTACATGTTCCAAAAGCGCCCCCCTCCCCGAAAAGTCACCGTTCTCTGCCTCTGAATAATTCTTCACATTATCTACCTATGAATCAGGGAATGGATGATTGAGGGAAAAAAACCACCCTAATTTTTAAAAGCATCCTCAAGGCTGTCAAGAGGACTCTGCGGGTAAACGCACTTGCTGCCAAGCCAGACAATCTGCGTCAGACTCCCGGGGTATGTGCATGGTAGAAGGAGATTGCCGGCTGCTGAAAAATTGTTCCCTGATCTCCACACACACACTGTGTGTCTAACTCGCTGTTGCATTGCCACAGCGAGACATCATGAGTTAGACACCTTACAAAAGGAAGTGTTTAGTTGGGGACGACTGCCAGGCTCTTTTTTTTTTAAACATTGAAAAATTACTTTTTCATACAATATATTTTGCTTATAGTTTCTTCCCTCCCCCAACTCCTCCCAGATCCTCTCTGTTTCCCCACCCACCCAAATCCACACCCTTTCCTGCTCTTTCTCATTAGAAAATAAATAGAAATCTAAAAAAAGAAAGAAAAGAAGACAAAAATAAACAAATAATGTCAGAAAAAACAAACAGAAGAGGGAAAAAAACGCCAAAAAAAAATCATAAGAAATGTAGGCTCTAAGACATACATTTGCACACACAGACAACCCACAAAAACACAACTGGAAATCATAACACATAAGCAAAAGATGTGTAAGGTTAAAAAAAAAATGCTCTGACATTTGATGAGACATAAATAAATAAATAAATAACCCTCCAAAAATACCACTGAGACGTGTGCAAGCCCTGCGTATGCTGCGGCCACAGTCTCTGTGAGTTCATACGTGCATCAGTCCTGTTGTGTCCAGAAGGCCTCATTTCCTCGGTTTCATCCATCTCTACTGGCTCTCTCAATCTTTCTACTTCCCCTCACACAGAGTTCTCTCAGCCCTGAGGGGAGGAATTTGGTGGAGACATCCGATTTAGGACTGAGTGTTCCGTCTACTGCAGGAGGAAGCGTCTAATGATAATGGCTCAGCAAGACCCAGATCTATGAGTTATTAGGAGCCATTTCATTGCTACATTTCCTTATCAGACAGCAGTATTTGGGTTTTTTGTTGTTGTTGTTTGTTTTTGTTTTGTTTTGTTTTGTTTTTCTCTCTCTCTCAGTGCATGGACACCAGGGCAGGGTCAACCATGGGGGTCTATAAAATATAATGGGCCTTAATTTCAACCAGATAGCGGTTGGTTATTCCCACAACTTTTGTGCCCACTATTGCACCAGTGTATCTTGCAGGCTGGTTACCAGTGTAGTCCACAGGGTTTGTAGCTGGGTTGGTGTTTACCTTTCTCCTCTGGTAATGTGCGGAGTGCCTTCCAGTATCACAAATACTAGTCAGTAGGGTAAATGCTCTGGGTAGGCATCACACACACACACACACACACACACACACACACACACACACACACACACATTTTAAAGATGCATTCTGGGCATCAATTACTTACATTCTAAAATTTATTTATTTATATTTATTTTTGGTTTTTTGAGACAGGGTTTCTCTGTATAGTCTTGGCTGTCCTGGCCTCACTTTGTAGAGCAGGCTGGCCTCGAACTCACAGCGATCCACCTGCCTCTGCTTCCCAAGTGCTGGGATTAAAGGCATATGCCATCACTCCCTGGCACATTCTAAATTTTTGAAAGGTTGAATTATGCTCAATTTTTAATCTGCATGAATCTAAAGATACTTACAAAGATCTAATGTTTTTTAGGTTTAGGTTTTGGTTTTGGTTTTGGTTTTTCGAGACAGGGTCTCTCTGTGTTAGCTTTGGCTGTCCTGGACTTGCTGTCCAGAGATGCAGATCTCTGTGAAGGTCTGTGGTAGGGGGAACCTCTATCCTATCCAGGGCCAGGGAGGAGCTGCACAGTAAGAGATGTAGCTAGCTACAAGGACAAGGACTTTGCTGCTGCCAAAAGTGTAGCCACAGAGAGGTAGGAAGGCAGGGAGGGAGGGACGGAGGGAGAGAGGGAAGGAGGGAGGGAGGGAAGGAAGGAGAGACACTAAAAACTCAACTTCAGAGCTGAAGGAAGAACTCAGTGGGCAAGAATGCCAGCTGTACACACATAAGGACCTGAGTTCAGATCCCCCACACTCAGGAAAAAAGCCTATCCTGCAACCTCAGCACTGGGGGGGGGGGGGGGGGGGGGCCCGGAGGAGGGAGGCAGAAAAGAGAAGATGCCTACAACTTGCTGGACAGCCAGCTTCGCTGAACTGGTGAGCCTTCGTTTGGTCTCAGGGGAACAGAGCAGAAAGAAACAGAAGACACTTAATTCCCGCTCCCCGCCCTTCCCAGTGCCCACAATCCAGCATATACCCACAAGCATAGATACACGTGCCGCTCCCGGCACACACATACAACACACTCTAACCACTACCACCCTGAATTGGCCTAACTAAGCCAGAGACCAGAGGCCAGGAAACCCCAGGGTGGAGGCTCCAAGGGTTAGCAACCTCTTCATCTTGGAAAACGGGACTCTGGCAGACAGAATAGCCACGGTGGTAGCTGTATTTATTTTGCAAGAGGAAACTAAATTGCCATTTTCCAACTGGGCTGAGCAGCCTCTCCCACTCCCTGGTGTTTGTGTCCCAGCACTGACTTTCTGTTGAGCTATGTATCCTTCGTCCCCAGGTGACTGCTAAGAGTCACTTTTCATCAGCCTCTGCTGCCAGATGGCCAACCCTCTCCTCACAGGGACTGACACGCAGGCCACCTTGTGCTCTGGGACGTATGGCTGCCTGGACCTTGTTGCTTCTGTGGCCTTTGCTGGGAAACCCTAGGGCTTTATCAACTTCCTGGGTGCTACCACCCTCAGGTCTTATCGACCTAAGCGACACCCCTTCTTTTCCAGACCCAGTCGGCTTTCCCTAACCCCCAACCCCTGCCCCACGTCACTCATCTCACCAACCTTTTCCCAGCTTTCATTTTGAACAAGGCTTCTGAACTTACAAGCTAACACTTCCGTGTCCGTTCTGATTCAGTTCCTCCATGGTGGGGCACACTGACACCTCTTACAGTGACGTCACCTGTGCCCTCAGCGCAGCCAATCAACCCCCTGGAAAAGCTCTACCCCCGCCCCCACCATTACTTCCTCACGTCTAGTTGGAGCTGGCAGTCACTTTTTGGCCAGCCTCCAGGTCATCACTTCATGATCAAAAGAGCCCAAACGGGGGCCCAAGAAGACACAGGGATCAGTACAAAGTTAAAGGGAATCTTAAGAGGAAGACTTGGGCCTCCCGCCCAGTCTCTCGGCTATACTGTGGAGGCAGCTTTCGGGCGGAGTGGGGGGGGGGGGGGCGGCGGGGACGCGGCCCTCGCCCTGAATTGCCTGGGGACAGTCTAGTGTTTCTTAGTCAACTGCCTTCCTCAGAATAGCACCACCAGTGACCAGCAGACTCATCGCTCTTCTTGGGGGGACATCGCTTAGCGTGATGGCAGAGTGGAGATCACAAAAAGCTATATCAAGTTAACGTATGAAAAAAAAAAAAAAAAAAAAAACCTGGTTGGCAGGGAAATACTGGAGCCCTCCCCCTCCTGGGCTTTATTTAACAAGCAGAACATGTGCCCCGCCCCCCTCAAAGCCTATAATATGCAAACATGAAAAAGACAGGTGCTATGTGAGTCTCTTTTAAAGGCTATTCCTTCTGGCTCCCCCGTGTCTTTGGGGAGTCTCCTCTCAGCTCATGAGCCCCGTCTTATTCTTGGGAGAGTTTTCCCTTTATAAATAACTGAGCTCTACAGCTATTTCTAGTCACGTGTCTCTGCTGTGATTTTTTTTTTTTTTTTTTTTTTTTTTTTTTGTCTTAGGACACGAGAGCCTGGAATCTGGTACCCTGTGGAGGCCACAAAGTCCATGCATTTACAGATAGCAATGGAGAATCCAGGATTGTTAAACAGCCAGGCTTTTCTCCTTAGGGGAAGGGATGTGCATGCCTGCACATGGATGTACTCATAACCTGGTAACCTTTATTCTCGGTAGAGCCAAGCCTCACCCGAATAATGCATTCTTATGAAAGAGGCCCCATGTATTTTGCAAAAGAGTTTGCTATCGTGTTTATTACAAACCTCCCTCCATAGTGGAAGAGGGACAGCAACCTGGCAAAAGACATGCGCTTTACAAAGGAGCTTAGATGTAGCCTTAAGCTTTGTTGTGATAATTGTCATGAGGAAACTCCCCCCCCCCCCCACCTCCTCGCCCCCTCCCAAAGCTGTACTGTGCTTAAATATACCAAAAATAAACTACCTGGGGTCAGATACAAGAGGTTTGAGCCAGCCCAGTAACCTAGGTTTTCTTCTTGCCTGTCCTGGTCCATCTCCCTGCTGGCGTAGAACTTGTAAAGGTCCCCATGGAACCCTATGGATTCAGATCCACAGTCTGGTATTAAACCCATTTTTCATTTTCCTTCTCCTTGTGGTTTAGATACCAGTCGAAAGCCTAAATATGCTTTCTTTTTCTTTCTTTCTTCCTTTTTCTTTCTTTATTTTGTTTGTTTTTTTGTTTTTTCAAGATAGGGTCTCTGTTTAGTCTTGGCTGTCCTGGACTCGCTTTGTAGCCCAGGCTGGCCTCAAACTCACAGAGATTTGTCTGCCTCTGCCTCCTGAGTGCTGGGATTAAAGGTGTGCACCACCATGCCTGGTGGATTTTTTTTTTTAACCTTACCTGCCAGGTGTTTTTCTTTTCAAATTATAATAAAAGTATTCTTAGGCTTCATTCTATGTCTGTTTCTAAGTTCTCTTGTTAACAAGACCACAGACTCACAGAGGGAGCCCTGATCCCCCCCCCAATAACAACCAGAAGCCCTCCCAAAGCCTCCTGTGAACATTTGCACTGAGTTAAATTTTGTCTCCCCCAAATTAATGTCTGGCCCAGAGCCTCAGAGAGTGGCTTCATTTGGAAATGGGGTCTACGCAAGCATAATCAGCTAAAATGAACCTATACAGGATTGCGATGGATTTTAGTCTGATGCTTGGTGCCCTTATAAGAAAACAGAGGTATTGGCAGAGGGGAAGACAGGCATGGGAAAGCAGCGGGGACATGGACACTGCATCTCAAAGCCAAGGAACACAAGCAGGGGCAGTGGCCTGCAGAAACTAGGACATGAGCCTTGGAGGGAGTGTGGTTCTTTCACACCTGGATTTCAGAGCTATGAGAGAATGCGTTTGTGTCCCTCTAAGCCATCTGGATTACAGGGTTTGTTTGTTTGTTTGTTTGTTTGTTTGTTTGTTTTATACCAGCTGCAGGAATGAATATATAGTTCGCCTTAGAGGAGCTTCCTGGTATTCAGAGAAAAGAGTCTGCCTTGAGAATTTCCTGCCTCTGTTCCTGCCTGCCAACTAGCCTTCCCTCCTTAAACTAAAGGGGCAAATGCTTGCTGTCTCTAGCTGTCCCAAGTGGCCCCACTGGGGCCAATGGTTCCTTCTCACGCCTGCTTTCCTGAAGATGCCTCTATGAACTATATAGCAGTCCTCCCTATTGGCAATTCTGCTTCCTGGTTCCCCCCCCCCACACACACACACACACTGGGCTCTTTGAAAGCAGGAGCTGTGGGCTCTCCTGCAGTGTCCAGTACAGGATCCGGAGCCAGGGGCTGGGGACAAACCTTCCAGAGTTGCATTCATTTGTTCAAGCTAGGCTGCAGCCGGAGCACCAGGACCAGCAGCCATCTCAGGCTCAGGGTCGGGATTTATGCTGGGAACCCCCTTCGCTCCAAAGTGTCCCCTTAAAGACAGTGAGGAGGTTTTTCTAGGGGCCTAGAAGTCCTAAGCCCATTGGCCAGACCTTCTGGGAGAACTGGAGGCCAATTTGCATAAAAATGAAGGCTGGCTTCATTGAAATTCTCCTCATCCGGGAGCCGCTGCAAAACCAGGAAGAAAAGGAAAGTTTTAGTCCTGAGCAACTTCACTGCCTAGGAACATTCTGAGCTTCTGAAAATAGAGAGGAAGTGGGGCCTTCTGGGCCACTCCAAGTACCGCCTACCTCTGCTCCATGCCCGCCCCGATTGCCCACTCAAGGCCAACCTCTCACTGTGAGAGACCGTACTGTCCTCCGTGAATGCCCACAGCAGATGCCACACAGTTCTGAAGCAGGATACTGTTGTCTGTCCAGGGACTCCAACATGCCTGACAGCAGAGATGATCAGCAGCAAGGTGCCTGCATAGAGGTCTCCCACGACAACACGCAAACCAGGTGAGTCCAGTGCTCAGGTGCACGGAGCGTGGGTGAGTTCACTCAGCTGTACCAGCTAGAGAAAGCCTCTCGGTTAGTCTTTCTGAGCCTTGGTTTCTTCACCTGACCTCTGTGGAGGAAAAGGAACGGAACAGGGCCTCGTGTCTTTCTGAGTGCTTTTCAGTGTGTCTGTTCCTCTGGTGGCCTTTAGCAATCAGACTGAGGAATGAGGCGCATTGGTACTAAGAAAGAAATTTTCAAGCTGGGCATGGTGGTGCACACCTGTAATCCCAGCACCCACGGAAGCAGAGGCAGGTGGATCCCTGTGAGTTCGAGGCCAGCCTGGTCTGCAAAGCGAGTCCTGGACAGCCAAGGCTACACAGAGAAACCCCCATCTCAAACAACAACAACAACAACAACAAAACAAACGAAGTTTTCAGTCAACAAACACATTCTTCTGTCTCCCCGGGGTTAGAAGTGGAGTGGCTCATAACATGGGGGGGTCAATGCTGATAAATTCAGGGGAATGAGTACCCATGGTCCCAGCTCTAGCATGCTATGACCTTGGTAAGCCCCGGCCCTCTCCGACAGTACATGAACAGTGACTGAAGTGGTTCAAAACATCTGATATGGAGGAACCGCATCTGTGCTCCACGAGAGAGTAAGAAACAGGCCAAACACAGAACAGTAGAAGATGGGGCTCAGTGACAGCAGTGTGCTAAGTGGCTGGGTTGTAAACAGGGTAGTTCAGAGCTAAGTACCCAGGTCTGATAATGTGCAGAACCTGCAAGGCTTTGAGCTACAAGAACACGGCCACTGTCCTTTTAAGGACTGTACGGAAAGGGAGATGGGGCAGACGGGGCGACATGTTAACAGGCCTCATCAGGTCCTCTGGCCAGGTCAGATTGGGCCACTCTTCACCCAGGAAGAGCACCCCTTCCCCCTGTAGGAAGCACAGTGCAGCTGTAGCCCTGAACACGGGCTGTTGGCACAGAAAATCCTGGGCCCTGGAGGCTCGGGGTCTACTTTGGGTGCCATGGCTCCTGAGCTCAGAGAGCAGAGGCTAGCATGCTATCCCAGGTGGCGCTCACAGGTGGCTGAGAAGTTCATCCTGTGACAATGAAGAGCAACTTCTGCTCGGTTTTAAAGTCCCCTATTCTAAGTAGGGTCAGTAGCCCCAGGGTTTGCAGAAGTCTGTAGGTGAGGCCTGTGTTGACAGGGACTCAGCCACTGGGGAGGAAGCTGAACACCTGAGCTCGTAGACCCTGGGTCTGCTTCACTGATTACATGGCAGTGGTCAGACCTGGAGGCCAGCTTCAGCTTGGGCAGGGAAAGACTCTGCCATGGGAGGGAGCACAGGCTCGTGGCCCTGCAGGACAGACAAGGACAGGAAGCCAGGGTTGGAGTGTCAATGTCACCACTTTCTGAGCAACTTTGGGCATGTTCTGAGTATCAGCGTGTCTCTCCGTGCACTTGAAGATGAAAGGCCTGGCCTCCCTCGACCTTGGTCATGTACGGAGGTGGCTCCAGGGCTCCTGGGTCACACACCACAGGAACAGTAGCCCCAGAGCAAACCCCAGGGCATCTTGGCAGCAGACTGTAAAGCTCATGACTCAGGCTCTGCTCCTGGATTACCCTGTGACTCAAGGCAAGATATACCTACCCTCCCTGAGCCTCAGTTTCCCCATCTGTCCAGCAGGGTAGGTGAATGTACCTTGGGAGCCTTGCAGTGTAGTTGCAAGGAAAGACCATCAGTCTCTTAGAAGCACCAGAGCTGCCACCTCTATAGTCAGGGAAAGCTCTTCTGGGGACAGGGGTGATGTCAGAGACCTCCTATTAACTGAGATAGAGCTTTGCTTCCTCTTTCCTCACTCAGCTGCAGAGGGGTTGGCTGGAAATGGAGGAACAGGCATTGGTCAGCTGAGGGGTGCCTAGAACTGGTGTGTCTCTTGAGATGGAGGCTGTAGACCATGCCATCTATCAACGCCTTTATTGAGCATGCCCCAAGGAACCTGAGAAGGAGACTGTTGGTCTAAGGTTTGAAAGGCTATGGGTCCCAGGGTAGTAGCAGGGGCAGTAAGTAGTAGGGTGTAGGAGTAGCCATCAGGCCAGAAGACTGGGGCCAAGATAGCTCATGGGTCTAGAGAGTCTGATGTGAGCTACTTGTGATGGACAGGCCTAGGGCAGCCAGCCAGAGAGGTGGAGGAAGCAGATAGCTCCATCCCTTCATCCTTTGAAGGCTCAAGAGGCGCTCATAGCAGGTGGCAGTTTGTGGGGATTAAGGAATCAATATGGTGGTAGCCACAAGGACACTGGGCATGAGGTGGTTGGGAGAAGTGAGGCAGGTTGCTTGAAACCTCCCATACCCAGTGTGGAGTGGTGTGGAGACCCCCTCCCCCCTTCCCCCACCCCTCCTGAGAGCTCATGATGGAAGACAGTTCTGCAACAAGCTAGGCAAGGAAGGCTGACCTCATGGACACAGGCTGCCAAGGAGGTCAGGGAGAGATCACTCCATCCATCTCTGGGAACGCGCAGGACCTCCCAGTTCTGAAGCTCTTCCCACTGCCCACTTCGCATAGTCTTCTCTTCTTTGTGCTTTGCTATCGCTATTGTTTCCCCGGTTTGATAATACACTCACTTATTCAAAGTTATTTATTGTTCAATATTTAGGAATTGCACTAAACACTAGAGAATATCACAGACTACAAAGCAAGTCTTTGCCTGAAGGAGTTTACATTCTGGCCAAGAAGACAGACGTGAATAAAATAATTATGTAATTAGTTAGTTAAACTGTATGCTTAATGATACATACCAAAAAGTAATTTTAAAATGTGAAGAAGAAATGCTGATGTGTGTGGGGGGTGTGGTGTATGGTGTGTGTCAGGGACTAGTTTGGCTTTTGTGAGAATGTGGATTCTATTCCCAGTGCCAGAGTTAGGGCGGGGAGAGAGGAAGTGGGGTACTGGTGAGATTGCTCAGCTGGAAAAGCTGCTTGCCACCAAGCCTAAGGATTTAAGTTCAATCCCCAGAACCCATATGGTAGAAGGAAAGAGCCAACTACTGCAAGCTCTCCTCTGCCCACTATATGCACATACCCAAACACACAGATAATTTTTTTAATGTAGTAAAGAAAAGAAAGGAAAAAAAATACTCAAGTATAGAGGAATGCTGATCCAGAACATGGCTGTTCTGGCAAGAGATCACATCCAAGGATCCTCTAGGTCTGTGTGATTGGCTGGAATACAAACTCACCTTTAACCCAGGAGACAAAGGCAAACAGATCCGAGTTCAAGGCCAACCTGGTATAGAGCAAATATCAGGTAAAGAAAAGCTTAGGTCCAGGAGTGGTGCTTAATCCCAAACAGTGGAGGTAAAGTTAGTTGAAGGAAGCACCTATGTTTGAAAGTGATGTCTAATTGAGTGGCAGAAAAGCTAATGAATCAGAGAAGATTTGACAGAATAGGATACGCCCAACTCTCACCAGAAGAGAGAGGAAAGGGAAGCTACTTCAGAGGCAGTTTACAGAGAGAGAAGGCAGTTTTCACCAGGGCAGCAATAAAGAGGTGGGTTGCAGAGAGAGAGAACTCAGGTGAAGACAGAACAAGCCAGAAAATGAGAAGAAGCCAGAAGATTAGAGCAGACTGCTGAGTTAGTTTGAGGCCAAGCAGAGCAATTCTGGGCCAAGAGAGAAGCCACATTGAATAAGTCAGCTGGGAGAAGAGTTTGAGCCAGAAGAGCTCTGTTGAACCAGCCAGCCCAGAGCTCAGAAAGAACAAGTAAGGGTGAACTTAGTAAGCAGTAAGTCTTGGAGGCTGAAAACATTCTAGGCCTACATTAGATTGTATGGAGGCTAGGTCAGCAGAAATAGCCTCCCTGATAACAACTGAGCCAGGAGAATAAAATTACTTTTACAGGCTGGGCATGGTGGAGCACACCTTTAATCCCTGCACTCGGGAGGCAAAGGCAGGCAAATCGCTGTGAGTTCGAGGCCAGCCTGATCCACAAAGCTAGTCCAGGACAGCCAAGGCTACACAGAGAAACTCTGTCTCAGAAAACTTTTGCACCCAGGGCCAGAGAATTATACACCTTAAATAGTAAAAATGTTAACTGTTATGCTGTATTTATTTAACTACAATAAAAATGGCTTTTAATGTTGTTAATAAAAGAAGAAAGAAAGAAACAGAGGTAATGTAAGAGAGATCCAACTTACTCTTGGGGATTAAAGAAGATTTTAAATCTGAGACCTGGAAGCTAAGCAGAATTCCATTAGGGGAAAGATCTCTTTAGAAGAGTGGGAAGGACCTTGGTGTTCAAAGCCAGTGGGAACATGGCAGAGCTAGGACTATAATAGCCACAGGAAGTCAAGGTGTTGGTGTCAGGAGTTCCCAAAGGACCTATCTGGGAAGTCAGAGTTCCTAAGGCAAACTAGGTCTGGTCCCAGAATATGAAAGCCAATCAGGATGTCTTCAGACTAACCCAGGCCAGCTCTGGGTCCTTTGCAGGCTTGCTGGGATGTTAGCCAGGGTGCAGCAGAGGCCAAACTGGCTCAAAGTCGGATGCTGGGACCAAAGTTAATTACTGTGTCCCTAGGCCAGCCCTTTGAACAAGAGACGCCTCCCCAGACCATGGGTTCTTTCAGGTCATGGTCTTACCCATTCTGTTACAACAGCCACACAGAGTCCATCTAACTTGAATACCTCCAGGAAAGGGGAATTTGCTACTTAATGCCATCATCTGTGTGAGGACAGTGGTGGTCGGAGAAAGTTCCGTTTCACACTGAGTCCTCTGAGACACCCGTGTGGTGCAGAAGGGAAGGACCAGGCAATGAGAAGGGGGCTGTGGAACGCTCTCTTTGGGCACTAAGTGTCTGTCATACTATGAACTCAAAGCAGCTGGGGTCAGTTTGCACAGGACTAGACCCATCAACACTCAGTGACGGATGACAGAGGGGCTCGTCGGTCTGGCCCCTCCTCCAGCCGCAGTGGGTGCTCATATATACAGCCCTGCTTAACCCCCCCCCCCACACACAATAGTAGGGGGCTAAAGAGATGGCTCAGTGGTTAAGAGCACACGACTGCAAAAGTCCCAGGCCCAGTTCCCCACACCCACTGTAACTCCACCTCCAGGGATGTATGCCACTCTAACACATTCATAATTTAAAATAATTTTTAAAATCTAAAAATGATAGTGGGAGGTTCACTTGTTTATTAAAAATAATAAAAAATTTAAATGATAGTGGGAAGGCACTTGTTGAGAAGAGAGGCATGGGGCAAGGGATGGTGATAAGACATGGTAGGTGGTGAGTGTGGCCAGAATATATCTATGTATGTATGTGTACATATATGTATGTTTATGTATGTATATATGTGTGTGTTCATGCCTGCATGTGTGCATGTGTCTGTGGTATGTATGAAATTTTCCAAGTAATAAATTAATTTAAAAATTAACAATTAGGGGCTGGAGAGATGGCTCAGAGGTTAAGAGGACAGTCTGCTCTTCCAGAGGTCCTGAGTTCAATTCCTAGCAACCACATGATGGCTCACAACCATCTATCATGAGATCTGCTTCCCTCCTCTGGCATGTAGACCTACATGCAGGCAGAACACTATATACACAATAAACAAACAAACAAACAAACAAACAAATAAATTTTTTAGAAATTAACAATTAAACTAACTAAAGGAAAAAATAATCTCCTTGATCCCTGGCTGTGTATGGAAAACACTTAAGAACAGCGTCAAGGGTATGCTGAGGAAATACAAAGGTCATGATCACAGGAAGGCCATTTGGGCCTCGCTCCCCGAACTTCTACTTCCAAAACGCCGTCTAAAGAGTTGAGTGGGTGGGCGGGGCCTTACTAATGGAGGCAGATGTTTCATACAGAGAAACACACTGACACATAGAGTGATGACTTGAATGTGCACATCGTGCAATCAAAACCCAACTGGAATATAGAAAATGTTCATCATTCCAGAAAAGTCCTCGGGTCCACACACTGCTCCACACGTTCTTGAACACCCTGTGTGCAAGCCAACCCACACTGAATGTTCCCTTCCACACCTGGCTCTTGTCACACCTTATACCTGAGATATCATCCATGCCATTAAGTGTTTCAGTAGCGCATTCTTTGTTCTAAGTGGTCAGGAGCATTTCTGCTTCTTTGTGTGTGCCACAGGGTGTTCATTTTTTATTCTGCCAAGGGTCCTTTGAGTTTCCCATTTTATTTGGTGTATGTCACACCATCGCCACCATCCTGAACTGCTGCCTGCTACCTTCTTCAGAGCATGTGTGATTGTACTTAGGGTCCTCTACATAATACAAGATAACCTTCCAGTCCTGAGGTCCTTAATCACATCCATAAAACCCATCCCTCCAATGACGTCATATGCACAAGTTGCCAGGTGATTAACATGTGGATCGTTTGAGAGACATTTCAATTACTATACTGCCCTTGGCTGGAGACCTCCAGCCAATGGTCCTCTCTATGAGTTACTCAAGTGTCCTCACAACAGGATTCCGTGCTGGGACCATTCACTCTGCTGAGAAGTGACGATCTATGTGCCTTCCCTGCATGATGTCACCGTCATGTCTTCCAAGTAGGTAGATCCATGACATAATGGGCCAGGGATCCAAAGTCACCTATTTTGAGAGAGTGGGGTGGAAACAGTTGGTTTTTCTGACCTAGCCTTGGAAGCTAGGCACTTCCCTACAGTGCTTGTTAAAAGCGAGGCGTCAGGCTAGCATTAATTAAGGGGTGTAAAGCGGGATTAATTAGATGTCACACACTGATGGAAGCAGTGTTAAAAAATTTACAGGATGGCCAGGCACAGTGGCACATGCTTGTAATCCTAGCACTCAGGAGGCTGAGGCAGGAGGATTGTGAGCTCAAGCCAGGCTGGGATACCTAGGAAGACCCTATTTCAAGAATGAATTCGCAGACGTGATTTCAATCTACCACAGCAGGTTTTGTGACAAATCCTCCTATCTTTCATTTGTAGGAAGATGTCATTGTTTTACCTTCCTTCTAAAGGTGGAGAGAATTTTCACTTGAATCCAGGCATCTGCTCTAGCCCTACAGACGTCTCTGGTCTCTATGGTTTCCTATGACATGTGGCCAGTCACTTCTGCCCTTGTCCCCTTTATGTGATGTGTGCTTTCTCCCTGTCCTCCACTCCTTTTAGAATAATATCTTTGCCCCTTGTTTTGTTTGTTGGTTTGTTTGTTTTGTTCCAAGGAGTTTGACAGTGATGGCTTTAGGTGTGATTTTCTTTCCTTTTTGTGAAAGTCCAGGTGAGGTTCAGCGACATGAAAGTTCTAGATTTTCTTCTGTAATTTGTAGGTTATTTATTTATTTATTTTAACCAAACTTAAAAAAAATATAGACATGGCTTCTTCAAATCTCTCTCTCTCTCTCTCTCTCAGCTCCATTCTCTTTCTTCTTCTGAGGAATTACAGGGGAAAAATGCATCTTAGAACATTAAATATGTATGTATTATAAATGAATATTAAAGTGTTTAATAGGCCACTATGAATCTCTTTTTATTTCTAAAAGATTAGGCTTCATTGAAATACAGTCACATACATAAAATTCGCTCATTTAAACTGTGCAGTTTGTTTGGTGGTATATTCACAGTGATGTGTAACCATCACCACAACAGATTTTAGAATATTGTTTCACCTGCACACATCAGCCCTCTCTGATGCCTTTAATCTGAGGAAGCCATCATTTTGTCTCTTTAGAGACATTATGTTAAAATGAGCGGATTAGCCAGACGTAGTGTCACACGCCTTTAATCCCGGCACTCAGGGAGGCAGAGGTAGGCAGATCTCTGTGAGTTCAAGGCCAGCTTCGTCCTCAAGTGGAATCCAGGGAAGCCAAGGCTACACAGAAAAACCCTGTCTTAAAAAACATAAAACAAAAACAAAAACAAAGAACCAAGCTGATATATGACCTATTGCAGTTGACCTTTCATTCATTGTTAATGTTTTCATGAGTTCCCTTTGTGTGTGGGAAAGTTGTTGAGACAGGGTCTCATTGTGTCAATCAGGCTGACCTTGAACTCAAAGCAGTTCACTTGCCACGGCCTCCCACGTGCCAAGAATAAAGGTGCAGCAGGCTTGTTTGTTTTTTTAATGTCTTTCATGTCTAAATAATATTTATTTATTTATTTATTTTTCAGACAGGGTTTCTCTGTGTAGCCTTGACTGTCCTGGACTCACTTTGTAGACCAGGCTCTCTTGAACTCACAGCGATTTGCCTGCCTCTGCCTCCCAAGTGCTGGGATTAAAGGCGTGCCTTAAAGGCATGCCCAGCTTAAATAATATTTCTTTATGTCAACTTGTTTATCCCTTCATCCGCTGGTGGACATCTGGGTGTTATAATTACCAAGCTATTCTAAATATTCATATCCTTGTCCTGGGTATATACCTATGAGGAGTTGCTAGGTCAGATGAAACTCAATGCCTAACCTTTAAAATGTTTGTTTTCCTTCTTGGGACAGGGTGTCACTTATGTACTCTTGGCTAGTCTAGAACGTTCTATGTTGACTCAGAGCTCTGCCTGCCTCAGCCTCCCAAGGCTTGGGGTTAAAGGAGTGCATCCCACACCCAGCTTAACACACAGCTGTTTGAGAAGTGGGAAGCCTGAGAGGGTTCCAGCGTTTCCACACCTTTGCCAACACACTTGCTCTCTTTGTTTACTGCAATCTAGCAGGTATGTGCTGTGATTTCACGTGGCTCTGAGTTTGGTGTCCTGATAGCTGAAGACGTTGAGCAACCTTTAAAGAACTTGCCCAAAAAAATAAAATTAAATAAAATTAAAAAAAAAAAAGAACCTGTCCATATTTATGTCTTTTTCAGAGAAATGTCTTTTCAAATCCACTGCATTTATTGTTTATTATGTTTATTATTGAGTGGCAAGAGTGTTTGTTTGTTTGTTTGTTTTCAAGATGGGGTTTCTCTCTGTGGCCTTGGCTGACCTGGAACTCACTCTATAGACCAGGCTGGCCTCGAACTTAGATATCCACTTGCCTCTGCCTTGAGTGCTGGGATCAAAGGTGTGCGCCACCACCAGCTGGCGCGAGGGTTCTTTACATATTCCAGACACAAGCCTCTTTACCACATATCTGATTTGGAAAATATTTCTTTTCAGTTCACTGGGTTAGATTTTCAGGTTCTTGATAGTATCCCTTGACATTCAAATAGTTTTAATTTTAATTACATCTAATTATCCGGTTTTCTTCTGTTGCTTGTATTTTTAGTGTCAAGTATAGGGAATCTTTGCCTAATTCACAGTTATAAGATTTACTTCTTTCAATGCTTCTACAGCTTTAGCTTTTGCCTTAGATAATTGGATTCACACTGAATACTTAGATTAAATAATTTGTATTAGTTTGTTCTATCTTGAGTTAGTTTTTTGTGACTGGCAGGGAGGAGCTTTGTCTTCGTTCTTTCTCAGCCATCTCAGCGTGTTGGAAAAACCCTTATTTCTCTGTTCAGTTCTATTCTCATCTTGGTGAAAATCCGTTCACTGTAGACTCACAAGAAACTTGAACTAATTTCTGAGTTTTAGGCCACCACACTTGTCCATGTGTCCACCCTGTGCTGGTGCCTCATTGTTTTGATTACAGCAGCTATTCAAAATGCTTTGGAACCAGAAAATGTAAATTCTCCAACTTTGTTTTATTCTGGATCTTGAATTTTCTTTTTAAAAACATTATTATTATTATTATTATTATTATTATTATTATTAATTATTAATTATTATTATTATTAATGTGTATGGATATCTTGATATGTGCCTGGTGCTCCCTGAGGTCAGAAGGCAACATTGGATCTCCTGGAGCTGGAGTTATAGTTGTGAGCTGCTCTATGGATCCTGGGAATTGAACTCTGGTCTTTTGGGAAAGTAGCCAGTTCTCTTAATTGCTGAGCCCCTGGGTGCTTTTTTTTTTTTTTTTTTTTTGTGAGGATACTACCCAGGATTTTTTATAGAGATTATTGACTTTTGGCCAATTTGGCCAATATTATATCAATTAATCCCCCCTCCCTCCTCTCTCTGTCTCATTTTATTTATTTTGGAGCCAGAGTCTCACTATGTAGCCCAGGCTGACCTCTCCATCCTGCCAAAGCCTGAGTGCTGGCCTCCAGGTCCACAGGATGGATCATGAAAACTGCAACAATGTTTTCTCACTCCTAAGGCTTCTCCTTAGTTAGTTATCCAACTTCTCTCAGTAATGTTTTCTCCTATTGAATTTAGACTTTCTTTTCTCTCTGTTCCCTGGATTGAATTCTTTCTATTATTTTTCTTCAAGTTCACTAACACTTTTTGTCAGTTTGAATCTGAGGCCATCTGGTAAACCTTTTTCTTCAGAGGCTGTACTTACCTTACACTTTGCTGTTTTGTGGAGATTCCCTCCCTGGGGGCTAGAGAGAAGGCCCAGTCAGTGAGGAACTTGCCATGCAAGTGAGAGGACCTGAGATCTCCAGGTGCCCATGTAAATCTGGGTGGATGTGGCATTCAGGAGGTAGAAAGAGGGAATCCTGGGACAAGCTGGCTGGCTAGACTCACCTACTTGGTGTGCTCTGGGTTCATGTGAGAGACCCTGACTCAATGACCAGGTGTGATGGGAGAACACACCCAGTGCTGATCTCTGACCTCCACATGCACCCACACACATTCAAGCACACAAATATCCAGACAGACAGACAGAAAGGCAGGCAGCACATACTTGTATACACACACACACACACACACACACACACAGAGGGGGAGGGGAATGGGGGAGGTGCATACTTTTCCCCCTTTAATTTTCTCATTTGTCTTAATGACTGCTATAAAGTTCTGGTATCTTCTCTTCCATATCGGTGTCACTATCAGGGTTTGTTTCTGATATTGCCGTTCCCCTTTGCTTGTACCTAATTTCAGCCGTCTGCTAACTCTTGGCCAGATGGTTGCTATTATGAATTGTGTGTTGGAAGGAATAAGACTATGATAGTTTGAAGGCTTTACAAGCACAAACATATTAAACCAGAACTTTAGCCACCACATCTGCTTTTCTGGGTCAGTTGTTTCTAGGAAATCACATGCTGCTAAGACATATGGAGTAGAGTTGGGGCCTTCATAGAGCTGGGCTCAGGCGCAGAGGTTAGTCAGCATGCACGAATAAATTATTCAACTTCATTCTGTTCCCCACAACCAGAAAACAAAATGTAAAACAAAACCAAAACAAAAAACCCACCATAAAACTCTGGAGTCGGCTAGCCTGGGTTTCAGCTGCCCAGCTCACTGGCTGTGTGGCCTTCAGCAACCTACTTCATCTCCTTGCATTTCCATTCCCTCATAAAATGTGGGTCGCAGTCAGTTATGACCACTAAATGAACCAGTCCGGGGAAGTAACTGGAACATTGTCTACCTCGGAAATGCTAGAGTTTGGAGTCCTCTGTGCTGCTCGATGGCACTCCAGCCACCCCACAGCCAAGCCCCTTGCCTGCCAAGGTCCGAGAAGTACAGATTATGGTTATGTGTCACTTCTTTCTCTTCTTTGGCTGGTGCGTTCCTCAGGGCAGGGACTGACGACGCTGAAAGCCAGCATCAGCACACAGCTGGGTGCACTGACAGAAGGCTTCCCTCCGTACTGAGGTTCACCTAGAGCTAGAGGAACAGGCGGTGTGCGTCTCTCCCCTCATCTCCCTGGGAGAGAAGCAGAGAATCATCTTTCATGAGAGCGGGGCTTGCCAGCCTATCCATGTACCTATTCTGGAGATGGAGCAGCGGAGGCCCTGCAGAGAGAAGGAGCACACATCCGGCGAGTCAAATAAAAAATGGCAGTCAGTGGAAAACGGGTGACTTTCAAGTCCTCTCTGAGCTAGAATTATTGAGCTTCACACTGCCTCCCCTAGGGTCATCAAGCCCCTCTCTGGTCATCAAGGCCACCGGTTGTATTATTGTTGGTGCCACGTAAAAGATATAGCTCAGGGGGTGAGGGATGCGCAGCCAAACCTGAAAACCTAAGTTTGATCCCTTGAGCCCACATCGTAGAACAAGAGAAGTTGTTCTCTGACTTCCACATGTGTGCAAATATGCCCATGTATACACACACGCACACACACACACACACAGAGAGAGAGAGAGAGAGAGAGAGACAGACAGACAGACAGACAGAGAGACAGAGAGAAACAGAGACAGAGACAGGGACAGAGAGACAGAGAGAGAGACAGAGACAGAGAGAAAGACTGAGAGAGACAAAGAGAGAGAGAGAGGGAGAGAGAGGAGAGAGAGAGAGAAGGAAAGAAAGGACACTTTGGAGTTAAAAGAAAAAGATGGCTTCATTAGGATTTTGGAACTTGAGCTCCGACCTTTCTTATTATCCATACCATTAGTTACAACACTGGATTTCTGATACGAAGTCAGGAACCGATGTGGAAGATCATGAGATCCCCATTCTCTACTGGCTTCTTGTCCCTGCTCTGTCTGGTTCCAATCGCCTGAGGGGCTTGAGATGTCCAGGATGTCTGGCTGGCTAAGGACGTGAGCTCTGGAGCCCACCTTCCCGAGCCTGTGTTTGAGTGTGCTTTTTCATCTATAAAGTGCAAACAGCAGCAGAATTTCTCTGGGCTGTTGTGAGCGTGGATGTGTCCACAGATGTAAAACACAGAGAGCATTGCACAACAGCCGGTAAGCTCTTGTCACAGTAAAGTTATGAGCACAAGCCATTCTTATTCCCTGGTGCTTCCCCCTGCCCTCTGAGGCTTGGGATCCTGGCATCGGGCAGACTGTAGCCTTCTATCTTAGTACAGAACTCTAGCCCAGGCCTTTGGTTGTTGATCATGGTGAAGAAAGAAACTGGGAGGCCCTTTATCTGTGACATCTCAGAATATGGAGTCCCAGGGGAGAGCCAGGAGTTGTCTGAGGTCGCATGGTCAAGGCAAAGCCTGGGCCAAAATCCAAAGGTTAGTGTCCAGAGAAGTCTGTCTTGGGTTTGACCAATGTGCAAGCCAATTCCATTTGTAGTAGACCTTGATAATTGACGTTATTTATCTCTTTACCCAGACAATGGGATTTGGCTTAAGCAGGTTGAACACTCAGTCTAGGTACTGCCAGCTGGGTGAAAGGGAACTGACTAGATGACTGCCCCACCCATCAAGATGGGAACCAAGGTTTAGGAAGGATGAATGCGTCAGGGCGAGGCCTCTCGGTAAACAACACGCTCCTACTAGGACTCATTCAGTTAAGGGCCCCAGGACCCTGTTCCAATATGACCCTTCTGGTGGCTCTGGGCATATGTTAAATCATGGATGTCTTACCCTAATCCTTTCCCAGAGACTACATATACCCGACAGATCTTTACGTTGGCCCAAGGCCCTGCCCATGAGCCTGCCCAACCGAGACTGGATGGTCCACCACCCGGGTCTGATACCCATACTGGCTTGTCCTGTCCTATCCCTAGTGTTTCACGTGAAGTAGTCATACCGCCGGCCCCACTCAGCGTCCCGTCTTTCCCCTCTCCAGGGCTGTCTCTGATGACACCCCTTCTCCCAGGAGCCTTGAACACATCATGCTAATTACCCATCAAACCCATATCGCTTAGCCACATCCAGTTTGCTTGCCTCTGCCCCAATAGCCCACATGCCATCTGGCTCACAGAAGGTATTAAGTCAATACCCAGGGTAGGAGGGAGGATCCTCGCCACCTCCCTCCCCGGGAAGCTGTCAGTCACTGGGGCTTGAGAGAGGTTATCCCCATCTCTGGGAATAAGGGCTGAGTTAAAATTTGGTTTCCTAGCAGTTTCTAGTCCCTGAATGCTAAATGCCCTGGACTAGCCACCCAGCTCCAGAAAGAGGTGTGCCAACAGGGGACCCCTCTCAGAAGCGGGTGGGAAGGGCTCTCCTGGCAGCAGGGCTCTTGTTTTAAAGGAGCCACAGCAGCTGCAAACCTACCAGTGTCTGGTGCAGTGGGAAGCTGATGGCAAAGTCCATGGATGAGGGCTCTCTGAGGTAGGGTAGGTAGAATGGTTGAGTTGGTGGTGCAAGCGCCAGATAAACCTGTGTCCTGGCACCCTGGTATCAGGGCCAGCTGTGGAGAGCCAGCTTAAACATGCTGGCTCCGCCTCTTGCTGGCTGTGTAACATGGGCCTCCATTTACTCATCTGGAAAATGGGGCTATTAATAACATTGACGTTACAAAATTGAGCAGGGGATACAGGAAACCAGGCCAGCCCATTTGACAAGGTATATGTACTTAGGAACTATAAAAGCAGACCCTACCCCCCCCCCAAATCAAATTGAACAAACAAGTCAATCTTCTGGCATAACCCCAGAGGTCCCGGGATGGGCTCTCTCCCCACCAAGTGTATGGCCCAGTAACAGAAGCAGTTTCTCCAAGGCTCTGTCAGGGATCGCAGCCAACAAGCTGTCTCTAGCACTGTGCTGACAGGTTCCTGTCCTGCTTTCCGCCCCACTTATGTAAGAAGCACATAGGTGGGCAGCTGGGTCCTGTGCCATGTGGGTCAGAGGTGTCTGGGGCCACACCTTGTCAGGAGCCCCAAGGCGGGCTGGGGCGGGTCCCCATTCATGCCCAGCCCTCATGGCTCATCACCCGGAACCTGGGCCACTGCGGCAGCCAGTTCTCAGATTCACCATGCCTTAGCTGCAGGAGCAAGGGGTATGCAGCCCTGAGCCTGCTGCCACAAGAAAGAAGAAGGTGAGAGGGGTGTTTGGGGCAGAGCCTGCTAGGCAGGCCCTCTGCCGTGAGACTTCTGTGAGGGGGGGCAGGGTCTGTGGGATGGGAGTGAGGACTGGAGAGAGTTTTCAGAGGCCTCATCTTTGAGACAAGGCAGTCCATATAGACCAAAAGGAAGCTGGGATATGAGGTCTAGTGTACAAGGTAACAGGATTGCGAAGTGTGGACCCAGCCTTCTTTGGGGAGCCTCAGCATGTGTCTGAAGAAACCATCTTCTTCTCGTTGGGGCTTTTAGGACTCAGGGTGGCACTGAGGTAACACCTCCATTAAGAGCATTCTCAGGCTTGCCGGATGTTGATTGTCTTTTGCCTTTGAGGAGAGAGAGATGAACAGTTCACGTAGCAGAGAGGCTAGTGACTAGTGGTCAGAAGTTTTTGCAAAGCAGGAGTCCCGGACATCTGAGTGAATTGCTTTTGCAGGTGAGCAATTGGCACTAGGGAATCTTGAGCCAGCCAGGTGCCTCAAGGCAGCCACCTCCTGTGAGTCTGTGTTGTTCCCAGATTGAAAGAACGTGTGGGTTTAGGAGGCAGTAAATTGCAGTCAGGTGCCCAGCCCCAGGAGTGGTGAGTCATGCCTCAAAAGAGGGCAACGGCGGCCCCTCGCCCTGCTAGGCCTGGGCAGTGACTCATGCTGTGTCTCTGTTGCAGGGCGGTCTGGTCGAGTTGGTCCTCTCTGGGGCTGCGGTGGCCTTCCCCAGGGGACGCTGTGACACACCCTCTGAGGTTCTCCCTCTCTCCTGGGTGAGCTCGAGGGGTGCAGCCACCCCACAGGGACCATGCCAGAGGCGCTTCTTCTCAGGTCTGCCAGCTCCATCTTGAAGACCGTGTAAGGAACCAGGGTCCCACCATCTTCCTGCCTCCCCACCGTCTCTTATGGGGCAGTACTTAGCACAGTACCTGAGTCCCAGGCCTGGGTTTAAGGCTCTTCACTGCACTCACTCACCCTCCCCATCTCACTGTCCAGTCTTCTTCTCAAGAGATCTGTGACAGTTCACCAGGAATAAAGATGACAGATGACCACACTGAGCACTTTTCCTAAATTGTCCTCTAGCAGAGGACGTGTGCTAGGAAATGGCTCGGATTCACAGGGTGGTCTGAGCACGGCATACAGCTTGCGAAGTCAGTCGTGCCCTAGCAGATGGACAGACTCAATGCTAGGTTGTTTCAGGAAGACATTTATTGAGCACCTGTGGCATTACTGCGGAGGGATAACTGGGAAGAATGGGGTGACAAGAATATGTCAGAAATGGATCGTTGTGAGGTTCACACAGGAGGCAAGGGCTCCCCTTAACTTATGTGTCACCCTCAGTGACGATGTGAGGATCGTTTACTGGGCTCCCACAGTGATTACTCATAGCCGAGAGCAGAGGCAAATTGGGAATGGCCCTTACTTTCCAGGAACTCTCTGTGTGTGACCTTCAAAGACCAAGCTAGAGGGTATTGGGGGAATCTAGGAGGGCTTCCTGAAGAGTTAAGGAAGCCAGGGAGCTCTGTGCCCAGATGGTCCTCACTAGTTCTCCTGTGGCAAGCCTGGATGACTGGATGAGGTGGAAGGATGGGATGGGTAAGAGGGAGGTGGTGAGCAGGTCCTGCCACACGCCTCTGCCCTGTATGCATCTTATCAAGCTCCTCAGACACACCTTGGTTTTCTTGTTCCTTGCACACCTGGGGAGGTAGCACAGAACCCTGGCTTTGCTTTTGTGAGGAGAACACTGGGTGACAGCAGCCAGCCTCCCGCCATCTTGGAATTCTTCCTCCTTGGAATCCAAAACACAGGCAAGTCAGCTCAGGCGCTTCTCCCACCGTCATTGTCATTTTATTACTCAAGGTGACTTCCTCCTTCCTGGAAACCTGCCAGCTCCCAGAGCACTGGTTCCGGGACAAGTCTACTCTTCCAGAATGACAGGCACAAATGACAGGCTCATTACCTCGTTACAATCTGTAGTGTCATCTTACCTGCTAGGCTCAGTCGCTGGTCACCTGCCCTTCTGGAACAAGCAGAGGGCCTAAAGGAGAGAACTCATTTTTTTTTCCCTTAGTGCTGAGGATTGACCATGGAGCCCCACACATGCTAGGCCAAACTGCTTCTGAAGAGTCTAAGAGTAGGGTTTTGAGGGAGCCATGGGCTATTCCATTTGGGGATCTCCTTTCTGGGCTAACCTATAGTTTGAACCCATTTGTTTCCTATTCTGCTCTTTAAAAAAAAAAAAAAAAAAAAAAAAAAAACAACAACAACAACAAAAAGATACCTTGCTAGAAATCAGTGTCAACAATGGCAAAAACGATGTAGGACAGAGTTAAAAACACACAGAATCTGAGCTTCCTGCAGCAATGACAAAGAAGAGAAGCTGTGTGAGGCTTGTGGTTCATCCATGGGGATGGATCTTGCTATCACGCAGCGGAACCCACTTCCACCACTAGCTAGAACCCTAAGTGAGCAGGAGGGACGTTAACTCAGGTTTCTAACTCAGATGACCGTCCCTTGAAGGGCTTCAGCTTCCAAGGCCCTCTCCAGGGGAGATCAGCTAATTTGTCTGGAAAATTCCTTTTTTACTTTTTTTTTAACCCAGGTACCCCAAATTCTCTAAGCCCAGGACATGAGGGTTGAATATGACCCTCTGTGGGCCAGCTGCAAGGGTAAGTGAGGTGTCCCCTGGAGAAAGAACAGGGTCCACATAAAGGGAGGGAGAGTAGGCTTGTTAAGTTGGAAGGTTCTCCTGTACTGGGTGCCAGACCCAAGGAAAAGCCTGCTCTAGGAAGATGGCCTTCCCCTCACTCTGTTACCAGAAGGCTCTCATCCATCAGGACAAGGAGCTTAGCCCTCTGGCTTCTCCAGGTGGCTGTCTCTTAATTTCCTTTGTCTAGCTTTGTGAAAGTCAGAACCAGTTTGCCCAAATGTAATTGGGAAGTGTACCTGTATCTTTAATGGTGGAGACTTAAAAACAGACCTGTTTGGAGGAGCCTGTTAAGATGGTGGGAGATTATAAGTAATTTTGTGGAGGCTCTCCACTCACTCAGTGACTTCAAAGATGGATCAGTTCTGAGCACAGGGTTTGGCCCTATTTTTTTTTTTTTTTTAGGATATGGCTCACTATGGGAACTCATGGGTTTGGTTGGTGGCATTAGCCTTTGTTCCCATGTGGGACAGCTCCCACCCAGCAGTCCTAGAGAACAGTGGTGTAACACATACACAAGTCAGTAAATGCACAGTGTTCAGAGACCTCAGCTTCGTCATCCTTTCTCTCCTCCCTGGAGCAGATGTGCACAAGAAGGAGCCAACTCAGTCCTTCCCTTCTGTGCCAGGTCATCAGAGCAACAGAGGGGATGCTCCAGCCCTGTGGTCCATGCCTTACTCACAGTGTGCACATAAAAAGGACCAACTCAGTCCTCTCCTTCTTCCCTGTCCCATCCCTCTCCCTTCATAACTTCCTATGTCTTTTGCTTTAAAACATATCTCAGGTTCTTAAGCAGACTGCTGCCAGGTGGGCCTGGGTGTGTTCGAAAACTTAGTTTGAACCTGCAGTGCCAGCAAGGAATAAGGCCGAATGTACGAAGCAGGTAATTGGCCTGGCTTCCTGGGAACTGGGCAGGGATGGGGCGAACACCACCCAGACAAATAGATGGGACTCCCTGGAGCCAGGGTCATACCCTCAGGGCATCTATGACCAGCTATACAGGTTACCTACTATACACTTCCCGTAGGTTCTGTTTACATAGCTATGACGATGTTGTGTCCCTGGTGGTGTACAATCTTGCAGCCCCGTGTAGTCCTGAGGGTGTGTATCGAAATCGCTCTGCTCATCTACTCAGGAAGGTGATGTGTGGCCAGGCAAACCCTGGGAAGGACTGCTGATGAGGGGCTGAGGGACAGTGAGGCTGAGATGATGACAGAAACCCAGCTGATATCTGACACTCAGAGCCACCCTGCTTGGGAGACTAGAGGGAGCTAGGACAAGCAGAGTCCCAGGCCTCCCTGGCCCATGTCCTCTCCATGGGGCACTCCATCAGCATTGCAGGCAGACACACCGTGGTGGAAGGAGCCTCTTAGGATTCCAAGAGTCCTAGGAACATCCACTCTGAGCATCTCCTGAACTAGTAGGTGCAAAGAATGATGGGAAGGGGCTTCTCCCAACCCTTAAAGCCTATCCTCTCTTAGAATGAAAGCTCAGAGTCTCTCAAAGCCAGTGTCCAACCCTTTCTTGTCTGGATGGGGACACTGAGGCTCAGAGGGAGACATGAACCCATGCACAGAGACACAGAGCAAAGGAGAGCCTAGCATGATTTGATTTCTTCTCCTACAGAGGGCAAGGGAGGGGCTGGAGGAAGTGAGATAGAACCCAAGACATGCTAACCAATGTTACCCATCCTCCCCACCAGCTCCTTAATCGATGGTCGGACACTCTCCAAAGAGTCCCCGAGTCACTGTCTTGAGCTCTCAGCTCCAGAGAAGGCCAGGGCTGCCTCGCTGGATGCGGCAGGTGAGTTTGCGCGAATGGAGTGTTTCTGGGGGTGGGGGAGTCGAAGGGGCTGCTGGGAGCCACAGAGCAGAGTGTTGGGGAAGAGTACTCAGAAATCTAACTATGTCCATGTTCGGGGGGTGGGGTGGGGGGTGGGCGGCATCTAACTCTTCACTCGTGGCTGCCACAGCTGCTATCAGGACCAGGCATGATGACAGATTGAAGGGGTCGATTTCTTCCTCAGTAAGGTTGGGAAGGAGGCTGACAATGGGAAGACCCTAGCAGGCAATGCCCTGCTCACTTAGGCTGCTGAAGGGAGCGAAGGGGCCAAGCCAGCTAAGCAACACCTTGGGAATTTGGAGCTAGTTACTGGGGCATGGGGCAGGCAGACGGGTGCAAGCTAGCACCGTTTGTTTTGGAAGCTGGATCGTCACATGCTCTCTTAGCGACCTTCCCCTCAGATAAATGTGCCTCAAGGTAGAGGCAGTTATCATTTACCTTGAAAATTTATCCGGGTGATAATTCTACCGTTGCAGCATTTGTTCGTGTTTATCAAAGCGAGTGGGGAACAATATTGTAACAAAAGCAGCATTTCAAAATCAAAAAAGAAACAATAAGGCTACTCAGCTGAGAGTCTCCCACTTCCCCACTATCTGTGCTGTCCTTGGACCTAACTGGCCCTGGCCCAGGTTCCTTTCCAGGGCTGAGCACTGTGTTGCTGGTTTTTCCAGTCTTAGATTTTGTTGGCTGTACACTCCTCCTAGAGTAGACAGACTGACAGACAGACAGCCTTTGGTGGCCATCCCACTCTGCGGGCCTCTGAGAGGGAGCTCGTTGGAGTTGAAGACAAGTTGCTGTCAAGTGTCTATGTTTTGTCTCATGGCCTTCCATTTGGGCATGCCTGTTTTCCTTGTGCCTAAAGTGTCTACAGGTTTGGGAGGATGGGTGGCAGTGTGTGAAATGAGACAAAGCAAAGAAGAAGGAGCCAGGTTCTAAGTCTCTGAACCACAGAGTAATGTTAGAACAAGGGGCCAAGGAAAGAGTAAGAGGCCCATGGCCCCGTCTCAAATCCTATCTCCTTGTATTTCTGCTGACCGGATTTTGCTGAGACCCCTGAGTGGTGAAAAGACAACAGGGCCCAGGTTTCTCTGCTGTGTTGCAAGTATTGTCATAGGCTAGTAAGTAACTAGGAAGTAACTAAAGCCAGTTTCCTCAGGGAAACTGAGGCATAAAGAGATATTTATTTTAGGCATAATAGCACATACCTGTAGTCTCAACCCTTAGAAGACCAAGGCAGGAAGATTGTTCCAGGTTTAATGCTAGCCAGGGATGCATGGCAAGTTCCCAGAATATAAAATAAAATAAAATATCTGAAAACAACAACCAAAGGAGTGTATAGCAGAGAGGCCCTAGACCAGGGTTCCTGGGCACTTCCCTCTCCGGTCCCTTCATGGAGTGAGCTTGCAGTTAGCAGGTAATAAGCTGCCTCTGGTGGCCTTGGCAAGAGTCTAGCTGGAGGCCTAAGCGTGTCTTGTGTGCCTAAGCCTCTCACATGTGTGTGCCTCCCCTTCCCCCCACCTATCAGAGGTAGAGGAGAAGAAGCCAGATTGTGCCCTGCTTTCAGAGAATAGTTTGCTAGGCTCCAGAGGAGGCAAAAAGCAGAGCTAACAGGACACCCAGGCAGCTTTCCCTGCCCTGAGCACGCCTGCGCTGGAGAGCCCAGGCACTTCACTGACTTGTTGTCCTCCCTCCAGTGCCCTCTTCCTGCACAAACAGCAAGAAGGTTAATTGCTGCCTGAGGCACTTGAAGGGCAGGTGTCAGAACCAGTAGCTTAGGCCAGGGAAGCCCTAAGTCTCAGAGGTCTGGGAGGTGGGTGGTAATGCTGGCACTCTTATAGCTGAAAGAGAAGGAAGGGAGCTAATATGGGAGAGCCCGAGGACATCTGGCTCCCCTAGCAAGCACAGGTGATACTAGCCTGTGGGCCTCGGTTGCTCAGTTGGAATACAACCATCCTCATGCCTGCACTACTGGTACAGGAAAAGGCAGGCCTGAACAAGGTGGGCATGGACACCTGGTGCCTGGTGAAGGCCCTGTCTACAGTGCCATCTGATATATGGGGACAGGAAGGATAAGAAGAGGACACTAAAGCTAGTGTAGGGTGGGGTTACAAGAAGGCACAAAGCCACCACAACTAGTTTACCAGGACTGTGGGGGATCTGTCAGGGACAGGCCAGTGGGCCCTGTCTTGACTCTACCTTGTGTTCCTGCCTATGGGGCTCCTGAACTAAGTGTCATTCCTGCCCTCCCCGGAGTCCCAGCCTCTCTGCAGACAGACTCTTGGGGTCATCATGGATGGAGTGAGGCAGGTTGGCTGGAGGGCTGGGTGAGCATCCTAGGTGTGGAGGAACTTTTGCTATCCACAGACCCTGTTACTCCACTAGGCTAGAGGCAGTGTGTATGTATATGTGTGCGTCTGTGTCTGTCTGTCTGTCTATCTAATGGACCTCTTATCCTCATGGCTATCAGCAGGCACTCAGAACAGAGGGTAAATGGGCTCCTAAGGACCCCACTCATGCCCCTGGGGGAGGGGGTGCGAGGATGTTGGTGGAACAGCCCAGAGTTCCAGATGTAACTGGAGTTCATCAGCTACCATCAGCCTGCTAGACCTTGAGTTTAGGCCTGACATTCTTTGTCTCCCTAGATGAAGACGCTTGTGGGGTTTGGGGGGAAACTGGGCTATGGCAGCCATTGAAAAGGGGAGAGGAGGGGTCGCAGGTTGGGTGGGTGGATTATGAAGCTGCCTAGTGGCATAGTGCTTTTCAGAAGATTGACAGCAGGAACTAGTACGTTCCAAAGGCCTGGGAGGGGCATCTGTGGGATCCAGACAGGATAGAAAGTCCCATAATCCTCTCCAGCAGCACATGCGTACAGCTGCCTCTTGTTGAACAGTTCCTGCGGTTGGACTCCTGCTAAAGTGCTTTTTCATTTTCTTCTTCCTAGCAGCAGAGAGGAAAGGCGCATTAATCACTTCTAGTTGAGAAAAGAAACCTCAGAGAGAGCTTTAGTGATTCCCAAACTGCCTTCTCTCTGTTTCTCTTTGTCTGTTTCTCTCTGCGTGTCTGTCTGTCTCTCTTGCATCTCACTCTGTTGCCCAGTGGTCCTTGAACTTGCCATTATCCTGCCTTAGCCTCCTGGGTGCTGGGATGAAAGACGTGGGTCTCTACAACCAGAAGTGATTTTCTCTGAGCCCAACAGCTTATTAGAGGTAGAATTCCTAATGGTCCATCCTGTCTCTTTGGGCCCTAGACTCCATTGCATACAGGAGTCAGGCCAGCCCCAGTCTCCCTCCACCTAGCTACTACAGAGCTCCTGGATTCTCGCCTGCTAGAGTCAGGGTTCACCAAGGGCCCCTCAGAGGTTCCTTGGTCTCCTTGAGTTCCCAAGAGGTTTGAGGGTCCTAAACTCCAAGCCCCAGGCTGAGCTCCCAGGGAACAGTGGTGCCAAGCCAATTGCTGGAATCTGACCTCTACACAAAGGCAGCCTTGTGCCAGGGCCTGAGACACATTTCTTTCTAGCCCTTTCTAGGTTAAACATGGACCCCAGCTGAAGAAGAGGGGGGAGGGGACCTAGGGAGAGCAGCTGCCAGGGACACAGCTGATAGAGGTGCCGACTCGGGTAGCTTTCCACCCCTTCCTGCCTGCCCACTCGCCCGCCCAGGGAAGTTCTGAGTTCTACTGGGTGAGCTCCAAGCTGAAGATTTAGGAAGTGGGCATTGACCCCACTTTGGTTTCTAGGCCAGGGAGGACCTTTGGGGCTCAAGGGTCCCTACCACTTTCTAGTCCCTTACTCTTATCCCAGGGACACATGTGAAGGCCCAGGCTGGAGCAGCAAACTGGAGAGACAGAAGGGAACAAGTCTCTCCCTTATCTCAAGGAGCTCAGAGCCTGAAGCTGGGGGCTGGGCAGAGGCCTAAATATCACCTTAGCCTTTGTGGAAATAGGATTGGGGGAAGTGGGAAGGGCTTCCTGGAGGCCTAAAGAGATGGTGGCGGTGCTTCCTCATCTATGAAATGCAAACAGGAAGTAATCCCAGCCCTGTCAGCCAAAGATGCATCTGGACGGTCCTTGGAGAGACCTTTCCAGGGGTCGGGTACTTGGCGCCTCCTAGACATTCTTCAGACACTGACTTCTGTCCTGAACCTCTGCCCTCTCCTGGGGACTTTCCTTTCAGGACAGGTAGGAGGGTTCCAGACTTCATTCCTCCCCAGCAGGTGCCCACCCCAGAGTCTCCTCTGTGCCATCTAAGCTGGCTAGAGACCCTAGAGCAACAACTGGGAGAGGCTCATAGCAGTTATGTGTTCTTCCTTGTTATCATTCAGACAGGAAAACCAAGGCTCAGAGATGGCAGACATCTGCCTAGGGTCACTTTACCCTTGACTCATTACTGGCAAGCCTAGCAGGGGCTGCCAGCTCCAGGGCTTCTCCTCCCAAGTACAGAGAAACAAAATAACTCGTTGTTTTGTTGTTTTGTTTTTTGTTTTTGTTTTTGTTTTTGTTTTTTAGCAGAATAGTCTACACCATACCACCAAGGTCTGAACAGGCCACTCTGAATTTCGTGCCTTGTCCTTATCCTTCCTCATGTTCTGAGGCCAAGGTGATCTCTGCACCTTCTATTTCCCTAAGAGTGCCCCCCCCCCCATGAGGCCCATAGGGCACCTAGAGGCCCTGTTCATGGGAGCCCCATGTGAGAAGACATCCTGGGGCTAGTTCTCCACAGGTCACCAGGGGCAGGAGTGTGGGCGCCATGTCTGATATCACTCACTCGGTCTTGGAAAGAACTCTGCCACCGGCCTGAGAGCCTGTTGTCCTCAGGCCCAGTGTGTGCCCTTCCCCTCTTCCCCCTCCTCCCCTTCCTGCTTCTGAGGTTGCCTATTCCCACAGACTACAGAAAACACCCCTATCCCTCACCCCTGTCCCTCATCCCTGCCATCCACCCCTCACCTTCCACCCCTGTGCTGGTGTTTTTCTCCTTCTCAGTCTGCTGTTTAGAAGCCTTTGTTCGGGGGCGGGGGGGAACCCAGAACACACACCTCCCTCCCTGCCCCAGCACCCTTTAGCACAATGGGTGGATTGATAAGCACCCTGCCAGGGTCAGGCCAAGATGACAGGCAACATGAAAGGTAATAGAAGAAAAAGGAGGCAACAGGCAGTGTGAGTGGGTCAGGAAAAGCCCACCCCACATGCCCAGGCAGCCTGGCTCTGCAGTAGGCAGTACTCAGCTAGCTGCAGGACTGTGGCTTCTGGCACAGGCTTCTATTGGCTTGCCTCCGATTGCGTGGCAGAGTGAGCTGTAGTAATCACTGTCTGGAGTCTTCTCCTGGCTGCCTTGCTGGGTGATGGCGGTTTCAACTGGCCGCTAGCTGAAAATCATGGCTGTTACGCCAGCATTAACATTAACTTAAGGATAGCAGAGAGGCAATGGTTGTGCCCCTGTTGAATTTTGAGGGGTCTTGGAAGTCCCTCATTCTCTAAGTCTTTCTAGTCCTGAGCACCCCAGCCAGAGAGACAGATTACTCAGCCTCTATTAGAATGAGGAGGCCGATGTAATCTCTTCTAGACACTTAAAGGGCCTGCTTGGTACCTGGCTGCTGATGCCCAGGACCCAAAGGGGAGGTCACCTGTACTGCCAAGCAGGGGAGGCAGGTGCAGCTGTGGCTCAGCTCCCACTTAGCTTAGGGATGGTGACTCTCAGCCAGAGGGCAGCACATGGGTCTTGACGTGACAGAGAATATGTCCTTGTAGCCGAGCGAAGGGTCTTCCTGCTAGAGTCAAAACATGCACAAAGGTATGGAGGGAGGAGGCATAGGAGAGTAGAAACATCTCAGGAAGGGAGGAAGGGGTTGCTAAGGCGAGGCTAGCTAAGGGAACCCCGAGAGAGAGAGAGAGAGAGAGAGAGAGAGAGAGAGAGAGAGAGAGAGAGAGAGAGAGAGAGAGAGAGAGCCTGGCAGACAACAAGGGAGTGGCCAGAGTCCCAGGAGCTTGAAGAAAGGTTTTTGAGCAGATCTGATTTGGGTTTGGAAACGACACTTTGGAAGCGAGAAGAATGTGGGACAAGTTATCAACTGGAAGTCCAAGGTTACCAAGACAGGATTTGGGCAAGAGTTACTGTCTTTTCCCAGAGGAGATACGGGAACAAGCTTTACAGTGAAGGCCGTTGTGAGGGACAGCACCTCAGAAGAGAACAGTGTGAGTGTCAGGCAGTGTGGTTCTAGAGCCCAGGTCTGTCACTCAGCTCTGCTACCACTTGCCTCCCTAGGGACCTATAGCTTTAGCTAGGTGACAGAAGGTTGAGGGCATACAGATAGCGCTCAACTCGTGTGACCATGGTGACCCCTTCCTGAGAGAGGATAGCTGGCTAGCCCTTTCCCCAGGTTTTCTCTTCTGGCCTAGCTGGGCCTGTGGACAGGAGGGCCAGGAGATTCGAGCTGCTAGGAAACCCTGTTCTTGCAGCATGGCTCGCCAAGGCCAGGGCTCTGGCCTGTTTCATGAAACAGCTGGACTAGGAGGGGCCTGAGCTGCAGACCAACCAACTTCGCCTCTCTTCTCACCTGTCTTTCCTCCTTTCAGGCAGAGGGTAAGCCGAGCACACAAAAGCAAAAATAGTCTCCCGGGACTAAAGCAGGGACAAGACATAAAAACATTAGATGAATAACTCTGTCCAAAAATGTGCAACGAACATTTAAACACGGGGACTGGAGAGATGGCTTAGTGGTTAGGAGCACTGGCTGCTTTTCCAAAGGACCCAGGTTCAATTCCCACCACCCACATGGCAGCTCACAACTCTCTGTAACTCCATTCCTAGGGGATCTGACAACTTCACACCAATTCACACAAATTTTAAAAAATTAAATAAATTATTTTTTAAAAATTTAAAAACATGGCTGAGGCTGGAGCCCAGGGGCAGGAACACATTGTTAGAACGTGATCAGGTTCAATCCAAAGTATCAGATTCCCTAGGACCAAAACAAAAATTTAAAAGCACTTTTATTTTTCTGAGCCAGTAATTCTACCTCTAGAAATCTGTCCTCTAGAGAGCCTGGGATGGGTGATTTGGTTAATGACTACATTTGATCTGCCCACATAATTTTTAAAATAAATAAATAAATAAATAAAATTTAAATGTCCAAAAAATATAGGTTTTATATATAGTACATATAGTAAATCTGAATATACACATGTATACAAATTTCTGGTAACTCTTGCTCTCCATTTGTCTTAGTTATTTTTCTGTTGCTGAGATAAGACAGCACAACCAAAGTGACTTATAAAAGAGAGTATTTCATTTTGAGCTCATGGTTCCACAGGGTTAGAGTCTATGATCATCACGTCATCAGAGGCATGGAAAGAGGCAGGCAGGTGTGGTGCTGAAGCATCAGCTGAGAGCTCACCTCTCAATCCACAAGCACAAAAGAAAAAAACCAAACCAAACCAAACCAACCAAACAAACAAACAAAACCCAAAACAAAACAAAACAAAACAAAACAAAAACCTGAGAGCGAGCTAATTGGGAATGGTGAAGCCTTTTTGAAACCTCCAAACCCACCTCCAGTGACACGCCTCCTCCATCGAGGCCACACCTCCTCCATCAAGGCCACACCTCCTAGTCCTTCCCACACAGTCCCACCAACTAGGGACCAAGTATTCAAACATATGAGCCTGAGGGCCATTCTTAGCCAACACACCGCGCTTACTGGGCACCAGACCCCACCGCTGAAGCGGGCTGCCCTGTTTTGTGTGGCACACCCTCTTCCATTTCCTCAGGAGTCCCTGATCCCTGTTACCTCTCTGACACAGAGGCTTTGGGGCATAATTATTGTGCTTGCATTTCTGATTTCCACCTTAAATTTTTTTAATGGACAAATTCAAAACCATGTATTTGCCGGGCGGGCGTAGTGGCTCACCCCTGTAATCCCAGCACTCAGGGAGGCAGAGGCAGATGGATCGCTGTGAGTTCGAGGCTGGCCTGGTCTACAAGGCGAGTCCAGGACAGCCAAGGCTACACAGAGAAACTCTGTCTCGAAAAACAAAAACAAAAACAAACAAACCCCATGTGCTTATGGCAGACTATTTTAAGACATATATAATGCAGAATGGCTAACATATGCACTACATCACAGACTAAATTTTTTTGTGCGGAGAGCACAGTCTACTCAGCCATTTCACAAAGACATATTGTTAGGAACTGCACTCTCTCCAAGCTTGTAGCTTTTCTCAGAATAGAGATCTATCACATTGTTCAGGGTCTCCATCAAAGGCGAAGAAACTGATGGTACAAGTAGAAGCTCCGCATCTGAAAGAAAGCAAGAGGCCTTTCTCTGTAGGAGTGAAAACTGTGCTGTGGGTTCCATGGCAAGTCGCCAGGCTCTCATCCATTTATTATTTATCACAATGCATTATTTATTATGATGCTGACACATGAGCCACAAAAGTCTCGTGGGCATTTTGAGTTTTCCCTCTGTGGTTATTACTCAAGTGCCATGATCGTTCCCTCCCCTGCCCCGCTACTTTTTGAATAAACACCAACCACACTGCTGAGCTGTGTTTGTGGCTTAGTGTAGGCTATCGTATAGATTGTAGCCCCAGCGGCACACAAAACCAAAAAAACAACCCGTCTGCAATAGCAGCCAAATAAAAAGCAACTCCTTTCTGCTGCCTTTGAGTAAGGAGGCCCACCCATTCTTACAGCACAGGCTTCGGAGCCATTACATCTTTCTTAGAGGAAGTGGTGCGATTTTCCTATCAAAACAAGGGATTATACCTGCTTAACGTTAAGCCTGTTGCTTTGGCCTGGAGATCGCAGTAGAGCACTCGCCCTGCATGTGTAAGGCCCTGGCAAGGCCCAGTGTATGTAGAAAAAGAGGAAAGAAAACGCTTGGCTTGAGGGAGGCTTTAGCAGTGGATCACAAGACTGAAGCTTACCTCTGCTCGGCTTGGCAGCCAGGGGGCAGGTGCAGCGAGGTGTGGGCTTCTGGAAGAGATCATAGGAGGAGGCCACTTTTTCTGGTCCAAGCAGTCAGAAGACTCTGTCGGAAAAGGACTGTGAATAAGACAGTGCCCAGCTCCACACACACTAAACACACTGGCTTCTGGGTCCTTGCTCTATTTGGAAGAGCAACATTCTTTTTTGTTTTTTGTTTGTTTGGTTTTTGGTTTGGTTTTTCTTTTTCTTTTTCTTTTTCTTTTTTTGAGACAGGGTTTCTCTGTGTAGCCTTGGCTGTCCTGGACCCACTTTGTAGTCCAGGCTAGCCTCAAACTCACAGCAATCTGCTTGCCTCTGCCTCCTGACTGCTGGGATTAAAGGCGTGTGACGTCACCGCCCGGCTTGGTTTGTTTTTTTCAAGATAGGGTTTCTCTGTGTAGCCTTGGCTGTTCTGGACTCTCTTTGTAGACCAGGCTGGCCTTGAACTCACAGAGATCCGCCTGCCTCTGCCTCCCGGAGTTCTGTGATTAAAGGCATGCGCCACCACACCTGGCTTTTGTTCTGTTCTGTTTTGTTTTGTTTTGTTTGAGACCCAAGCGACCATCAAACTTGCTATGTAGCTCAGGATGGCCTTGAACTTCTGACCCCGCTAGCTCCACTTGGTTAGTGTTGGTTTTAAAGGCATGTAGTACACACATAGTTTATCGAGTGCTGGAGATGGACTCCAGGGCTTTGTGCATGCTGGCTAAGCACCCGCCCACTCGCCACATCCCCAGGCCTCCTCACATTCTTTTCTCTCCTCTCATTACTTTAGAAGCGACCTCAGTAAGGTATAGTTTATATGAGCATGCAATCCAAAGATTTCTTTTCAGCTTATTTATTTATTTATTACGTGTTTGTAGGTTGAGGATGTGAAGGTACCATGTTATGCAGGTGGAGGGCAACTTCCAGGGGTCAGCTCTTTGTTTCTGCTGTGTAGGCCCTAGGAATTGAACTCAGATCCTTAGGAAAGTGTCAGTATCTGCTGAACCATCTGGCCAAGGCCAATCCAACAATTATTATTATTATTATTATTTTTTTTTTTAGAAATTTACAGAGTTGAATAGACATGACCATAATTCACTTTTAGAATATTTTCATCAACTCCAGAGGATGTTTTATGTCCTTCTTATGGCCCTTCCCAGTCCTACCTTAGGCGGCCAGCCAGTCTTTCTTTAGATTCTTCTTATACTTGGGATCATGAGACTCATCGTCTTTTGCATCTGGCTTCTTTGAGCTATCTCCACATCAGAATCAGTTCTTGCTCCTTCTTAGAATGGAGATGTATCCTGTCACATGGATCACCCACATTGTGCCTTTAGTCACCTGTCTGTGGACATCTGAGTTCTTTCACCTCTTGGGTTGGTAAATAATATTCCTATAAGCATCCACGTACAGCTGTTTGTGGAGACACACCTTTTTTTTTTTTTTTTTTGGTCTTGGATGGATCCTAGGAGCCACAATGCCTGGTGCTGTAGTGACTGTGGGAAACTGTTAAGCTGTCTCCCAATAGGGCTGTCCACTGCCTTCATTCCCCACAGTGCTGCCTGAGCACCTAGCTTCTCTGTCCTCACTAACCCCTCCTACCTTCCATGGTCACAGCACAGCCAAGAGGAAGATAACTTACTAGGGTCACGTCAGGGAGTGACAGGGTCAAGATTTGGAAGCCAAGTTACCCTGACCCTCTACAGTCCATCCTTCTGTAGCCTTCTAGTTAGTGGATTGAGTATGCAAAAGGCAGGGTTGGAGGCTGGGGCTGCTGGCCTGGGTCTGCAGGATAGGACTCATACCTGCACTCTAAGGGCAGCGAGCTCCAGCAATAGCTGCAAGGGATACTCAGTTGGAAAAGGTGAATGGATGCCAGCCAACTGGTTCTGGCCTCTGCCAGTGCAGGTCCACAGTCAGACCCTTGCTCTGGTGCCTTCCCCTGGCCCAGCCTGTATTTCTCACGGGCAGCCATGTCCCTGGCCTCATATTTCCTTTTGACTGGGCCTGGATATGTTCTCCTGTCTCAGGCCTAGGAGCTTTCACTTTTTTTCTGCCAACCTCAAACTCTATTTGCAGTCAAAGACTGTATCTCAGAAAGACAAGGGCATCTTGACTGTTTTTCTAATTCATACAGGACCAGAGGCAAGATACCCTTTTGGTAGCAGCCTTGAGGCAAGTAGAAGTTGGCTTCCCACGGGGGGAAGGGTGTACAATTGATGGGGTGTGTCTGGCTAGTAGGCAGCAGTGAAGTTTCAGGGGTCCTAGACAGCTCATTCCCTACCCACATTGTGCTCCCTCCCCCTTTTAAAAAAATAATGCTCCTTGTCCCAGGGAAGGGAGGCCCAGCCAGATACGGTGGCACATACCTAGAATCCCAGTACTCCGAAGGCAGAGTCAGGAAGATTGTATACTTGAGAGCCTGTAAACAAACAAACAAGCCTAAAAAAGGTCTAGAAGAGTTCAGATCGCCCAAGCAAACTTCCTTTACAGATAGGAAAATGGAGGAGGGTGGGCATTTAGTGAGTACCCGAGTCTCCTTCATACACATCATTTCTTCCAGCCCCTATCCTCAACGGCAAACGCCTTGCCTTCCCTCAGATGTAGGCTGTAGTGTTTGCCTCAGCCCCAGCACGTTAAGTAGCTCAGCCAAGAGGAAGATGCCTTCTTTTGGGCTCTGTTCCTGCCCACCACACACAGTGTCCCAAACTGTGGGGTAAAACTTCAGGCGCATGTGAGTTCAAGCCTTGACGCTGCCTCTTCCTTGCTATGTGACATGGAGAAAGTAGCTGAACCTTGTCTGGGCCACAGCTGCCCATCTGTGACACAAGGCTGCCCTGATCCACACCACGAGGATGCAATGAGAAGATCCTGGCAGAGTTTAGTGTCTAGGCGTCAGCTGGCAGTCCTCTGCACTGCAGGCTCCAGCAGCTAGGGGTCTAGGCCTGTTGGTTTTTGGTCTCCTCCAAAATTTCTCTCTAAAGCCTTGGCTTTCTGTCCAACTGGGTCTGTCCCTACCTTCTAGCAGGATCCAGGGAAGCTCTGAGCCCAGAGACAATCTTACTCTTGTGAGCAGGTGCTAGCTTTCCTTTGCCCAACCCAACTTTGACAGGGAAGCTCCAACTGGATAAAAGCAGAAAAAGGCCCAGAAGTTTCCATCTCCACGCATTCTGTCTCACTGTTTTCTCTTCTCTTTCCTGCCATATCCCTAAGCTTTGCTCCTCTTCCAAAGCCAGCCCAGATGTGCTCCGTCAAGCTGTCTTCCAGCCCACCCCAGGCTGGGCTTGCCTGCTGTCTCTCAAGGTCCTGTCCTGGAGGTGGCAGCAGCAGTGGCAGTGGCAGTGGCAGTGGCAGCAGCTGTAGACAGGGAGGTTCTCTACCCTGGTCAGAAGTGCATCCCCTGCAGACAACTCAGGTAGGCTTGACCGGTCTGTGGCCATCTTGCCCCCCTGCAGAGGAAGCACTATGGACCACTCGGGCCGATGGGAGAGTACGCCTACGCCTGGAGCCCTTCTGCACGCAGCTGCCCTATACTGTGCACCGGATGTTCTACGAGGCCCTGGATAAGTACGGGAACCTCAGTGCTCTGGGCTTCAAGTACAAGAATAAGTGGGAACGCATCTCTTACTACCAGTACTACCTGATTGCCCGCAAAGTAGCCAAAGGCTTCTTGAAGGTAGGAGCCTCATATTGCACATCCTTTCTCCCTCCCCGCCCCTTACCCCCTGCCACCTGCTTTCTAGCATGAGTTCTCGTAGGCCTCCTCCCCAACTCCCCACCAGGCAAGGTCCCTAGAAACCATCCCTGTAAAGTCTGACACCATCAGTTAAGCTAATACTATATTCTGGGCCCTGTGCTAAGAATTTTACATTTATGGAGCATTTACTACAGGTCATCTTCAAGGAGGGCTGGAAAACCAGTAGCCTGGGCTCCCCCAGAAAACCATAGGAAGGGTCGATAGGGATGCCAGAAACTGATTCCCCAGGAGGTTCTTTGACCCTGAGATGGGCCTGGAGGGGTCTCTGCAGTCCACTGGAGAGCGGCAGGGGTAACTGACCTGCCTATCTTCCTTTGGCCTGGAGCTCGGCCTGGAGCGTGCCCACAGTGTGGCGATCCTCGGCTTCAACTCCCCAGAGTGGTTCTTCTCTGCAGTGGGGACGGTGTTTGCAGGGTGAGTAGCTAACCAGGATTAAGGGCTTCTGTGGGCAGGAGATGGCTCTCTCTCTCTCTCTCTCTCTCTCTCTCTCTCTCTCTCTCCCTCTCTCTCTCTCTCTCTGATTGTGCGTGCGTGCGTGTGTGTGTTTTGGTTTTGGTTTGGTTTGAGTTGGTTTGTTTTTTTTTGAGACAGGCTTTCCTGGACTCGCTTTGTAGACCAGGCTGGCCTCAAACTCACAGCAATCTGCCCGCCTCTGCCTCCCAAGTGCTGGGATTAAAGGTGTGCACCACCACGCCTGGCTTTTGGGGTTATTATCTCTTTAAAGGGCCTTTTTACCACTCCCCAACCTCCCATATCTCCCCTAGGGCCTTCCAGGCCTACTTTTTCCCATCCTGCCTGCTGAGATGACTAGGGGCCCCACCTTAAGGCTTCTGGAAGTCCCTGGGGATGGATGCTGTGGGGAGGGGATGATTCTACTGAACCTAATATGAATCTTCCTGGACCTCCCACAGGGGCATTGTCACTGGCATCTACACCACCAGCTCCCCTGAGGCCTGCCAGTACATCGCCCATGACTGCCGTGCCAACGTCATCGTGGTTGACACACAGAAGCAGCTGGGAAAGATCCTGAAGGTTTGGTGGGAAGGAGCAGTGGGCATGTGGTTAAAGGCTGCACACCTACTCTAGTGTAGCAAGGATACTTTTACCTCCCATCCAGCATTCGTATCTCCTACAGCCCATATGAGCATACAACACACATGTATTCACACATGTATACATACATGTATGGTGGGGGGTGGGGTGGGGTAGTGAGCATCTTTCACTCACACTGCTGGCCAGCCCATTGTCTACCATAGCTTTCCCTCTGGACAGGGTCTTATCTAAAGGAAGGGCTGTGGACACTGGGCCCCTCTTTGGCTTAGTTTGTTCTCTAGAAATGTTCCTTGGGCCATAGGTACTCATCTGCTCCTGAGGGCCAACTGGTCAACCTTCCAGAACCATGGAACCTGGGTTTCCAGAGAAAGCACAGTAGATGCCTCCCCTCATCTCTGCTGGAAAAGTCTCTTAAGCCAAGATGAAGCAAGCTGGGGCTTGTAGTTCTCACTTGGCTGCAGAAATCCTCCCTAGGGCAGGCCCAGGCTGTGGGTGAGACACCTAGCACAATCTCCTGGAGACAGTCCTCTCATGATTTAACATAGCCCCCCTCAGGTGAAGCTGTGAGCAGCCCTGACTGAGAATCACTAGCTCACAGCAAAGTGAGGGGACCTCCAGGAAGTTCCCAGAGTCCGGGCCTACTCAGGTAACACTTACACAGCAAGGAAGCTAAGCATGGCTCCTCCTTGAGAGAGGCGAGGAAGCCACTCAGAGCTGGGAGGCAGAAAAGCTGTGGGAGGGGAGGGCAGGGGGACCCGGACCTCCAACAAGGTCTGAGAAGGGACCTAAATCATCAACTTAAGAGACAACTCCTCAAACAACAGTGTTGGCCTGGCAGGCTATGATGACACAAGCCCTCTTGAACTTGTCAGTGAAGCTGGCTAAGGGACCCACCTTTGCATCTTATACTTGGCGACCCTGTACTCAGACTCTTTAGACTCCATGGAAGTTTGCTCTAGTCTAAGACATGTGAGTGCAGCCTTTTATACCAGTTTAGAGTGATGTGGAAACTCCATTTTCCGGCCCTTCTGCTTCACTATGAAGGGTTTTTCCAGTGGCTTCCTTGGATAGTGAGGGATTGTCCTGACTCTTTATGGGGCCCTTTTTTTTTTTTTTTTTTTTTAGCCCTGTTTTCAGTATATCATTCTGAGCATCCCCCTTTGTCTGGCCTGGATCAGTGTGTAGGATCAGGAGTGGACAGATAGGTTGAGAGTGTGTGGCCTCAACCAGTCCTCTGAAACAAGGAGGGCTGAGCTCACTTCAAGCCTCTTCATCCCCTTTTCCAAACTCTTGGTCTGAGGGCCAACTGGTCAACCTTCTAGAACCATGAGATCTGGGTTTCCGGCGAGGCCATGGAAGGTGTCTTCCCCTGCCTCTGTTGGAGTAGTCATAAGAGACATTTATCTATTCCTGGCCTTTCCAAAGCATCTTGGGACTTAGTATTACCCAGAAGTCTTCAGATAGCCCAGTGGCCTCAGAAGCACCTAGGTTGTTAGGTCATTTTCTGAGCCTCACTCATCACAGTCTAATTCAGAACAGTGTCAGGCTCCCCCAGGACCGCTTAAGCCTAAAGGCTTGATGGTTAGGAATCAGTCTAGCATAGGGTTGAGGCCTCATGAACTCTTCTCACCATCCATGTTAGCATATCCACTGGTGGTGTCCTTGGGAACAAGGCCATGTTTAGGCTGTCCTGTTGGTGAGACTTCATAGGCAGAGCTTCTGGCATTCCTAGGAGACACAATCTCATGACAAACACCCTGATCCTCTGGCTCTGAAATCTTTCCAGCACCAAGAACTATGAACAACCAGGGAATGCTGGGAGCAGGAGAAATAATCCTCCCTAGGAACAAGCATACCAACTGGTTATCCAATACCAAACGCTCAGCCCTCAAAACATAATATACAAGTAACTTTGTACAGACTGAACAGGCTGTATATATGTATTTAAGGGTGTGTGTGTGTGTGTGTGTGTGTGTGTGTATGACAACAATTAATGAAAAAAGTTCATGAATTTGAAAGAGAGCTAGGAAGGGCCTATGGGAGGGTTTGGTGAAAGGAAAGGGAAGGGGGAAATGATGTAATTATAATCTCAAAAAAAAAAAAAAAGAAAGAAAACAATTTTTTAAAAGAATCAATCTGGCTTGGCCAGGGACATTGCTTAGTGACTAAAGTGCCTACCAGGTATGGTTGTGAAACCTGAGCTTGGATCAGCAACACACACATGAAAAGCCAGCACTGTAGCAAGTGCCTGTAACACAGGTGCAAGAGAAGAAAGGAGACAGGTGGATCCAGAAGCTCATTGGCTAAGCTCACTGATAGACCTCAGAAAATAAGGCTGAGAGTGATTGAGGAAAGACATCCACTGTCAACCTGTGGCATGGCACACACATGCACAGAGGGCAGGGGGAGAACCGTCAGGTCCCAAGCCCCAAAATGGCAGTGCCACTGACAACATCCTAAATGACATCTGGACTCAGCTCAGGCTAGACTCAGATGCATTGCTGGCAGATAGAAGCTTACACCCAGCATTCCTCAGGAGTCTGTGAAATGGTTCTCTGTGTGCCAAGAAGAACCACTTCCCTTATCTCCCCTACCGCTACCTCCCTATTAGCACAAACATAACATATCAAAGCTTCAAGCTAACCTCCGGGCTCCTTCCTCCTTACTCACGTTAGCATCTACCTGTAATGCATGTGAAAGCCACATAGGTCTTCTGGCCTGCACTCTTCCTCTTCCCTCTACCCCACACTTCCAGGCCATTTCAGCTTCCACTCCCTCTCTTCCACTGTTCCACTCTTTTCTTTAAAACTGGCAAACATGCCTTGCCCCCACTTCTCTCTCCCTGCCACCCTGAGGTAGCCATGGCAGCTTTGGACTCCTCCAGATGCCTCCGGTTACTGTCTCTACCACCTGATAGCCAGGGGGCAGTTTTATATTTACAATAAACATTCTTCCCACCTGTGGAATGGCCTAGTTCAGTAGTTTCACTGAGCCTTTGCTTACAAGAAGGAAAACCAACTTGACAGGCCCTGTAGCCAACTGGATGCTCTCTCTTAAACCCTCCCATGTTTATATCTGGATACTGGGTGCGGGAGGGATGGACAGCGTAAAAAGCTGCCTACTAGATTCTGCCAGGGAGACAAACCATTCCTCCATCCCTAGCTTATAGCTGAGGAAGGCGAGGTCCAGATCTGGAATCTCGGTTAAATGTCTGCTTTAGGGTTAAGACAAAATTTGTATTAAAGAAATTCTCAAATAATAACAGAGGCACTCCCCTGCATTATCAGGTTTCATACTTATCAGTGTGCTCTCACATGCTTTCTTCCTAAATTTAAAGCAAATCTTCTGACATCATGTTATTTCATTCCCCAAATACTTCATCATGTATCCTTGGCAGATGTGATGTCTTTATGTTTGTTTGTTTGTTTGTTTTTGAGACAGGGTTTCTCTTCTATTCCTGGCTGTCCTGGACTCACTTTGTAGTACAGGCTGGCCTCGAACCCACAGCGATCCGCCTGCCTCTGTCTACCAAGTGCTGGGATTAAAGGCGTGCGCCACCACATCTTCCTTAAATAATCTTTGGTAGCGAAGCCATTAGTAGAATGCTTACAGGAAGCCTTGGTTCCATCCTCAGCACCATATAATGCTGGTGTGTGGAGGTACATGACTGTAGTCTTCACACTCAGAAGGCAGAGACAGGAAGATCAGAAGTTCAAAATCATTCTCTCGTTGCACAGAACGTTAGAGGCCAGCCTGAGATACGTGAGAGCCTGTCTAAAAACAAAACAAAACAAAACAAAAAACTCAGCTGGCAAAACGGCTCAGTAGGTAAAGATGCTTGCTGCCAAGCCTGGTGACCTGAATTTGAGTTCCAGAAGCCACGTGGTAAAAGGAAAGAATCAGTTCCCCCAAGTCATCGTCCGACCTTCACACACGCACATACAGACAGACGTAAATAAGTAATGTAACTTTGTGTCTTTAAATTTAAATGAGTAATTTGCGCCCCCCCCATATATTTGGGTCTTACATTTTTATTCCATCAGAAAAAAAAAACCATCATCAGCCAACATGTGGGTACGTGTTCTTTGCCCATTTCTGACTCCTACATTTGGCCTGTGTTGTGTTTTGGCATCCATTCTCACCCCAGGGTTTGCTCTAGACCCAGCGATACACATCTTGAACATATTACATGCATTTTCACCCAGCATACAACCTCATATGTAACGGGAACCCGCAGTAGCAGCAGGCAAGTAGACCCACAAATCAGTGAGCTTCACAGGAACCAACCAACCTCAGAGGAAAATAGTGAGGGCTCTACATTTGTGCTGAACACGTACATTGGTATGTGTGCGCGCACGTGCGTTTGCCTAGACAATACAGCGAACAGCTATGTAGACGGTGTCTGTGTTGTCTTGGACATCATAGGGAATACAGAGATTATTATAGCATGCAGGAGGATGGCCCAGGTTATATGCAAATGCTATACCAGCTACGTAAAGGACTTAAGCATCCTCAGACTTTGGTATTTGCTGAGTGTGCCGGAGCCAATGCCCCTCAGATACTGACAGTGACTGTATTTCCATACTCTATCCACGCTGCCATCTATTCTACTCCTATTTAGGTTATAGATATCATAATACATTGTTGTTCTTGCCGTTAGCAGTTGGGTATCTTTCAAGGAGATTTTAAAGCATGCTCCTTTTTCCTTTTCTTTTCTGAGGCAGAGTCTCACGCTATAGCCCAGACTAGCCTCCACCTCCCTACAGTCTTCCTGGCTTGGCCTCCTGGCTCCCGTGACTGTAGGTGTGAAAAGTGTCCTGCTCCTTCTGACACTGAAGTCCTTTATATAAATCAAGGTCTCCCCTGGTGTCATCTCCCTTCTGCCTTAAGTAGCTTCCTCGGCCCCTTTTCTCTTTTACATTTTCTTACGATATGTGGGGGGTGGCGGGTGACACATGTATGTGTGCCTCAGTACACATAGGTAAATCAGAGGACAGCTTTCAGGAACTGGGTCTCTCCTTCCCACCACGTAGGTCCTGGGAACTGAACTCAAATTCAGGCTTCACAGCAGGCGTTTGCTCTTGGGGCCACCTTGCTGGCTCACTCGTTCCTCAGCATTTCCTAGGCTTTCATGGCAACACATTCTTTAAGCTTCTCTTTTCCTCAAAGAAAAAAATTTACTTTTGACTTTATTTGTTAAAAGATTACTTTCAGCTGGGTGCTGTAGCACATGCCCCTAATGCCAGCACTTGGGGAACCAGAGGCAGGCAGATCTCTGAGATCAAGGCCAGCCTCGTCTACAGGGTAAGTTCCAGGACAGCCAGGGCTACACAGAGAGAAACAAACAAACAAAGATCAATTTGTTTGTCTTGAAAAAAACAAAACAAGCAAAGATTAATTTCATCTGATTTTGAATTCTTGATTGACCTTCCTTCTTTATCCTTAAAGATTCATCTCAATGTTTTCTCTGTGTTGCTCCTAACAGAAGTCTACAGTTACTCTGTTTCTCGTAATGATATGTTTATTTTTCTGGCAACTTTGAATACTTGTTCTTGTTTTCTTTGCTTTTTTTGAGGCTAGCCTTGAACCCCTAATCCTCCCACTGTACCTTTCGGGTGCTGCATTATCTTGCCTGACTCAAGATGTCTGCTGTATCACTGATTTTAGCACTTGGCTCAGGCTGTATCTTGGAGAGGTTTTTAAAAATCTATTTGTGTGTGTGTTTATGTGTTTTATCTTGCTTTGAATTCATTAAGATTATTAACCTGGTGGAATTATAGTTGTGATCTAACTTGAATTTTTTCTATCTATCTATTTTTTGTTTTGTTTTGTTTTGTTTTTTTTGGGGGGGTCAGAGTTTATTTGTGTAGCTCTAGCTGTCCTGGACTTGGTTTGTAAACCAGGCTGGCATCAAACTAACAGAGATGCCCCTGTCTCTGCCTTCCAAGTACTGGGATTAAAGGTGTGTGCCGCCATCACCCAGCTCTCAACTATTTTAAAAGAATACTTAGGGATTTCAATTACACATAAATTACATTTATTTATATTGTGCCACAACTCATATTTTGTCTGCTCTAAACTTTTTTGAGGGTGGTTTTGGACAGCTTTTATTGGAAACAAATTCAACACTCCTAAGACAAAGCTTTCTGGGTCCCTGCTTCATGGCCTCCAAGACACCTGTTGAGGCCTGTTTCCTCTGGCTCAGACACTGCTCCATATCAAGTTTCCTGAGCTTTCTTTCATCAGTGTGATGCCTGTCAGCATGGATGAGTTCAATCAGTGAGTCACTGACCCTGTGAGAATGTCTGGAGCTCTGGTTCTGTAGCTCTCCTGCTCCATTCATCTGAACCACCTTGACCCCACCCCTACCCCCCAGCCCTCCCACCGCCCCACCCCACCCCACCCCACCCCGACTCATCTCTCTCTCTCTTTCCCTCTTTCTCTTTTCCCCTCTCCTTTTTCTTCTCCCTCTTTCCTGCACTCCCTCCCCCCTGCCCTCTCGCCTCCCTCCTGCCCCCTCCTCCCTCCAGCCCTCTCCCTTCCCTCTTCACCCATCCCTTTCTCACTTACCTTTATCCTCCCTGCTCTTTTTCCCTCTCCCCTCACATCTTCAGAAAGAACACTGAGTTCGTAGAAGCCCACCTCACTCATGTCTCTTCTCTCAGGAGTGTGTGTGCACGTGCACATTTAAACGATGAGTCACAAGTGATAGCTCTGATTCAGACATTACACGGTGGGGATTAACTTAACTGGTTTTATGTTTGAATTTCTCTTATCTGATCTTAAAACCTGTAGCAGCCAACATTGATTTTTAACCCTCTAGTGCCTATCAACTAATTTCAAAATAATAGCATGGATTTATAGCCAGAATAAGACTGATAAAGAAGCCAGGCATGGTAGCACATACATGGAATCCCAGCATTTAGGAAGTAGAGGGAGAATGTTTAGAAGTTCAAGGTCAGCCAAGGCTACAAGTTTGAAGGCATCCTGGATTACATATCCTGTCTCAAAAAGCACACACACACACACACACACACACACATGCCCACACACATGTACACACAATACACATACACATGTACACACATAGTACACACATGCACACATACACATGTACACACATGTGCACATACACACACGTGTACACACATGTGCACACATACACACACATGCCCACACACATGTACACACAATACACATACACATGTACACACATAGTACACACATGCACACACATGTACACACATGTTCACACATACACACACGTGTACGCACATGTTCACACATACACATGTACACACATGTGCACACACACACACACACACACTACATACACATACACACACAGAGGCAGGGGGACAGGACTTGCTAGATGGATCAGCAGATAAAGCACTTATTATATGAGAGTCTGATGACCTGAGTCCGATCCCTAGAGCTCACATAAATGTGGAACTAGCTCAGCAAGGGTCATCTGACCTTCACACGTGCGTACCATGACATGCGCATATACATGCAATTATAATAAATAAAAACATTTGAAGGCAAAATAAAGTGGGAGGGGGCTAGGAAGTGACTCGGTGGGCAACGCACTTGCTGAGGACCTGAGTGAGCCTAGATAGATAGATAGATAGATAGATAGATAGATAGATAGATAGATAGATAGATAAAGCTAGGCATGGCAAAGTGTACATATACATGAACACACACAGGATTAAAAAAAAGAAAACTGCTGGATGCAGTTTGAAATTCCTTTTAACTCTTCCCCTAAGAGTGCAGAATCAAAGTGCAGGTATAAAAGTCCTTGATGAGGCCAGTGGCATACTCCTCTACTCCAAGCACTTGGGAAACAGAGCCAGGCAGACATGTGAGTTCAAGGCCAGCCTGGTCCACATAGTGAATTCCAAGCCAGTCCGGGCTACATAGAGAGAGCTTGTCTTTAAGGAAAAGCACCAAAACACGCAAACAAGTAATAAAACAAAACAAAACAAAAAAACTTTGATGCAATTGTGTGTTTATGTGTAGGTTTCACGGCTTGACACTTAGACTTCATTTGTATTTGGGGGGTTGGTTGGTTGGTTGAAACAGAGTCTTGCTACATAACTCAGGCTAACTTTGTGACACACCACACACACACACACACACACCCCCCCCCGCCTCAACCTCCCCGGTTCTGAGATTCCAGGCAATGCTACCACACATGACTCTTAACGTTCATTTCTGTCAGGTTGCTCTCAATACTGAAGAGTCAACTTTTCTCTTTCGCATACAAATGAGTTTGTTAAATAATTGCAACATGCACGTGATCCCAGGATCAAAATTATATGTTCTATTTGAAGAGCTTTCCCTTCCCCTTTCTGCTTTTGCTCCCTCTCTCTCTCTCTCTCTCTCTCTCTCTCTCTCTCTCTCTCTCTCTCTCTCTCCCTCCCCCTCTCTGCCTGTAGAGAGTCCAGGGTCCCTGCGACAAACTGAAGCAGATGCCTCTTGCGTGTGTGTGTGTGTGTGTGTGTGTATGCATTATTCATATGTGTTCACACTATAGTCCTTTCTCAGGTGATGACATCACGCTATAGGCACACTGTCTTTCTCCCCTAGTAGTATCTCCCAGAAGCCACTCTGTATTAAAGCTCAGATTTCCCTTCGTACCTCCGTCTGTTTGTCATCTGCACTAACCTAATATTCCATTGTGTGACCTGTTCAGTAAGGCCCTAGCCCCCCCCCGCTGTCATTGCCCCCCCAAGTTTCCATAATGGAGAGCCCCGGGAAGAGATGTCCCACTGGAGACAAGGGTCAGAAAGGGGAGAGTTTTATCAGAGACTAACACAGGCTGATGAGGCTCTTCCTAAGATGTGTGACCATTTTCTCGCTGAAGCCCAACTTGCCTTCCTGTCAATGCAGATCTGGAAAGACTTGCCACATCTAAAGGCAGTGGTGATCTACCAAGAACCCCCTCCAAAGAAGATGGCCAACGTGTACACGGTATGAGTAGCGGGCCTGGGTGACAAGTGGGGCCTGTCTCTGCCTGCCCAGATGACCCAGACTGACTTCTCTGCCCTACCTTCCCACACAGATGGAAGAACTCATAGAACTGGGACAAGAAGTGCCTGAGGAGGCCTTAGACACCATCATTGATGCCCAGCAGCCCAACCAGTGCTGCGTACTTGTCTACACATCTGGCACCACTGGGAACCCCAAGGGCGTGATGCTGAGTCAAGACAATGTAGGACAGATGCCCAGATGGATGATGGGTGGGATGGGGGCTGACTCTGGGTTGTGGTCCTTCTTCAACAGCATCTTTGGGGAAACCTCTCTGGCTACTCAGCTTGGATGAGCTAGATGAATTGGAATGTCCACCCATTCATGGTGCAGACAGAGCTGGGCAGAGGGGGAGCAAAGGGAACAGATGGGAGGCCTGTCCCTATAGGTCTCCAGAGCCTGTAAAAATGCCTAGGAGGACACCTACCTACTCTCGGAACCTCTCAAGAGGTAGCCCAAGTCCCCAAGGTGACCTCACTTTAAGTACTGCGAGGACTGGGTGTGGACCTGTGGGGCCATTTTCCTTCCCCCTCAGATCACATGGACAGCACGGTACGGCAGTCAGGCCGGGGACATCCAGCCAGCGGAAGTCCAGCAGGAGGTGGTGGTCAGCTACCTGCCTCTCAGCCACATCGCTGCCCAGATCTACGACCTATGGACAGGCATCCAGTGGGGGGCCCAGGTCTGCTTTGCAGATCCAGATGCCCTAAAGGTCAGTCTGTCTTCCTGACTTCCTGCCCTGTATGTGTGTCCAATGTGTGAACAAGGGCACGCCCACGTGTCTGTTCACATCTATGGGCCCCTGCCCTGTACGCATCCAGAAGTTGCTGGCTCCCAGGGCACATAGCACTCAGATTTCTTTCAGAAGCTACTTTCCCAGCCTTACTCATGAACAAACAATTAGTGAAGCTAATGACATTATACCAAGTCATATAAACTGTCTCCTTCAATCTCAAACACCATCAAGCCACAGCTTCCTCAGAGTGTGACCACAAAATAGTCAGAGGGTAACCACAGCTCAGCTCCCTGCACCCCAATCTCATAAAATACACCTATTCTTTGCATCTTTAGTTTTTTAACCATGAGGAAAATTCCCAGAAACCCCCTAGCTGGTTTTCCCAACCTGGTAGCCTGGACAGTGTCACATGCTTATTCTTAAAACAAACACTGCTAGGGGAATGTGTCAGTAAGTGCTTGTTTGGCTATTGGGTGTGTGTGTGTGTGTGTGTGTGTGTGTGTGTGTGTGTGTGTGTGTGTGTGTGTGTGTGTTATGTGCTCATGTGCTCGCCTGTGTGCATGCATATAAAAGCTAGAAGTCAAAATAAACTGCTTTCTTCTATAAATTTATTTTAAATTAGATTCTTTAATTTAAATTCATCTTTAAATTTTAAAAAAGTAAAGATTTTTTTAATTGTTTAATTTATGTATGTTTGTCACATAAATGGAGACCAGAGAGGGCATAAGATCCCTGGAGCTGGGCTGTCAGGGGGTTGTGAGCTGTCTGGTGTTGGTGCTGGGAACTGAGTTCTGGTCCTCTGCTGAAACATCTCTCCAACCTTTTTTTGAGACAGGCTCCCCTTCTCTGTAATAAATCAAGTGAAATTAGTTTTAATGATATAGAACTTTAATCTACAATTGATATGCTTTTAAAATATTTATCTTATTTTATATGTATGAATGTTTTACCTGCATACATGTATGTGTACACCTGTGTGCCTGGTGCCCTCAGAGGTCAGAAGACAGGAGAGGTCATTGGATCTGCTAGAACTAGAGTCATGGCTAGAACTTATGAGCCAGCATGTTAGTGCTGAGAATTGAACCCGGCCCCTTTGCAAGAGCAACAGTGCTCCAAACCATGGAGCCATCTTTCCAGTTCTTACAATTAATATTTTTAAGTGAGGGTTTTTACTTTTTTTTTTTTTTGAGTCAGGGTCTCACTATGTAGCTCTGCCTCCCACGTGCTGAGATTAAAGGCGTGGCCCTAGTTTATTTCTTAGTTTTTGAGGTTATAAAATAATCATAATGTTTTTCCTTCCCTTTTCCTCCCTCCAAACCCTTCCTTATAAACCTCCCTGCCCTCCTTCAAATTCATGGCCTCTTTTTTCACTAACTCTTATTGCATGTATATAATTTAAGAATATACATACATATGCCTAAGCATAGCCTGCTCAGTCTGTGTAAAGTTATTGTATGTATGTTTTCAGCCCTGACCACTTGGTCCTGGCAAACTATCAGGGCGCTCCTCCCTGGGGAGGGCCACTTCTCCCACCCCCAGCTTTCCTCAGTTGCCTGTGGTACTTTGGGTAGGGTTGCAACCTTGCAGGCTTTCCCTGTATGCTTTGGCACATCTGTTGGTCTCCTAGTTCAGCTCACTTGTGGGCGGTCTTGCTGGTGAGACTTTATGGATGCAGCTTCTGATACGTCTGGGGAACACAACCTCGCCGAAGCTCCAGGACCCTCTGGCTCTGACCATCTTTCTATCCCCTCTTCCACAGTGTCCCCTGAGCCTTGGGTCCGGGAGTGGTTTGTAGATGTATCCGTTGGGATTGGGCTCCACAGCTCAGCAATTTGATTGTTGGGTTTTCTGTAGTGGTCTCTTCTCTATCACGAAGAGAAGTTGCCTTGGTGAGGGGTGAGGACTGCACTAATCTGTGGGCATAAGGACAGATGGCTGTAGATGCTGTTAGGAGTTATGCCACTTCAGTAAATCGGAGGTCGAAGCTTCTCCCCTACTAGGCTTGACTTCACTCACACTGAGCAATTAGCTAGGTTCCCATAGCAGGCATGGTTCAACCCTGCCTTAAGACCAGAGCGGTCTTAAATCCAGTTAGCGAGTCGTTGTCGACTGGCAAGTTAATACAAGCTGCTACTGATTATAATGCCTTGCTGGTTGCTGACATGGTGCATTGGTGTCATAGCTGTAGGGGACGGTTGGTTGCTTCCCTCCTTTGGGATCCTGCATGGAGCCTTTTGACACCATGAAAGCTAGTGGGGATGGGGTAGGGGTTGGGCATCCAGGTCAGTTCAGCTCAGAGGTTTTTGAACCCTGTTTCTGAAGTGTGTGGCGTCTTCAGCAATAGGGATCTACTTTCTAGCTCCAATGTGTAACCAAGGGCAACCCCAATAGGGTGTGTTTTGGGAGTCTACTAGACAGCCCTGGCCAACAACTCAAAAGATGGGGTTTTTGTTAGGTGGTCTTTGGCTCTTAGAAGGAGCCCTGCCGATCCAGATGACAAAAGTTCATTAAAACTATACATGTTTATTTATACATGGAATTGTGTATTCTCGGTTTTTTTTTAAAAGATGAATACTTAATAGTATGCTTCCTTGTGGCTTTTTCAAGCATCCTTTTTGTTGTTTTACTCATTTTCTTCCGTATGTACCTCCCTTCCTCCTCCCTAAAGAGCCCTCCCCTCCCGCTTCCCCATCAGACAACTTGTACCCTGCTATTCCCCTCTTTCTTGTCCTCCATGCCCATATCCCAGCAATGGCCCCATTGTACTTTCTGGTTGCTGTAGTAACTACAGGCAATGTGCTCACATCAGAAGATTCGGAGCCAGGAGTCTCCAATGAGAGAGGTCAAGTGACCTTTGTCTTTCAAGGGTCAATCAATATATTTTTTTTTCTAGTTCCATCCATTTTACCTTCAAAGTTCACGGTTTCACTTTTCTTGACAACTGAATAATAGTGTATATGTACCACATTTTCATTATCCAAACATAGGACGTTTGCATGAGACAAGGCCCCTTTCTGTGCCTGGAATTCCCCATTTTGGCTGGGTTTTTCAGTCACTGAGTCTCTGGGATCTGTTCTCCCAACATGGAGTTTCAGGCTTGTGCAATGACGTTTTTTAAAGATGAGTGCTGAATTCAGATACCCATCCTGCCATGACTGAACCATCTCCCTAGCCCCTTTGTTTTGTTTTTAATTAATTAAAAAAAATATTTTTTTATTTATGTATTTTTTTCAAATGTAGGAGTGCTCTGTCTGCATGTATACCTACATGCCAGAAGAGGGCATCAGATCCTTTTATGTGGTTGCTGGAAATTGAAGAAGAGCAGCCTGTGTTAACCGCTGAGCCATCTAACCAGCCCTCAATTAATTTTAAAATTACATGTATTTGTTTGTTTTTGAGACAAGTGTGTGTGTGTGTGTGTGTGTGTGTGTGTGTGTGTGTGTGTGCGTGTGTGTGTGTGTGTGTGTGTGTGTGTGTGTGTAAAGAGAGAGAGGAGATCTGGCTGTCCTAGATCTTGCTATGTAGACCAGGCTGACCTCGAACTCATAGATATCCACCTGCCTCTGTCTCCCAAGTGCTGGGATTAGAAGCATGTGCCACCACATCCTATATTTATTTGTTTATTTTCCTAACTGTAGGGAGTATAGCAGGAGCCTTCGGTGTCTACAGTGTACAGGGTGGAGGTCAGAGGACAGCTTCCTGGGGCCCATTGTGTCCTTTCGCTGTGTGCATTTGGAGAATAAACCTGTGTTTGTCAGGCTCAGCCATAGGCCCCTTTACCCACTGAACCATTTCGCTGGCCCTTGTTTTTGTTTTGTTTTATATGCCTACTTATCTTGAGACAGACTCTCATTAGGTAGCTCAGGCTGGCTTTGAACTTGCTATGTGCCCAGCCTAGGCCTCAAATTCAGCATCCCCCTGCTACAGCCTCCTGAGAGCTGGGATTACAAACATAAACCCCTGTACCTGGCAAGATGAGGTTGGCATGTTTGAGTCAGACAGATGCAGAAAGATCAGAGGGATGAAGCTACTCTCAAGCATCTGGCTACAGTGGTTGGCAAAGGACACCAAAGTTATGTTAGCAGGCGTGGGGATGCCGCTGTTGAACCGTAGCCACCGGCATGTGCCCAAGCTGGGTCCAAGTATGTACACATCCATGGGTGCATCCTCGGATCAGCATTAGCATTTATACTGTGAGGCTGTGTCTGCAGGCCTGGTACCACCTCTGTTTCTTCCTGGCCTTGAGCAGGGGAGCCTGGTGAACACGCTGCGGGAGGTGGAGCCCACATCCCACATGGGGGTGCCCCGTGTGTGGGAGAAGATCATGGAACGGATCCAGGAGGTGGCCGCCCAGTCTGGCTTCATCCGGCGCAAGATGCTGCTGTGGGCCATGTCAGTCACCTTGGAACAGAACCTCACCTGCCCTAGCGAGTAAGCCGGGCGGGGGGGGGGGGGGGTGGGGGGCAAGAGGCCTGGGGAGGCACAGGGCTGGCTCACACAAGCAAGAATCTGATAGGCTACCCTGGTTCCAGAGGACTTCAGTTTGGGGGACAGCTTGCATAGTAGCCTATCTACAACTGAGCTTGCACTCTGATACCCACCGCAGAGCTAATGGGGACAGTTGGCATTTGGGGGCTTTGGCTGGGAGGACTGACTTGTTTCTGCTGAAAATTTTACCTTCCTAGGGATAGATGGCTCTTGCCAGCTACTTGCCTTCAGTAGTTGGCTTTATAAGGAATATCTTAGTTAGGGTCTCTGTTGCTGTGAAGAGACCCTTAAAAAGGGAAACACTGGGGCTGGAGAGATGGCTCAGTGGTTAAGAGCACTGTCTGCTTTTCCAGAGGTTCTGAGTTCAATTCCCAGCAAGCACACAGTGGCTCACATATATTGGGATCCAATGCTCTCTTCTAGCATGCAGGTGTACATGCAGATAGAGCACTCATACCTAAAATAAATAAATCTTTAAAAAATAAGTTATTAAAAAAAGGAAAAGCTAGGTGAGGTGGTACATGCCTTTAATCCCAGCACTCGGGAGGCAGAGGCAGGTAGATCGCTGTTGAGTTCCAGACCAGCCTGGTCTACAAAGTGAGTCCAGGACAGCCAAGGCTACACAGAGAAACCCTGTCTCAAAAAACAACAACAACAGAAAACATTTAGTTGGGGCTGGCTTACAGTGTCAGAGGTTTAGTCCCTCTCATCATGACAGGAAGCATGGCGGCATGCAGGCCAACACGGTGCTGGAGGAGGAGCTGAGAGCTCTACATCTGCATCTGCAAGCAGCAGCAAGAGACTGTCCCGCTAGGCCTACCTTGAGCATATGAGCCTCAAAGTCCGCCTCCACAGAGACACACTTCCTCCAACAAGGCCACACCTCCTGATAGTGTCACTACCTATGGGCCAAGCATTCAAACACATGAGTCATGAGTCAGTGGGGGTCATTTCTACTCAAATCACCACAAGGGCTTCAGTGATCCTGTTTTCCCAGCAGCCCGTTTGACCACTCAGATCTCTCCCAAACCACTTCTGATTGCTTCTTATTATTACTTTTTGTTTTTTGCGACGAAGTCTTTTTTGTTTGTTTGTTTGGGGTTTTTTGGGTTTTGGGGGTTTTGTTTTTGTTTTTGTTTTTTTCCCAGACAGGGTTTCTCCTTGTAGCCTTGGCTGTCCTATACTCGCTTTGTAGGCCAGGCTGGCCTCCAACTCAAAGCAATCCATCTGCCTCTGCCTCCCGATTGCCGGGATTAAAGGCGTGCACCACCATGCCCAGCTCTGAGACTAAGTCTTAATAGGTAGCCCAGGCTAGCCTAAAGTTGAGGATTCTCCTTTCTTGGCCCTCCAAGTGTTGAGACTGTAGGTGTAGACCATCACATCTGGCACCTCTGGATCATGACTGTTTTTCAAGTTCCTACACTATGCACCATCCACAGTAGAGATCTGGCCTTGTTTCAACATTAAAATACTTTTCAAACTGAGAATCTAGCTCAGTGTTGGAGTGCTTACCCAGCAAGCACAAAGCTTGAGGCTCAGATCCTTTGACCTGAAGAGGGAGGGGAAGGGTAGAGGCAGGGGGTTCCAGCACAGCAGTGTCAGCTCTGTGAGAGATGTGGGCACATCTGTCCACCCACAGCATTAACACACATGATGAAAGGTGACTATGCAGCCAGGCCTGTGATCCCAACACTCAGGAGGCTGAGGCTGGAGGGTCAAGAGTTAAAGTCTGCTCCTGCCACAGAGCGAGTTCAAGGCCAGAGTAAATTCATGAGGCTGTCTCAAAAGGGGGGAAAAAAATTAAAAGGCAGGGGGCTGGAGAGATGGTTCAGCTTGCTTGACTTCATGAGTCACTACATGTTTGCATATAACCAGGAGCACCCACACCTACATTTGCATACCAAGTCACATTGCATACATACAAGGCCGGTAGCCAACATGTTTACAAGGGGTTCAGCATGACCACAGCTCATCAGAACGGGGCAGCTTCAGTGGCCATGCTGGTGTGTACTTACGAGTGTGTGTTTTTTTCTTCCTCCTGTGGACCATTCCTCCCTACAACCCTCTCCCAGCGACCTGAAGCCCTTCACAAGCAGACTAGCGGATTACCTAGTATTAGCCAGGGTCCGTCAGGCTCTGGGCTTTGCCAAGTGTCAGAAAAACTTCTACGGAGCAGCTCCCATGACTGCGGAGACACAGCGTTTCTTTCTGGGCCTCAACATCCGCCTGTACGCGGGCTATGGCCTCAGTGAGAGCACAGGCCCCCACTTCATGTCCAGTCCCTACAACTATCGGCTTTACAGGTAAGGTCTGAAGTTGGGACACTGTCCTTGATGACACCCTTTGGCGCCTTGGGGGAATTGTTCCTCTCACTCTCCATCCCACACTGGAGCAGTGATCTTGTGTCAGTGACACCATCTTTGGCCAAGCCCCTTGCCTGTCCTGATGCCTCTAGAGGGGCAGTCTTGGCCACCATGACATGTGTCCTATGGCTGAAGACACGTTAGATGGCCAGGCTAGAACTTCCTGGTGAAGAAACTTCCTCCTTTCATCTCCTCCAGTAGGGCAGGGAATGCTGGACTGTGTGGGACTAAGGTCAGGGCCAGGCTGCTGAAGGACAGGGAGGGTAGTCAGTTCCAGGGAGTGATCTGATGAAGGCTCTATCGCGCTTTGGCACCTTCCCCTGCATCTGGTATGACAGTGCCTCAGTTTCTCCTGTTAGCATTTAGGTCATTCATCCATTCATTCCTTTATTCATTCAATAAAAACCTTCCAAGTGGTCCTACCTTACGCTGCTTCTAAGGTGCTCATTAAAATACAAAAGCCCTCAGCTGGGAAAATGGCTCAGTTGGTAAAGCATTTGCCACACACAAGCATGAGAGTTGGAGTTCATATCCCCTCACCCATGTAGAAAGCCAGGCGGGAGGCAGAGACAGGTGGGCCACTGGGAGTTCAAGGCCAGCTTGGTCTACATAACAAGTTTCAGGCAAGGCAGAAATACATATTTAGAACCTGTCTTTTTGTTTCGTTTTGTCTTGTCTTGTTTTGTTTTGTTTTTTTGAGACATTGTTTCTCTGGTTAGCCCTTGCTATCCTGGAACTCACCATGTAGACCAAGCTGGCCTGGAACTCAGAGATCCGCCTGCTTCTGCCGCCCAAGTACTAAGATTAAAGGTGTGTGACACCCTGCCCAGCTGTCTTAAGTATCATGGCTCATGCCTAATCCTAGTGTTGGAGGTATGGAGACAAGAAAAATCTCTGGCTAGCCATTCTCATCAAACTGGTGAGCGCTCCAATTTCAGTCAAAGATCCTGTCACAAAAGAAGAAGAAGAAGAAGAAGAAGAAGAAGAAGAAGAAGAAGAAGAAGAAGAAGAAGAAGAAGAAGAAGAAGAAGAAGAAGACAATCAAAAGTGATAGAAGACACCTAACATTGACCTCTGGCCTACACACACACACACACACACACACACACACACACACACACAATTATTTTAAGTCTTAAAAAGCAATCCTGAAAGGGGATCCCAACCACCAGTGAATGCTGAGAGACCGGAGGCCCTGAGCACCCCACAGGGGGCTGACTCAGCACTTTCTCTGGCTTGTCTTTTATCACCAGCTCCGGCAGGGTGGTACCTGGCTGCCGGGTGAAGCTGGTGAACCAGGATGCAGATGGCATCGGTGAGATCTGCCTGTGGGGCCGCACCATCTTCATGGGCTATCTGAACATGGAGGACAAGACATGTGAGGCCATTGATCCTGAAGGCTGGCTACACACAGGTGACATGGGCCGGCTGGATGCCGACGGCTTCCTCTACATCACCGGGCGCCTCAAAGGTGAGCACCCCTGTCCTGGGGCACATGGGTATCGGAAGACAACCAAAGGACATTTAAAACCTTGAGCTTGTGACTGTGATAACACTGCAGTGTTTTACCAGAGCTAGGTCAATAGCTTATCATAGCTCCACTGATTAATGTTAAAATCCTTAACTTTTGAAGCCTTAATATAACAATAGCATAGGGAGGGAAAGAAATCGGAAACATTTTTATATATCTTAAGTAATTTTCTTAGACTTTTATAAGTTCCATAAACTTTAAACTTTTTTCTTTTTTTTTAATTTATTAATTTATTTTTTTTACTTTAAACATTTTTTTTTAATCCAGTTATTTACCATGAGACACAAGCAGTTGGTACCTGAGAACAGTCACTGTGAAGCAAGTTCCTTTAAATAAGGGAATAGTAAAAAGCTACTTTGAAACCTGTTTTGTTTCTTTCTTTTTGAGTCTGGTAGGGAGGTACATTGCTACTTTCTCAGCTGGAGGCCTAGGAAAGGGAGGCTTGAAGCCTGATTTTTATCTACGAAGGAGCTGAGAAGGCAGCTGAAGCCTTGAGGGAGGAACTGATGCTTGCTGGTCTTAAAGCTACAGGTTTCAACATTGTCAAAGATCAGAAAAGGATACATTCTAGCTGGAAGTATAATCCAAATGGGCCATGTATGTATTGAAATGCCAGAGACTTACCTAGTACCTAAGGCCTTAGGCTCTGGTGGTCTGTCTTCACAGTTTTGTTGGGGGCACTAGGTCATCACCATCATGTGTGATACAGCATAGTATTTGTTTAATCTTCAGCGGTTACAGAAGCACCATAGGCCTCGGTCTGTCAACCCCAGGTCTGAGATTTTTCCTGTCGAGGAATTTGGGAAAACTGACGTTACCTTAGCCAGGCCAAGTAGGACAGTCAACCCCAAAGTGTCCGCAGTTTGAGCAGCGCCCTGGCAGCAGGCGAGGCATGGGGTGGTCTTTCCCAGTGGCTAGTGTTACCCCAATCCAAGTGGAGTCCTCTTTGTACCCATCTGTTGGCCTTGGAGACCGCGGGGTTCCCGTTAGGAAGGGGCATGTCTGTGATGGGAAAACTAACACGTTTTAAATGCCTGTTCAGCAGATCTCTGAATTGTTTAAGGACCATTTATCTATTAAGTGTATTTGATCTTAGGCTTAACCTTGAATGCACACACAGAAATAAAGCTTGTCATTAAATGAGCATTTACAAGTTAGTACCTTAACAAAGTTAGCAAAGGCAAAGAAGCTGGACAATTACCATGACCCTGGGGAATTGATAAATCATATTTATTAAACAGACCTTATCAAACATGTTATTTAAATTCTTAGAAGCCTGCTGTTGAACAGTTAGCAAAGACATAAGTAGTTAGACATAGATATTAAATCAGCCTTTGTTAATCTGAGTAGACCTTTATAACCTTGAATTTTGTAATCATCACATATAGTATATTCTAACCAGATGTGAATCATATATTTAGTATGTTGTAACAAAGGACGTTAAATTTTTATCGTTATCCATAACAATCTAAAATATTGGAGACTTGCTGTTGCTTCCTTATTCTTAAAGCAAGATACAATAACAAGCAGAAGGCTCAGTAGGACTGACAAGTTTTTATAATTGTTGCCTTATACCATGTGGTCACCTTAAGATGGTGAGTTAATGTGGCATGTACCCTTTAATCTTAGTAAAGATGGCTGCCAACCATATGGTTGGTGTTTTAAAATATCTATTATTTATCCAAGTGTGATGGTGCACACCTTTAATCCCAGCATTCAGGAAGCAGAGGCAGGCAGATCTCTGTGAGTTCAAGAACAATCTGGTCTACAAAGTGAGTCCAGGACAGCCAGGGCTACACAGAAAAACTCTTTCTTGAAAAACTAATATATATATATATATATGATGTTATAATACATTAAAATCAATTATGTGTAGGTTTTATCTATAAGCCTTTTGTTGTAACTTTTTTAAAATTTTTATTTATTGAATATGACTACTTTATCATCAGGTCACATTATAGATGGTTGTGAGCCATCATGTGGTTGCTGGGAATTGAACGCAGGACCTCTGGAAGAGCAGATGGCACTCTTAACCACTGAGCCATCTCTCCAGCCCCTTGTTATAACTTTTAAGTCAAATTTTGTTACAGATTTTATATATTTTTAACCATAGCCAATGATTTTATAAATCCTCAGATAGAGTTACAGCATAGTCTTAAGAGATTTTTTTTTTCTTGACAACAGAGTAATTATAGAGATAAAAGATATAAGAATGGAAAATCATAAACCACAGAAATAAGAGAATTTGGGATCATTTGCTTCTAGCAGTTGTTGTTATAGTCTGTGAGAATTTGCAAATCAAGTGTGCCAAATTTTGGCCACCGATCTGTACTGAGGCCAAACTGTAGTAATAAAGCTGAGTCCATGGAGGAGGAGAGAGAAGATTGCAAAATGGAATACCATTCAAGAGAGAGCTGAGAGCCAAAAGTGTGGAACTGCAGGCTAGGGTGAGAGACAGTGTAATGGAACTGCAGGCAGGCTGTACTTCCTACGGAAGGCAAGAGAAAGCTAGAAGAGAGAGTAGGGGAACAGAGAGCCAGGAAGTGTCTTTAGTAGAGACCCAGACAGATGTAGAAAGTTGTCCGTGTGATGGGTGGCCCAAAAGGGCATAGCAGCAGGCTGCAGGAGTCAGAGAGATACTTATAGAGCTCCAAGTGGGAAGAAACAAGGAAGAGTCCCAGGCTGGCATGTGGGGGTGGGGTGGGGTGGGAACTGCAGCTCCTGAGAGAGACCTAGATGGGTGTAGCAGGAGGGGAGAGAGCAGGAGAAAAGGGAGGTGTCCATATAAATGTAGAGGCCATAGGCCTAGCAGTTTACAGGAGCCAGAGAGGTGCCCACCTGGAGGGCATAAATACCAGAGCCCAGAGAGACGAGAGCAGTAGTTAGAAAGCAGGTAGAGAGGGCTGGAGAGATGGCTCAGTGGTTAAGAGCACTGTCTGCTCTTCCAGAGGTCCTGAGTTCAATTCCCAGCAACCACATGGTGGCTCATAACCATCTAATCTGTGATCTGCTGCCCTCTTCTGGCACGTAGACAGTACTGTATACGTAATAAATAAATCTTGAAAGAAAGAAAGAAAGAAAGAAAGAAAGAAAGAAGGTAGAGGGAGCCAGCAGCTAAAGATACAGTCTCTAAAACTTAGAATCAAATTTTGGAGGTAGAAGAAGCCAGCAGAAACAAATGATCCGTACATACCTTAGGAGAGTCAGATGAGCAACTTGGTTCAGAACAGCCCAGTTCCCTAGAAGGGAGTTTATTTATACCATTGCCAGGTTTCTATACCATATGAATGAAATATAAATAATAATAAAAAGAAAGAAATGAAAATAAATGATGGATCCCAGGTCTTTAGCACCAAATGACCAAGAAAGAAGAAAAAAAAAAAAAAAAAAAAGGAAAGAAGACTGCTTCTAGGTGAGTTTATTATAGATATGTGGGAGAGCATATGCTTGGGGGAGTCCAGACACAACCAAACTGAACTGTACCATGTGAGGAGAGGGGGAGGGGAAGGGAGAGGCGGGAGAGAGAGCTAAACCAGGTACAGGTAACCAAAGTGTCCGGATTATACAGGAAGGATAGCCCAGCACTCTCGCCTGGAGAGTTCAGGTTAGAGGGCAAAGCATGCCTGCCAGGAGGGCCCTATAACAGCCAGAGAACTGAGGGATGCTGGGAGAACCTGGAGGCCAGGTCCACTTGGATATGTTAAATAGGCACCTCAGCTGTCTGTCCCACTTGGAAACCTACCATTAGGGTTTCCGGATGCTCTCACACCCAGCCCAGGATTCACTGGAAATGTTATTGAGTTTCTTGCTACCTAGCCTGGAAATCTATCATAACTCAGAGGACTGTAATCTTGAATGGTGTGCCTTGGCCTTCCCATAGAGACACAATAAATGGTGAATGAGACACTTGCCCTGGGTAGGTAAAGAGATACATGAAGGCAGCTCAGAGAAGGAACCGGTCAAGGTGGGCTGGGAGGTAGGTGCTGGCCACACGGAAAGGAGAGAAGAGGTCTGCCAGAGGGCGTGGCATGAGCGATGAGGGGCCTCATGGCAGGGGAGGAGGTTGTTATGGGCCGGGGCCCAGAACAGATCTGAACTGGTGTAAACCTTAGGTTTTTACTCAGTAGATGCGGCAGAGGACAAGCTCCTAAACCTCTGGCCTCAGTTTCCCCATCTGCAAATGGTGGTGCGAGAACCCATCATTAGTGGCTCATGGTGGGAGCTGAGTAAACTGCTGGGTGTAAAGTGTTGGTCTGGGCAGCACATGGGCATGACAACTGCCTTAAAGGTGCCAGGCGGTTAGTGAGCAGAAGCTGGGAGGGTTGCCCGCTGAACAGGGGCAGAGTAAGATGCTAATAAGCATCCTGGCATGTGCTCTTGCTGAGCAGAGGAGGGACTCAGATAAGAGCCTGAGGAATGGGAGACCCAGTAAGCCATTGTCCTAAGAGCTGCCAGAGGGCCCAGAGGGCTTCTTGGCTGCCAACAGGTCATCTCCAGCACCGTGCTTACTGCTCGGGCCTCTCCAACTGTGGCCTAGGAGTGTGGTTCAGCCAGGGCCTGTCTTGCCTCCCCAGAATTAATCATCACTGCGGGTGGGGAGAATGTACCCCCAGTGCCCATCGAGGAGGCCGTGAAGACGGAGCTGCCCATCATTAGCAGTGCCATGTTGATTGGGGACCAGAGGAAGTTCCTGTCCATGCTGCTAACCCTGAAGGTGTGTGTGTCCTGGGCTCTGGCTCTGGGGGTGTAGCAGGAGGGTCACCTGTGGCATAGCCCGAGGTGCACCTGGCATTCACAGCTTTATTCTGGCATCACTCAGCCACACTGTGCACTCAGAGGGTAGGTGGACATTCCTCTGGCCCATTGGGCCCCTGAAATGATCCTTTCCACCTGCCAGTACATTCTGGTTTGCAAAGGTCTGGCTGCCCATCCCCATGATCAGGCCCCCAGCATCCCAGTCAGTAGGAGTATGGCCCCTGTTGAACAGGCACTGACATCGCCAACTAAGGTCCAACTCAGTCCACTCTTCTGCTACTTCTTGGGGCTCAACACAGCATCTTGCCCCCTTTAGAAGCTCCGCTCTGAAACTGAGTCCACAGGAACTTCTACCTTGTTGCCTATGACATCCTCCCAAACCAGAGTGTGGCTCTGCAGAGCAGGGGTGGGTCCTCATCTGGTCCTCTTTTCAGTGCACGCTGGACCCAGAAACGTCTGAGCCAACTGACAATCTGACGGAGCAAGCTGTAGAGTTCTGCCAGAGGGTGGGCAGCAAGGCCAGCACCGTGTCCCAGATTGTGGGCCAGAGAGATGAGGCTGTGTACCAGGCCATCCATGAGGGGATCCAGAGGGTGAACGCGAATGCAGCAGCCCGTCCCTACCACATCCAGAAGTGGGCCATTCTCAAACGTGACTTCTCCATTTCGGGTGGAGAACTAGGTATGTTTTTCTTTTCACCATTCCTGGGGCTGTATGGGAGGGCAAAGCCCATGACAGTGGCAGAGAGGAGCCCAGAAAGAAGTAGCCATGCCAGCAGAAGGTGTCAGGTAGGCCTTTGGGCAGCATCTGTGCTGGGCACACAAGCCTCTGATTCTATTCAGGCTGAAAAATAAGCAGTCACTTCCAGATCCATTGGATGCAACCACGTTGGATTAGAAATATCCCCCCTCAGTCTTTATAGGTTTTTTTTTTAAATAATTATTTATATTTACAGTATTCTGCCTGCATGTGAGCCAGCAGGCCAGAAGAGGGCACCAGATCTCATTATAGATGGTTATGAGCCACTATGTGGTTGCTGGGAATTGAACTCAGGACCTTTGGAAGAACAACCAGTGCTCTTAACCTCTGAGCCATCTCTCCAGTCCCCTACCCACCCTTTAAATAATAGAGTGTGACTCCTCACAAAGTATTTACAGTGTCTTTGGTATCAAACACCATCTAGGGATGACTTAGAGCACACAGGAAGACATGTGTCGGTCATGCCATTTCACACACAGGGCTAGAACACTGTTGGGGTAGGGAGCTCCTAAAACTCATGAACATGGTATGAGTGTATCACACATGTGCCAAAACTTATTGATATGATCAAGGCTTAGTTTTGCCTTGACGATGAGACTCTATTCTCTGGTGACTTGTAGTGCACCCATCAGGTACACACCACAGGCCTGCTGGCACTGGGGCTGCACTCATCTAGAGACTACTGTAGTCTGTGACGTCAGCCACGTGGCTATTAAAAAGACAGACCTATCTGGACCACAGTCCAAGCCCAGAAAAGCCTGTGGTACATCCTCACCTGGCCAGAAGAGTCTTCTAGCTGTGGCATCTCAGAGTGCTCATGGCACAGAACACTGACTATAGCTCCCTGGTGAGACTCTCAAATCCACTCCCACTGGGAGTAGTCACACCATCTGCAATAATGCTTTGCTGTATCAGAGATGCAGAGAATACAGAACCAGATTCGTTCAAATTAAATGCAAGGGCAACCGAATGAAAGATGTCTTCTCCAGGCAATTTATAAAGACCACCCTAACCTTCCTTGATGTTTCCAGTTAGGGGTTATATGCAAAAAGACCTTTAAGTTGCCCAGGAACCTCAAATTGGAGCCCTTTCTTTCTTTCTTTCTTTCTTTTTTTTTTTTTTTTTTTTAAGTTCATTTATTTCATGTATACAAATGCTCTATCTGCATGCCAGAAGAGGGCATCAGATTACATTATAGATGGTTGTGAGCCACCATGTGGTTGCTGGGAATTGAACTCAGGACCTCTGGAAGAACAGATAGTGCTCTTAACCTCTGAGCCATCTCTCCAGCCCTCAAATTGGAGCCCTTTCAATCTTGTATTAAATGGGAGAAACAAAGGCTAAGGAATGTGGTTTGAGGAAGATGGTTTAGATATTAGGATGTGGTCAGGAGCTTCCTGACCCATCGAAGCTAAGTCCACAATTATGAACTGTCCCTAAAACAGGAGAGGCTTTGTGAATAATCAATCGCTAAGAGAGGAGGAACTTAATAGGCATGGAACCTATTGTAGGACGTGTCTGACACCCCAGCACTCAAGAGGTGAAGGCAGGAAGATCAGGACTTTAAGGCTAGTCTCTGCTACATAGTGAGTTTAGGGCCAGCCTATGCTACACAAGACCCTGTCTCAAACAAACAAACAAACAAGCAAACAATAAACATTATCTTCATTTTGGTGGGCCAAGAATCAGGGGCAGCTTCTCTGAGCGGCCAGACTGGGAGTTACCCATGATGCTAGTCAGAGCAGGCTGGGTGGCAGGCACTGGGAGCCCTGGGTGCAGGTGTTTGCATACTCATGTAATTCATTTGAGAGGGCCTGAGACAGAGGCTGTGTCTGATTGTTACAATCATTTGCAGTTGATATGCTGCATGCACAGGTCCCACATCTGTGGATCTAATCATCAGATCAAAAAATTAAATAATTCATATGAATATATAGATCCCCCCCGCCCAATTTCTCTATAGTGCTGGGTTGACTCTAGGACCTCCACCATGCCATGTTCCACCACTGAGCAATCTCCCTGGCTCTCTTTTAAAAATTTGAGACAAGATCTCATTAAATTGCCCAGGTTGGTCTTGAACTCACTGTAACTCAGATAGGCCTTGAACTGTGATCCTCCTGTCTCAGCTTGTCCCCGCAACCCCCACTCCCACCCCCGAGTACCTGGGATTACAGGCCACAAAGGCCTGACTACACATTTTTTATTATTACATAAACACTAGTTTATTTGCATAGCATTTGTACTGTATTTCATATTCTGAGCAGTCTGGGCTTAAAATAGATGTATTTTCATGGGCTTTGTGCAAATACTACACAATTTTATAAAAGAAATTGAGCATTTTCTAGCTTAGGTATCTGTGGTGGTTTGAATAGGAATGGCCCTACAGAGCCAAGTGTTTGAATTCTTGGTTCATGGGGAGTGGCACTATTAGGAGGTGTGGCCTTGTTGGAGGAAGTGTGTCACTGTGGGGGGTGGGCTTTGATGTCTCCTGTGTTCAAGCCTACCCAGTGTAGCACACAGCCTCTCTATGTTGCCTGCAGATCAAGATGTAGAACTCTCAGCTCTTTTTTTTTTTCCCCACCCCGAGACAGGGTCTCTCTGTGTAGCCTTGGCTGTCTTAGACTCACTTTGTAGACCAGGCTGGCCTCGAACTCACAGGGATCCACCTGCCTCTGCCTCCCCTGAGTGCTGGGATTAAAGGCGTGAGCCACCACGACCGGCCCTCAGCTCCTTCTCCAGCACCATGCCTGCCTGCACGCTGCCATGCTTCCCGCCATGATGATAGTGGACTAAACCTCTGAACTGTAAGCCAGCCCCAACTAAATGTTTTCCTTAATAAGAGTTGCCATGGTCATGGTGTCTCCACAGCAATGAAACCCTAAGACAGTATCTGAAAAGGTTTCTGGACCCATACCCCTGTATTCTGAGAGACAGGGGATGTTCATTCAAGGAAGAATCAGTTGAGGATCATGACTGGGGTCAGGTCAAGGGGAAAGTGAGAAAGGCTGTACTTTTATTATGTACTGGGAAGAAACAGGTCACTTCTGCTCCTGGAAGTGACTCCCCACCATCTCCTCTATAAACTATTGGCTGCAGACCAACCTTAGTTCACTGTGACAGGGGGAGGCTCCAGGGGATAATGCTACGGACTCTTGCCTTAGAGGCAGGCTGACCGCGCATCCTGCTTCTCTGGCTTGATTCCTGACTTTTCTGTTCCTGTGATAAGCATCATGACCACAGCAACTTATAAGTGTTCAATGGGCTTACAGTTCCAGACAGTTAGTCCATAGTAGCAGAGACAGACAGCTGGTAACTGGAAAATGGCAGAAACCTTTGGAAACTTCAAGTCCACACCCAGGGACGCACCATCTCCAAGGTGGGCATCCCAATCCTTCCCAAACAGTTGCATCAACTGGGGAGCAAGTGTTGGAACACATGAGCCTACAGGAGTCCTTCTCATTCAAACCATGCCTTGTTAAGAGTCAAACCTAGGCCTCACTCATCTCTCCCAATGCTTCTTTTAGGACCCACCATGAAACTGAAACGGCTCACAGTCCTGGAGAGGTACAAAGATATCATCGATTCCTTTTATCAGGAGTAAAACCAGTAGCCGTGAGCCGTGCTGCAGCACAGCATGCCAGACATCTTCCTGACGGGTCAGGTGTCTCCCCTCTGGGGACCAGAACCTCTGACAAGCTGCTTTCACCCTTAGTTCAGGGCCCAGCATTGACATCTCCAATGTGCAAATAGTCTAGATTCTAACCACTGTTCCTATTCAGGTGTCAAACGAGATCATTCTCCGTCCCAAAGGGAGGGACTGCTCATTTTGGCCTCAGGTCCAGGCAGATTTACAAAGTTCTACCACAGGCCTACCAGGGCTGGCTGTGGGACGGGAGGGGAAAGGGATGACAGTCCCATTACTAATGTGTGCTGCAGGCAGCAGTCACAGCTCGCCTAACGGCCTGACTTAGCTCTGTCTTCTTCTTGGAAACTAGTACCAACTCCGCCACCTCACAAATAGGCTTGATGCTTAATAAACTGCCACCGCCTATGTGACTGTATTTAATGTGTAATTTTGACTATTAAACCTTTTAACAGACCTACAAGTACCTGATGTTTTCTGTCAGTTGGGCAGGTGGGACAGAGCGTGTACAGTTGACTCACAGAACCGTGAGTCGCCATTAGCACATCATTATTGGCCTACAATAAACAAGGGTTCAGGATGGGGTCAGGTGGAACACTCTAGTTACAGCAGCCGAGACTCTATTACTACCTGTTATGACAAGCTAAGCCAAATGCCCAAGGCACTTGACCAGGAAACTGGCAGAGAATGCAAATATCTCAGTCAGTTTTTAAGTTCTTTATTATATTGTGAACTCAAAGCCACTGGTAAGGGGAACAATGCAGTAAGACAGAGAAAGCAGCTGTGTAAAGTAGAATACATAGAAGATTGTAAGTCTGAATAAAAGCTTTAAAAAGTGACCCAGTCAGGGGTACTTGTTGTTAAGAAATCCCCTTGTGACCTGGGCACGTTACACAAAGCCATGGGTTTGCAAACTGGCACAACGCCTAAGGGAAGACAACTTGACTGTGGTGTGGGCCAAAGGGTAGCTTCATGCTGTGGTGCAGAGGCTGTGGGAGGGGTAGGGGACAGAACCTGGTGGTCAGAAGCTGGTAAGACAGGCCCAACTGGGCTCAGTTAGTTTCGCCTCTGCAATGAAGCCTGTAACGGGTGCGACCAGGGCGCAGGGCGGTGAGTGGGTGCCTTGGGCAAAGTGAAAGGGTAGAAATATAAATCAACAGACAGCATCCTGGGTTGCTCAACTGCAGCTGGGCCTTTCCAATGTCACCTGTAGCACTGGCTGGAGTGTCACTCCCTCAGGGTCATATAGGAGTCAGTCTGCAGTGACTGGCTCCCTGACTGGGAGGGTCTATTCAGGGGTTCAAATAGCTCACGATGCTGACAACATGTCTAATGAAGAGGCATCACCTCCCTTAACTGAGAGTTCAACCCCCCAAAATAGTAAATCTCAAGGTAACAAAATAATAGAAAACACAGCATCTGGAGCTTTGACAAGGATTGCCTATATGCTATTAACAAAATTACATCATTCATTATGTATTTCTTGGAGCTTACATTTTTATTAATAGTAATTCATGTACAGGACAAATATCTTTATGTCCATATTGCTAAGAAATATGTCAGTTTTGCTTTGAACTTTCCCAGTAAATTTTTTTTGTGCCCATTTAGTCTTAGAATAATGTTATCTTGTGCAATTGTTAAAACCCTGTTTTATTCTCAGTATGTTTTTCATAAACCAAAAAAAAAAAAAAAAAAAAAAAAACCCAGGGCTTTCATTAAAAAGTTAAATATTTTCTCTTATTAATTCTGTATCAGAATATTTACAGTTGAGGAAAACTTACTTTGCCTGAAGTGTAAAATGGAGAACAATGGTAAATGATACAGTTCACTCAGTTTACAAAAAGAGGTTTACCAGACAGACAATAAATAATAAGCACTTGGGAAAATCCTTTGAATGAAGGCCTGGGGCCATCACGTGCATCCGTTGCAAGGGTTTTGTTAAGAAAAGGCCAGATTTGAAAATGTACTCTGTCAAGAAGCAAGCAAACCAATGGCGGGCGCTCTCAAGGAGGATCACGGGGCATCCTTCCGGAGTGACTGAGTGCAGCAAATCCACCAGCAGAAGCGCTAATCTAAGTCTTTTACTCGGCGACAGATTTCTTCTGTGAAGTCGGAGCATTTTGCATTGCCTCCTAGATCTTTTGTTAAGCTCTGAGAAGAGGAAAAAGCAAAAATAAATACCCATCACCACACTAAATGAAGGCAAACATATTTTTAAAGCACCGAGTGAAGTAGGAACTGAGCAAGATACCTGCGTACTGACTTCAGTATGAGAGTCCATCACACACTATCTACCTACCCTAGGAGGCCTGGGAAATCCCACGAGGTGTGTTGCACCCTCAAACACTCACAAGTCAGGCATGACGGTGCACTGCTACAGTCCCAGCCCTGAGAGGCTGAGGAAGGAAGATTCCTTTGTGTGTGTGTGTGTGTATGTATGTGTGTGTGTGTGTGTGTGTGTGTGTGTGTCTGTGTGTGTGTGTGTGTGTGTCTGTGTGTGTTGGTTTTTTGAGACAGGGTTTCTCTGTGTACCCTTGGCTGGCCTGGAACTCACAGAGATCTACCTGCCTCTGCCTCCTGAGTGCTGGGATTGAAGGCATGCACCACCACTGCCTGGTGAGAAATGAAGATTCTTACGCATTCAAAGCCTGCCTGGTCTATATATACATTGAGTTCCAGGCCATCTACGGCTGGGTAGCAAGACCCTGCCTGTCTCAAAACGAAGCAGTAAAGAAACCACTGAAATGGCCCCTCCATTGAGGGGAAGGCTTTTACTGTGAATAAGAAAAAGAGAAAGAGAGAAAGTATCCAGAGGCACCTAGAGATTCCAAAGCAGAGAAGAAAAGAAACATGCTGGTCATGGCCAGGGCTGTCTTGGAGGGAGAGAGAGAGAGAGGGAGGGAGGGAGAGAGAGGGAGGGAGAGAGAGAGAGAGAGAGAGAGAGAGAGAGAGAGAGAGAGAGACTGTGCAAGCAAGCGCAAGAGAGAACAGTGGAGAGAGCAAGAGATAAGACTAGCGAGCAGGGGAAAACAGGAGAAAGGACGCCTGGGGAGGAGAGAAGGGCCAGGACGCTAGAGTGAAGGCTTTGAAATGTGCAGCAATTACTTATGAGTAGGGACTGAGGGGTTTTGATGTGTAACTACAGGAGCATATCACTGGAGAGCCATAAGTCTATTCTGCTGGAGGAACGAGAAATGACACCCTTTGGGGAAAGAAAAGTTTCACAATTGGACGTGATGGCACATCCTTTAATCCCAGCACTCAAGGAGGCAGAAGCAGGCAGATCTATGAGGCCAGCCTGGTCTACAAAGCAAGCCCAGGACAGCCAAGACTACAGAGAGAAACCCTGTCTCAGGAAAAAAAAAAAAAGTTTCACAAACTATGGAGGAATGCTGGCTTTTATCTAACCATCAAAAATCCTTCCACAGTCCAGCTTGGGACCATTTCTGGATATATATTGATTGCCTGGCACTTAACAATCACCTCTCAAAGAATAAGGCTTATCTAAACAGCAGGGAGGTTTTCCAAAATGTCCCCTTTTCTCAAACTATTGACTAAGAAAATACTGGTTGGTTGGGGATAGTTAAATGAAAGCAAATCTAAGCATAAAGTCTGTGGGAAAATTGTAAAGCTAAAAAAAAAAAAAAGATCGTAAGACATGTTTTGATCTAGTTTGATATTTGGAGGCAAATAGCATGAAAATATTTACACAGCTAACTCCTAACTTTCCTCTTTAGGAGTCTCTAGTACAACCAATCTGTTTTCTACCAACTCATTTTCTCTTTACTGCAAACAGACATCAATATGTTGATTCTGGAGCTGGAGAGATGGCTCAGTGGGTAAGAGCACTGGCTGCTCTTCCAGAGAACCTGGGTTCAATCCCCAGCATCCACATGGCAGCTTGGATCATCTGTAGCTCCAGCTCCCGAGGACCTAACACCCTTGCACAGACATACATGCAGGCAAAACACCAATGCACATAAAATTTAAAAATAAATTACTTTAAAAACATGTTGAATTCTTCTTGTAGCTATGTCCTACAGAGCTAAGAGATCCTGTGTAAGTTGTGCATGCTTCTGCTCAGCTCTAGATGATTGCTCCCCAAATATGGGCTCGGTATAAGTAACAAACAGATGTTAAGCTGCTAAAAACATGTTTTCACTTCTTCTATTTTGGCCACAAGAAGTAATCCCAGGCTGTAACTTTCAGAAGGGGCCAGCTTTTGGACACTTGGTTAAGACTACTTGACCAGACCACACGGCCAACACCCGTCCAGCCAGGCAGGCTTGTGCCCACCTCTGGCTCTCATGTTCCTTCGGCTGCATACTGGTGCCCACCAGTGCCTCTGACTCTACCAGAGGATCTTCCCCTAGGAAACTGCACACATGGACACATGCCTTCCTTGAGTTCAACCAAGGGTCCACGATCTGTTTCAGTCTGGGTGGTGGCAGCAGCAGCAAGCCTTTTTAATCCCAGCACTCAGGGAGGCAGAGCCAGGCAGACCTCTGTGAGTTCAAGACAGCCTGGTCTACAGAGCAAGTTACAGGACAGACAGGGTTACACAGAGAAACCGTGTCTCAAACCAAACCAAACCAAACCAAAACTCTGTTTAAAATCAAACCTTTCAGGGCTCTACTCCCTTTCCACACAAACACATTTCAACCAGTTTGCAGTTGCGTAGATTCACAGATACCTTTCCATCCTTAATTGTAGCAAAACACGCAGACTCGATTTTTGCGGCATGGTCAAAAAGCCCCATGTGGCGCAGCATCATCACAGCACTCAGCAGGAGGGCTGTGGGATTGGCCATGTCCTTGCCTGCAATGTCCGGGGCCGTTCCATGAACCTATGACAGCAAGAGGAGACAGCATCAGCAGGAGGGATGGGAACAGGCAGCCCCTGCCAGGTCTTGGCATGTGCTCAATCCCCAACACCAACAACACTGAAAAGACAAAGTGGCCTTCTGGGGAAGCTGACGTCTCTATCCTTTTTCTTGGCCAATAAAAAGATATTTATTGAAAGCTGCGGTATGCAATTCATTGACACAGATCTTAGAAATAAATAAAAATGAGAAGAAACAAAGTGCTAATTTTTAAGTGCGAAAACATGGGCCCAAGGCCGGGCACGGTGATGCATGCCTGTAATTCCAGCACTCGGGAAGAGAGGCAAGTGGATCTCTGAGTTCGAGGCCAGCCTGGTCTACAAAGTGAGGAGTCCAGGAAAGCCAGGGCAACACAGAGAAACCTTGTCTGGGAAAACCAAAGGAAAACAAAAAACAAAACAAAACAAAACCATGGGCCAAAATTAGGGAGATGGCTGGGTAAGGAAAAGCACTCGCTGTACAAGTGGCAGAAGCGTCTGGAATCCCAAGCTCCAATGGGGCAGAGTAGAGATGGTGGAATCCTAGAGAGCCATGTGGGCCAACGAGCCTGGTGCATGCAGCAGAAAAACAAGGTATCGTGTCTCAAGGTGAGAAGCAAGAACCACCACTCTGGCCTCCACATACGCAAGCATGGCACACACACACACACACACACACACACACACGCACGCACGCACGCATGCACGCACACACACACACGCACACGCACGCACGCACGCGCACACACACACACTCATGCACGCACGCATGCACGCACACACACACACACACACACACGCGCACGCATGCACACACACACACACGCACACGCACGCGCGCACACACACACACTCATGCACGCACGCATTCATCATACACATACACAAAAAAATTGTGAGTCAATAATATTTTTCAGTAAATTTTGGTCAAACTTTTTTTTTTCTTGAGACAGGGTTTCTCTGTGTAGCCTTGGCTCTCCTGGACTTCCTTTGTAGACCAGGCTGGCCTCGAACTCACAGCGATCCGCCTGCATCTGCCTCTTGAGTGCTGGATTAAAGGCATGTGCCACCACCGCCCGGCCTTGGTCAAACATTTTAAAGTGAAGGAAGGCATATAAAAAATAATATACACACACACACACACACACACACACACACACACACACATATATCCAGACATGGTCAAACATTTTAAAGTGAAGGAAGGCATATAAAAAATAATATATACACACACACACACACACACACACACACACACACACACACACACACACACACACATATCCAGACATGAAGCCAGAGGATCTCCAGTTTGAGGCCAGCCTGAGATGCATAAACAAATCTCTTTCTCAAAGTATATAACAAACAAATATCTGGAGAGAAATAAACAAACCAAGGCTATTAAAAAAAAAAAAAGCTGGGTTTGGTGACACATGACTACAATGCTAGCACTCAAGGAAGCAGAGGTAGGTGGATCTCTGAATTTGAGGCCAGCCTAGTCTACTTAGCAAATTCTATGCCAGGCTTAGAATTTTGGAGACCCTGTCGCAAAAATTAAAATAAATGCAACCAAAAAAGTCTAACTTCCCAGACAATGTGCAAAGCTGCAGAGTTAACCAATGAAAAGGCTGAGTGCCCAGCTGACAAGGTACAGTATGGGCAGAATGCTTGTGAAGCCAAGGGCTTTACAGGGCGGGATATAAACTGGCTGAGGAGAGACAGGGAAAGGCAGAGTGCCGAACAGCGAACAAGGGCAGGATCTGGTGGAGGAAGGTTCTAGTGGGCCAGGAACTCTAGGAAGCAGGCTCCTAGAGAGATAAGGTGGACTGACGGGCAGTGGTGGCCTGAGGTGGCACACCTGAAAAACTAAAAGCCAAGAATGATGGCACACACCCATAATCTCAGCTCCAGAGGCTGAGGTGGGAGGAGCATGAGTGTGATGCCAGCCCAGGCTATATAATGAGACATGAATTCTGTGTAAGTGTCAGCGTCCTTACCGATTCAAAGATGGCGACACCATTGGCTCCAATGTTGCCACTTGGAGTCACACCAAGACCTCCAATCAGTCCTGCACACAGATCACTGAGGACAGAAAAAGGACATTCTGAGAAAGAAAGCAATTCACTTAGCAATGACATTTTAGTGTCTAAATATTATACCCTACTAGGGAGCAGCGTTCCCTGGAGAAATGGCTCATTCGAGGCATCAGGGTCACGAATGCTGATGAACTGGAACAGCCCACTGTGCCAGGAAGGCAAGGACCAAAGGGCAGGCCAAGCCCCAGGGACACACGAGCCATGCACAGGAGGCAGCAAGCCCAGTCAAGACAACCTGAGCCAGCCGGAACCCCAATAAAACAGAAAACCAGGAATATACACACTGACAGAGACATCCGACTACACAGCTGAGACCCTGCCTCAAATATTAGAATAAACGAAATGAAAAAAATACAGCATAATTTCCTCAGCTAATGTGCAAAGCTCCAGAGTTAAAAGCCTATGTACAGCTGGGCGTAGTGGCATGTGCCTTTAATCCTGGCAGAGGCAGGCGGATCTCTGCGAGTTCGAGGCTAGCCTGATCTACAAACAGAGTTCCAGGACAGTCTGGGATACATGGAGAAACCCTATCTCGAAAAATCAAAAAGAAGGAAAGAGAGAGAGAGAGAGAGAGAGAGAGAGAGAGAGAGAGAGAGAGAGAGAGAGAAAGAAAGAACCTATATACAGACCCCGAGAAAGAGAAGCTTAAAAAAAAAAAAAAAAAGATGTATTTATTATTATGTATACAGTGCTCTGCCTGCATCCACACCTGTAGGCCAGAAGAGGGCATCAGATCACATTATAGATGGCTGTGAGCCACCATGTGGTTGCTGGGAATTGAACTCAGGACCTTTGGAAGAGCAGTCAGTGCTCTTAACCTCTGAGCCATCTCTCCAGCCCCCTCTTTTACATTTCTTATATGGTGTCTGACAAGAGGTTAAAGCTTGTCTTTCTCGGGGCTGGAGAGATGGCTCAGAGGTTAGAGCACTGACTGCTCTTCCAAAGGTCCTGAGTTCAATTCCCAGCAACTACATGGTGGCTCACAACCACCTGTAATGAGATCTGGTGCCTTCTTCTGGTGGGCAGGCACACATGTGGGCAGAATACTGTATACATAATAAATAAATCTTAAAAAAAAAAGAAAAAGAAATGTAAAAGAAGGAAGGGCTTACAAAGCCCACATTCTAACATCCCATGAGGGTGAGAGAGAAGGATAGAGGAAGAGCTGGTAAAACACCAGCGCTTGAAGGCTGAGGCACTGAATAAACGGGGCTTTCTTGTACCATTACTGTAGGTTTTTGTCAGTGTGAGCTTATGTCAATAGTGGCTGGGGCTGTGGGTGTCGCCCCGTGAGAGCTCAGCACAGACCTCAGCACAAAGAGGTGGGAGGAAGAGAAGGAAATGAGAAAATGACCACCAGTCTAGATGGCTGTGCATGTAACAAAACACACCGAAACGACACCGGATTTAGTTCATCTTGTTTTTTTTTTTTTTTTTTTTCAAGACAGGGTTTCTCTGTGTAGCCTTGGCTGTCTCGGACTTACTTTGTAGACCAGGCTGGCCTCGAAGTCACAGAGATGCACCTGCCTCTGCCTCCCGAGTGCTGGACCACAGGCGTGGGCCACCACACCCAGCTTAGCTCATCTTTTGTAGTAGATACAATAGCTTATTATGTGTTACTAATAACATAAAGCCACAATTCACTTTATGATGTTTTTATAGAAACTACAGGTCAAAGATAAAAAGGGCACAGTCAACTCACCTAAGGATGTCTCCATATAGATTTGGCATGACGAGAACATCAAACTGGGATGGGTCTTGTACCATCTACAAAGAGTAACAGTTGTGCACTTAGCAACCTTAATCCGCACACCATGGAAACACAGCGTATGCCATGAAAACAACCAGGAATATTGATGTGCACTTACATTTTAAACACACGGTATCAAGGTACATCTCATTAAATTTAATATCTTTACAATTCTCTGCAACTTCCCTGCATTTTTGCAGAAAAAGTCCATCTGACATCCGCCTGTATTTAATAAAATAAATAGATGAATTGTTAAAAATGAAGACTTAAGCAAGCAAAGAATCAAAGGAAATTAAGTCCAAGAAAGTTAAGTTCCAAGCAGTTGAAAGATGGCGCAGTCGGTGAAGCGCTTAAAGATGGGGTTCAGATCCATAGCACCCCAGAAAACGGAAGTACCAGTGCTGAGGGAGGACCCACTGGACAGCCAGTCTAGCCAAGCAGTGAGCTCCAGGCCAATGAGACCCTGTCTCACAAAAGGCAGACATTCTTCCTAAGGGTGATACCTGTGGCTGTCCACCTCACACATGAACACATGCTTACACACAAACCCGTATACATACACACACATGATACTATGTATACATATATGTGTACATACATGCACATGTTTGTTTATTGCTATTTGGGTTTTTTTGTTTGTTTGTTTGTTTTTGGTTTTTCGAGACAGGGTTTCTCTGTGTAGCCTTGACTGTCCTGGATTCACTTTATTGATCAGGCTGGCCTCGAACTTATAGCGATCCGCCTACCTCTGCCTCCTGAGTGCTGGGATTAAACGCGTGTACCACCACCACCCGGCCCTATTGTTATTTGTTTAAAGAAAGAAAAGCCCAGTGTGGTAGCACCGTAGCTCACACCTTTAATCCCAGCATTAGTAGACAGAGGCAGGTGGATATCTAAAAGTTCCAAGCCAGACAGAGCTACAAAGTGAGACCCTATCTCAAAAACAAAACAAAACAAACAACTTCCAGAATCCAAAGCGTCTGATTCCAATCACAGCTAACAAATTGGGAGTTGAGAAGTTTTCAGATCGTTATGGATGTGCAAAAGTGTAAAAACATGCCAGGCAGTGGTTCCGCACGCCTTTAATCTCAGCACTCAGGAGGCAGAGGCAGAAGATCTCTGAGTTCAAGGCCAGCCTGGTTTTTAGAGTGAGTTTCAGGACGAAACTACTATCTACCAAGAACTAAGAAATACTTTTTTTTTTTTTTTGAGACTGGGTCTCATGTAGCTAAGGCTGGCCTTGAACACCAAGTGCTGGGAGTGTAGGTACCATGCCCTGGCTCATAGGAAGGTTACTTTAGGAGGGTGCTGGTTAAGTTGTTTACTCTTGTGCAGGTTCGGTCCTTTCTTAGGTTAGGAAAGCTGTGCCTCTGTCCAGTCAGAGGAGCCCTTTATAGCCTGGGCTTGAGAACCTGAGATGTCAGAGAAACACTTCCAACAGTATATGCTCTATTTTAAGCCCTGAGAACATGGCACTTCAGAAAACACCCCGCTCTTCCAATTGGGAAACATGAACCATGTGGCCTCTGCTAACCCAGACATCTCCTCCAGCTCCCTTGACACCTTCTCCTCCTCCTCCTAACTCCCAGGGCTGAATCCCTGTCCTCTTCACTTGTTCCTATCATTTCCCCAGTGACAACCTAAGGACAAACCACCCTCTGGTTGGTACAAGGTTCTTTTCCAAAATCTGAGTACAAACTGGACACTAAGTCCTGGAAGCCCCATCCCCACAGCAAAGCAAGTCAGCCTGGGCCTCTTGGGCACTCACATGATGTTGGCTTTGTGCACAGCTGTGACGTTGCTCCGGTGGTTGTTCCGAGCATACTCAAAGGCAAACTCAGCAATGCGCTTGCTTGCTTCTTCCGTGATGAGCTTGATGCTCTGCACAACTCCATCAACGATCTGAAAGAGAGGAGGCCCTGCTTCATCGGAAGGGGAGTGGCAACACTTTGGTACCAGCCAGGTTCGTTATAGACCACATTATTGTGGCTGGCTGCAGTCAATGTTAATAACTCCAACCCCATGAGCTAGGCCTAAAAAGCCTTGCTGTACAGTGACCAACGGAGATGGTCACCAGGCAAGGACACACCTGTGAAGTGGGAGTTGGAACTGGGGAGGGCAGGTTTCCAAGCCTGCACCAGGCCTATACCCTAACTATACCAGGCCAGGATCTTTTCTCCCATTTATTTGAGTAGTCAGCCAGAAGCCCACAGCACCAAAGCAAACATCCCCCAACTCCTTGTGAGGGGACACTGAGCTGTTGAGATATCTTCAACTGAGAATTTGAACAACTGACTCAAATGCACAGGACATCCCACAGGGAACAAAAACCTCTCTCAACCAGGTGTGGTGGCACATGTCTTTAATCCCAGCACCAGGGGGCAGAGCAGACAGATCCCTGTGAGTTTTGAGACCAGCCTGCTCTACATAGTAAGTTCCGGGACACCCAGAGCTTAGAGACCCTATCTCAAAACACAAAAAACAAAAAAGCACCTCCCAAAACACCATCAACAACAACCCCCCCCCGAAAAAACAAACCAAACCAAACTAAAACTCTGAGATGAACATACCACATGCTCAATTCCACTGTATTCTCCCTCCGTGTTCTCTCGGATGGTGACAATATTTACATCTGTGTAAGGGGTTTTATAACCTTCAATTGAGACACATGGCCGGACATTGGCATAAAGGTCAAATGTCTTACGGAGCAATAGATTCATGGATGGATGGCCAGCTGCTATTGGGGTCTTTAGAGGGCCTGTAAAAAAAACAAAAAAACAAAAAACAAAACAATCAGATGGCACCAGGATACACTTGGTCTCACAGGGAACCCACTAACCCACCTGGCTCCTGTAATATGTGATCTGCCTTCAGTGTCACCTCCGCCCTCAGACCCAAGAGGAGGAACACCTCATCCAGGGAGGTTTCAGGAACATGAGCTGCATTTCCTGTCTGGAGAACTTCTGAGGACTGAGCACTGCATCAGGTGCTTGGCATCTTCTAATACTCATTCCCCACAAGGGACATTTACAAATGAGGGAAAGAAAACAAAACAATCCCAGAGTAAGAACTCGGCCTAAGCTTACCAGCCAGTGGCCTGCAAAAGGAGATTCAAACTTGGATCTGAACATGGTTTTAAAGCCTTCGCCAAATGCTAAGTATTCTGAATTATGGCCTTAAGCATGTATTAAAATAACAAAAACATTGAAAATTTGATGAGAGGGTAAATGGAGTTGAAAATAAGAGACAGAGTAAAGTTGGTATCAGAAGGCTGAGGCACGAAGAATCAAGTTTAAAGCGAGTTCTAGGCCAGCAGCTGGGTTATTCTGGGAGACCCAGTCTCAAAAATATAAAGCATTCAATGAATACATACGTAAAGTTCCATAACACATAAAAGGAGGTCTTTACCGTTGACAGACTGTGTGATACCTGGAAGCATCCACAGCCTCCTCCCTCTGCACTGTACCTTTCAAGCCCATCTTGTTCTTATCCATGGACTCTTTGGCTTCTGGAGGGATCATCCACTTTCCTCCTGGTCCTTGAATGGCTGTGACATTCCGCTCCTCCCACTGAATAGGCGCCTAGAAGCCACACAACAGCACAGTGAACTGGACAGACTTAAAACTACTCTGGCATTCAGACTACAGTGATAGTTCATCAGGACTGGATGCAACTAGTAAAAATATACCCCATAAGGTCACAAAAGTTCCTGACATGCTGTAAGTGATACTCACTAGTGTGCCCCAAGGGATTCTCTGCATTACCCTGGCCTAGTCATCACGGCCAGCTGCCACCTGCTCATTTATTTTCTTCACAAGGACTCTTAAGGTGGCTATTAACTCTTAAGGTTAGTGTAAGAAGTGGAGATAGAAGGTTCACAGAAACAATGCATGGCACTGGCATGTGGATGAGCCTTGAAAGCACAATACTAACAGCAAAAGTCCACCAGAAATGACCAAATAGAGTCTATTGATATGAACAAGCTGGCAAATCTATAAAGAGAAAGCACAAGACTGCCTGGGGTGGAGAGGAGAAAAACCTGGAGTGACTGTTATGGGTTAGGGGCTGTCTTTTTTTTTGGCAATAACATTGATTTGAACTAGACTGTGTGGGTGGCTGCATAACTCTGAATAGTCTAAAAATCACTGGACTGGATTGTATGCTTACTTTCAGTGTTACAAGGAATGTGCAGGGGTTAGAGGTCAACTTTGGTGTTGGTCCTCACCTTCCACTTTGTTAGACAGGGTCTCTTGCTGTTGCTGCTGTGCATGCCTCTACAGATTATATAGAAACTTAATTCATCGTGGCTAATAAAGTCTCTGTAGAGTATCCTTAAGAGAATTTTAAGAACACTTACTTTGGCAGCATCAAAAATCTTCATAACTGAGGCTGAAATTTCTGGGCCAATTCCATCTCCAGGAATTAAAGTTACTGTCTGAACCTGAATATGAGAAATCATTGAAGAAAACAATAAGAACTGGTTTTTAATGAGAGCATCCCTCACAGAGAGACTCCCTTCCCTGGGTATGTCTGAAAGACCCAAATGCTTTAAAGAAACAAACCTCCCACTGCCACTATGGCAGAGGCAGAAGCCAGCTCTTGATGCTCCCTGTCTCTACTCTCAACTGAGCTTAGCAATTTAAACAGCAACGCAAGCGATGCTCTTCAGTAAAACAAAAACCAGCCGCCGACTGCACTTCCTGACTTGTATTTCTTTTCAAGACAAACTTCAACAACTAGCTAACATTCAAGTCTGCAAATCCCAAAACAGCAAAACGTTTTCAGCACTGTTCTCGCCTACAGCTCAGGGGCCTGCATGACAGCCCCAGCCTCTGGTCTGTGGAGTCATAGGGAGTTCTTAGGAAACAGACAGGCTCATAAAACTCCAACATGCTTCCAGAATCTTAGACCCTGCAGGAAAAACCGTACTTTATATCTGGAGGGCTTCTACTTTCCTTAGTTCCTCTATAAAATTGGCTCCACCCTGTGATCCAAGTGAGCATGGGGTGTCAACATCAACCAATAACATGATCAGACCCGCAAGGCCCCAGTTAGAATGACAGTGAATGTGTCTATGGTGTGACATCAATTACGTGTTCCGAATGATCTGGGCAACAAACAGCAAGCAGGCATTTCAAACACTGAGGAAGTTAAATATGTCAGAAGAAAAGATAAGACGGCCTGAAGACTCACTCTTCATGAGGAACTGCATTCTACCTGGCTTCAACTATAAATGTTTTAAACTTCACTAACTGAAAGGAAAGAGTGAGATAAATATAATTAAAATACATTGTGCACATACATGAAATTCTCAAAGAATAAATGAAAATATTACATATATATTTTAAATCATATATTCATTTGTTTTCATCACTAATTCAACTTTCCCTCGTCCTCTGATACCTGGACTGTTTGACTGATTATTTCTCAAGTTTTATATACAGCTGAATATATATATTGTCTTCTTTCTTTTGAAAATAACCTCGTCGACCAGGCTACTATATTTTTAAAAATCGGTGGCCAAAGATCAAATACCAGAAGAGAATCATGGTTGTCTCAGCCATTTCAGAATGCGTTGGCCTTTTCTTGTTCTTCTGGTCACTGTGGTGCTGAGGGTGGAACTTGGGGCCACGTACACACTAGCCAAGTACTCCGTGCAGAGCCCCAGCCCCAGCCCTTCTTACTTTATATTTTGAGATAAGTTCTTTTTCCCAAGCTGGCCTTCCACTCTCTCTGGAGCCCAGCAGGCCCTGTACTTTTTTCGATTCTCCTGCCTCAGCCTCCTAAGCAGCAGAGGTCATAACCCTGCACCCTCAGGTCCAGCTTCAGAATGGGTCTGAAATGCTGGCTTGGCTATCATTTTTTAAAAATATTTATTTATTTACTATGTATACAGTGTTCTGCCTGCATGTATGTCTGCATACCAGAAGAGGGCACCAGATCTCATTATAGGTGGTTGTAAGCCACCATGTGGTTGCTGGGAATTGAACTCAGGACCTTTGGAAGAGTAGCCAGTGCTCTTAACCTCTGAGCCAGTTCTCTAGCCTCTGGCTGAGCTATTCTTGAGCTTGCAGTGCGAGCCTTAGTGTATATTCTTAAAAAAAGATTTTACTAGTTCTTTGAGAATCTCATACAATGTGTTTTGATCATATCCACCTCCTTCCAATTCTCCCCAGACTCACCCCTGCCTTCCCCGCCCACCCACCTCTGTGTTCTTTTTCTTCTTTTTCACTCATCAGAACCAATTTGTAATGCTCAAATATTCTTGAACACTGGGCTTCCAGTGGAGCCTGGTCATTTGACCAGGGTCTACACTCTAATTAGAGAAAACTGGCTCTCCCTCTCCCAGCAGCTAATACCTGCCAATCACTCCACAGCTAGAGGTGGCATTTTGAGTTCCACACCTCCCTTCCACACTGGGATTTGGTCTGGTTTGGGCTTGCATGGGTCTTGTGCATGCGTTCAGCTGCTCTGAGTTCAGATCTGCATTTCTGGCATAAGCAGGGCCAAGGCTTCCTCCTTCCTGCTCTCCCACATGCAATGTCACTCGGGCAGCTACTTTTCTTCTCCAGTATAGACAGCAAATAGAGGGAGAAACGTACTACAGTCTCATCAGTTCCTCATGGCATAAACTATGATGTGGGAGTACAGGAATGAAGGAATTATGAAATCCAAATCAGATTCTATAAAAGGGGGATAAAATAATAAATAGGAACTCACTGACACACAGCCTTGGAATGCTCCAGAAATGTGGCATCAGCTTTTCAAACACAGAATTCTAAAGCTGGGAGTTCCAAAAGCAGCAGATTTAAGGAGCAGTCGGTGACGCACCAACACAAGGTCTACAGTCTGCACAGGGAACCCGCAAGCCCGCAGGGCCCACAGATGCACAAGATGCTCAGACTGGAGACCGAGCTACTGCTTTTTAGGGAGGCTCAGAAAATAAAAGTGCAAAGCAAGTTTCTGAAGCTTCTCAACAATTTCCTCTCAACTTGTACTTGTTTTTGAAAAAAAAAACAAAAACCCTAAGTGTCTTAAGACACTAATGAGATTACAAAATAAAGTAACAGGGCTCAGGGTAACTTCTATTTTTATCATAGCTCCTTGAAGATATTAATGGTACAGGTTTACATAGCCAGATGTAACAGACTTCTCTTAAATAGAAAAATGACAAGAGATTTGTGTTGTCGGCCAGTAATTTAAATATATATATTAGAAGTATGGCCAATTCCCTTTAGTTTTAAATAAATGAAGATGGAATGCTACATTATAAACATATTTGAGCATTTCTTGAGAAACTTCTAAAAGGAAAAATTAAAAGACATAATTATACTCACACCACCAGCAAAACCTCTTGTCACCTGTTTTGTATTGTGGAACGCACCCAGCAGCCGAGCGACCTACATTAACATCAAGAGAAATATTATGCGCGGAATTAAAACAGATGAACACTTGAGTCATTTGATAGTTTTTCTTGGGGGAGTTGGAAAAACTGTTTTGTTTTGTTTTGTTTTGTTTTTCTTTTTTTTAAGCTTGGAGCCTTTCCAGAAATATTTTCTCAAATATTATTAGCTCAATGTAGCTGACCTGCTCAGACTTGAAACCCTAGAATTGAAGTTCTGTACTTTTTCTTTCTTTGGGGGTTTGTGTGGTAATTAGTGTGTATATGCACACACCTGCAGGCATGGGAAAGTCAGAGGTGCACACCAGGTCACTCCTCTTATCATAGTTTTTGTAATAGGGTGAGCTCATTGGCCAGGGAGCCGCAGGGATCCTCCTGCCTCGGCCTTAAGGCTGGAACTGCAGGCATGTGCCACCACCCAGCCTTTCCCCTCACCCCCTTTTCTTTCTTTTTAAAAATGCAGGTACAGGAAATCTAAATTCAGGCCATCATGCTGCAGGACAAGTAATTTAAAGACAGGGCCAACTCCCCAATCTCAGCACTGAACTTTTTGGAAATGGAGTTTCTAAATATAAATCCTCAAAAGACCTGGAAGATGGAATGGAATTACACTTTCCCGTCTCAAGCCTCTAATGCTCTGGTTAGTTTGGTTCATACTCTTGACCACTAGAGGATGCCATATGCTCTAAGAAAACTGTCACGAGATTGAAAGCAAGTGGGGTCCTTAAGAAACCCAGAACAGTACTCCTCCTTCCTCAACTTATTCTGTAGACAAAGGGGCAAATCTCAAGAATTTGTCTAAGATCAAAGTGACCAATCAGTAAACTTACTGAGTTCTAAAAATTACACACACACACACACACACTCACACATATATACATACATACATACATACGTGTGTGTGTGTGTGTGTGTGTGTGTGTGTGTGTGTGTGTGCCTGTTGCCCAGGGAGGCCAAAGAGGGAGCCATATCTTCTAGAGCTAGGGTTATAGATGGTTTTGCGTTATCCTTCCTGTCGGAAACTGAACCCAGGCCCTCTAGAAGAGCAGCCAGTGCGCTTAACCATCAAGCCATCTCTCCAGCATCCAATCAGCAAATCAGAAACAATTTTTGCCTGGCTAGTGGAAGACCTGTGATCCCAGCTACTCAGTAAACTGAGGCAAGAGATTCTGGGTTCAAGACCTGTCTGGGCTGTAGGCAATCTTCAAGACCAGCAAGACTATTTAATGAGACCCTATCTCGAAAAATAAGACGGGTTGGGAAGAGTTCAGTGCAGACCACCTCTCTAGCATGTACAAGCCCCAGTACTGCTGAAAGGAAAAACAATCCAGGGCTTCTATCTAGTGAGTGTTAGGCTATATAGTGAGACTCTGTCTCAAATAAAGATCTATTTCAAATTTTCAAATGTAATAGTTTAATCCTTAAAGGTGTGTGCCACCACACCTGGCTATAAGGTCTTATAATAAAACTAAAACAAATAATTGAGTACACAAACCAAAGGCACTTGAATTCGCTGAAACTTTTTTTTTTCAAGACAGGGTTTCTCTGTGTAGCCTTGGCTCTCCTGGAACTCACTCTGTAAACTAGGCTGGCCTTAGACTCAAAAGATTGGCCTGCCTCTGCCTCCCAAGCGCTGGGATTAAAGGCGGGTGTCACCGCCGCCACCACCACCACCAGGCCTCACTAAAACTTTTTCATGTTAGGCACATGAGCAAGGAGACATGTGTTACACACTATCTTATTTTTGCTCAGGCTAAGGCTTATAAACCCAGGTACTCAGGAGGCTAAAGCAAGAGGACTGAAAATGCAAAGCCAGCCAGCCAGGCGGTGGTGGTGCACATCTTTAATCCCAGCACTCAGGAGGCAGAAGTTAGGGAAAGAGCCATGCATAGATCTGGAAGAGTATTCTATGCATAGATTCTGTGCACAGAAAAGGTAAAGGCCCCGAGAAAAGCGCATGCTCCATGTCCATGGCCTAACGAAAAGGCCCCAATGGGGAGTGGAAATGAACGCAGCCCACGTGGGACCTGTAGAGTACCGCATAGTCCCTAAAGTTCCAGGAAGCCACTGTGTTTACTGAACAGAGAAGAGCCAGACATAGTAGCACACAGTGGGCAATTCTCTGTGAGTTCAAGGCCAGCCTGATCTACAAGAGTTCCAGGACAGCCAAGGCTACCCAGGGAAACCCTGTCTCAAAAAACAAAAAGCAACAACAAATAGTTCAGGCCCACCTGCCCTGGCCTATAGAGTGAGTTGAAGGCCAGCCTTACAATTAGAAAGGGAGACGGAAAGAGAGGTGCAGAGGATACAGCTCATTGGTAGAGCGCCCCATCACCAGGCTCAAGGCCCAGCACCACAACAATAAACACACATCCCAACACATGCAAGATTTTATGATTTGTCTGCTACTGTATCTACTGTGCCTTGTCAACTGCCTGCCTCACAGTCAATAATCAATAAATGCCTTTGTAAAACAAGTCAGGTCACTTTCCATCCTATGTGTGGCTGAGGCGTCCCCTGCCAGCCTCTGTGCCTGCAGTGACTTTCATCTAACAGCCAGTATTTCATTTTCATCTCTCCTCTATGACCCTGGACTAAAGTAACACATTGACACGGTCCATTCAAATAGAACTTCACACCAATTTTTAGGACATGCTGCCTTTTACTTTATAATATACTCATGTGCCATTTTACCTCTATAAAACCTAAGGAGATAAGTTTTCAGGAGAGAGGACCTAGCCTTGGTTTCCTGAGCTTGATTTTAGGCCCTAGGGGCCCTAAACCCTGTGACTCCTCATCTCCTTTTTACCTTCATATCTAAAAAACAAAATATATAGTGTAGGAAGTTAAGGCAGGTCTCAATAAGTGCCTGTGGTTAGGAAACTGGCTCATTATGGTCTCTGGAGCCTGAAAGGCCTTTAAAACCTTGACTTTCTCAGTGGGAACAATCTAGATCTGCAGATGACCCTTTTAAAAGAAAGAAACAAAACCTTAAATGGAAACTGGATATGGTGGCTCACACCTATGATCCCCAACACTCAAGGATGAAGCAGGCGGATCAGGAGTTCAAGGTCACCCTTACCTAAGCCTCAGCTGGACTAGTTGAGGCACAAAGCCCTTAAATGGTAGCCCAGTAAAGTAGCTGTCCTGATGGAAACCCAAATGCCATTCAGCACTTCACCACCAGTCAGCCCCTGCTGAGGCCCTAGTCCCTTGAGAGGAGGGACTGACCCAAACACTGGGCCACACTGCCAAAGGTCACACCGGGGAACACCTTCTGACCCTACAGCCAAAACTCTGTGAGTTTTTCTTAACAGCGCTTAAGGCAGAACCAACTTCCCAGCACTCTCTCCTGAAGGCCGACCATACCTACCAGGATCAGGTAGGAGTGTAGGGCCAGACATTAAAGGATTGACTTGTTGCTACACCTTTAAAAAAAACCAATGTGACCTAACAGCATCCCAGGCAAATGTGGGTCTGAAGAGAATGACCAAGTAGAGTCTAGTTACTGCTATCCAAAAACCACTGCTTGACAATTGCCAAGTCAAATATATTGATAGCTAGGAAAGCTTCGAGTTCTCACGTCCTTCTTTGTGAGGTAGGTGGTTTCATGCACAAAGAACTCTGCAACACAAGTGCAGATATCTTACAGGTGGGCTCACTGACTTTAAGTAATTTGCTCAGCGCGCACAGCTGGCCAATGGCCTTGTCAGGATTTAAAACTAAGATCCCTAAGTTGAATTATTAGTACATAATAGTGCATTTCTGAAGTTCTCTTTATATTTTATTTAAAGGGGGGGAAGCAATACCAAATTTTATTAAAAATTTGCATTGCTTACAGATGATTTCTAGGGAAATGCCTGCTACACCATCAGATGACCTAAGGCCTGGTCAGTACCATACCCATAATTAGCTAAGTGACCTTGGCCACCGGACAGGCAGAAGGGAGCTGAAAATCAAAATACTTGGGTTGTTCGTCCAGATGACAATGACCTCCTCTATGACCTTGAACAAGTTTGTCTTCGGGGACAGGTCAGCTCCACCAGAAAACCAAAAGATTTCATATGTAACCTGAAGCGCCTTCCAGCTCTAGTACCTGAGCTATCGAGGAAAGCCAGAGCATCCCAGATCTCAGGGTTTCCAACAACGGAAGGTGAAGGGACGACGCTGCAGTCTCCCTGGGTGTAATCCCAAGGAGGAGGATGCCCGGTGTCCTCTGAAGTGGCAATACCTACTGGGCACCAGGCATCTGACAAGGAAGAGTTCCAAGAGGGAGAAAAATCTGGCTGGCTGGCCGGCTGCGGAATTCCCTCACCTGGGAAAACCTCTCGCGCCCGTAGTTTACCCGGTCAAAGGCTCAGGGACCAGGGAGGGGCGACCTGGGCCATGAAGCAGGCTGCCCGGAGACCCGCAGGTAACAGGGCCGCGGGGCCTGGGCGGCCGCTCCGTGACCCTCCAGCGCTCCCAGAGAGGCTGTGCTCCAATCCTGGAGGAGGCTGATGGGGACACCGGGAGCAGTGCTAGCTGCCTTGACCTTGACGCCGTCCCCGCCGGGCGCGGCTGTCCCGGATCAGGGCTAGCCATGCTCGGCGTGCTGGCCTCCATCCCGCAACTCTTCCCCGCCGGCCGTGCGCCGCCTCCGCGCTCTCGCCTCCGCCATACATGAGGCGGGATCACTGCCTGCCCTCGCTGCCTGCCCGCGAGCTTGCAACCCTGTGGCGCTCACCTTGGACACCCACGCGGACCCGGCCATCGCTTCTACTTCCCTCACCGCGGCGACAGCGGCAACAGCAAGGCGCATGCGCGTAGCCGGCGCCCCCAGCCCGTCCCGCACGGCCCCGCCCCGAGGCCCCGCGTGGCCCCGCCCCTAACTCGGGTCTTCTTGCTGCTGGTCGCCAGCTCCTGACCCTAGTGCACAGCTGCCGCTGTCTGACCAATCTCCGCCCTCATCTTTTGATGACGCGGAGCGGGACCAGCTGCCACCCGGAAGCCTCCCCTCCTTCCCGGCTTCATTCATTGAGTAGCTGTTCCGATGATGTATATGTTTCCTACCTATTAGGGGCCAATCAGCCTTCTTTATTTGGGGGATAATGCGCCCCCTTAAAACTGCAATCCCACTGCGACAGATATTTTACTTATTTCCAAACGTTGGTTCGTATTGTTTCGTTTCTTAGAGACAAACTCATGGAGCCTCAAACTCACTATATAGCTGAGGCTGGGTTTGAACTATTGATCCTCTGTTCTTGCCTCTACCTCTCAAGTGCAGGGACTATAGGCATGCACCACCATACCTACCTTGATTTTTTATTTTTAATAGCCTTACTGAAATATAATTTGAATATTAAATATACTTAGTGTGGTTCAGAGGTTAAGAGTATTTGTTGTTCTTGAAGAGGATCTGGCTTCGGTTCCTGGCACCTACATGGTGGCTTACAATCGTCTGTAACTACAGGCCTAGGTGACCCAGCACCTTCTTGTGGCAAACTGGGAGTGGTTGTGTACGCCTTTAATCCCAGCTCTCAGGAGGCAGAGGCAGTTGGATCTGGTCTGCAAAACGAGTTTCAGGACAGGCAGGACTACACCGAGAAATCTTATCTGGGGAAAAAAAAAAAAACAAAAAAACAAAGAAACAGCTGGGTATGAGACAGCCAAGCTCACCAGGTAAGAGAAGAGTTGGTTTCAGTCTTAGCAGGCTCTGAGCACCCACAAAGCATTTCCTGGGGCAAAAGACTAAACCAAGTAATAACAACTTCTGGAAATGGAGAGATGACCCAGCAGTTATGAGCTTAAGAGCTCTTCTTACTCTTCCAGATGACTGAAGTTTGTTCTCAGCACCCAATGCAGAAGGCTCATAACCACCTGTGCCTCTAGCTCCAGGCAGTTACACTCTCCTCTGGCTTCCCTAGGCACCAACATACATGTAGCATATACTCACAAAGACATGAACACATAAATAAAAATAAAACCTTTTTTTTTTTTTTTTAAAGAAGAGAAGTTTGTAAGAGAGCATCTCCGGGAAGGAGACCCTGTCTTCTTCCTGTCCCCTCCCTGTCCCCTCCCTGTCTCCTCCCTGCTCCCACCGTGGGAATATCTAAATAGGAGGTGGGGAAGGAAAATTGCAGTTACATCTTGGTAACCATGCCTATAGACAATCAGAATGCCCTTCTGGGGTTAAAACATCCTTGGATCAGCAGTTCTGCTATTTCCACTATATCAGACACTTAAGACACCAGGACGTTTGCCTACTCATGTATACTAACAAAGGGTTTGCAGTCTCAAGAGATGTGTCAAATCTCTTCCCTTTTGCTGGCATCATGGAAAGAAATATGCAAAAAGGAAGACCCTGCTCACAATTTCAGATGGAAAAATTGTCACCTTATCTCATGAATATGTTACTCCCCTCATAAATATTCATACTCACCTCTCTCTCTCTCTCTCTCTCTCTCTCTCTCTCTCTCTCTCTCTCTCTCTCCATTATGGAGCTCTCTGCCCTCAGGAAGCCATTCTGTCTCTCTCTGGAGAGCCTGCTTTACCCACCGAGCTGCTGCCCCAACTTGGGCCAGTGCATTCAACTCTCTGGGGAATGCCCTACTCGGCTTTACTGACTAGACTGCTGCTCTGTTAAGCAAACTGCTGATCAAACTATCCATGTCTCTTGCCTGACTTGCTTCCTTCAAGAAGAAAGGAACTGAGAGGCACCCAAACACACATACATCATCCACCATGGCAACAGTTTCATGAACTGTAGTAAAACAAGAAAAATCATCATTTCTCAAATACATTGGGAACATCAGGTTAGCAGCTTATAGCAAAGCCAAGAAACCCTGCCTACAGGCCTGAGACGCTATCTGATGACATTCTCAGCCTTTGGGTTAGGAAAAGTTAGGAGCAAGTGCCTTCTAAAAAGGATTTACTTAATAGTTCCACGGGCGGTGGGTCACACACAGGGATGGGCAACAGATGCCTATTTAGAGGATAAGATAGCCAACATAATTTGGGTCTGGACCTGCAGCATTCTAGCTTTCTGCATTCAGCCAGTCGGCCTTGTGGAATATTTAACATCCATGTGGCTTTTTTTGGATGTGTGTGTGTGTGCTCATGCACGCACACATGCACATACATGCATGGTTTGTTTGTTTGGTTTTGGTTTTTCAAGACAGGGTTTCTCTGTATAGCTCTGGCTATCCTGGAACTCACTCTGTAGACCAGGCTGGCCTCAAACTCACAGAGATCTGCCTGCCTCCGCCTCCCAAATGCTGGGACTAAAGGTGTGTGCCTGCACCGCCGCCACCACCACCACGCAGTTCACGATCCAGTTCTTAACATACAGATTTGTTCCTCAGGCTGTTTACAGTCCGTTCCTGTTCCTGACCTCCATCCCGGCAACTGCTGATCATCTTTCTTCCCCCCCCCCCCCCGCATTTACTTATTTTGTGGCAGGTGACAGGGCAGAGCACACATGTACTACAGCACATGTGTGGCAGATGGTGGGGCAGAGCATACATGTACCATGCACATGTGTGGCTGAGCACTAGGCTTGGTAACAAGTGCCTTTACCCACTGAGACATCTACTCTTGATCTGTCTTTTTATCTTTACATCTCCATAAACTTTCTTTTTTAGTTTTGGGGAAACTAGGCTCTGGCACATGCTAGGCAAGAATGCTACCAAGGAGCTATATCACTAGCCCTCTTTATTTCTACTTTTCTTTTCTTTTTTTTTTTTTTGAGACAGAGTCTCACTAAGTTACCCATACTGTCCTTAACCTCACTTTATAGTCCAGGCAGGCCTTGAACTATCTTCCTGCCTCAGCCTTTAGAGAAGCTAGGATTAAAGGCCTGAGCCACTAGGTGTAGCTTTTACAAACATTGTTTAATGTCACTTACATGTCAGGGCCCCACTTCTAGCTGGGCATCTTGTAGGTACACCTTGGTAATTGTGCCTGCTGGTGATCAGAGGCACCCAGGACTAGAGCTTACATGCCAGGTGGGAAAGGCAGGCATCAATCAAGTGTAAGTGGCAAGAAGCAAGAGGGTTGCAGGTGAAGAAGGCTGTGACAGTCTCAGAGATAGACCATCTAGAGACATCTATCCAGGGTTCCCCCTTAGAGCAAACCTTGAGAGGAGATAAAAAGTAAGAAATTAGGAGAAAGTTTCATGGCCGATCAAAAGCCCACACTCAAGAGGGAGATCTGGTTTCTCCGAGGCACCTTTCCAGGATTTTCTTGGTGGGCGTAAAACTTACATAAAGCTTACATAGGTTGGTTTTAACAAAGGTTACTGTATCGATTATAGTCTTTTTGGTATAATAACTCACCCTGACAAAAGCAAATGAAGGAAGGGAGATTTAGTCTGACGAAGAGGAGTTCCAGGGTCAGGATGTCATGATGACATGAGCTGGAGGCAGCTGGTCACACTACGTCCGTCCGCAGTCAGGAAGCAGCTGGGATGGATTCTGGCGCTCGACTTGTTTTCTCCTTTTCACTCAGTCCAGTGGTTAGAATGGGCTTTCTCACGGCAGTTAACCTGACCTACATAACCCTCCCCAGCTGACCCAGAACCTGGTTTCCTAGGTGATTCCAGCTCCTGTCAATCATCATAGTGATTTGAAAAGAAAGGAAGATTGATTGGTTCCAGTTGAGAGGTGACTCACGATGTCTGCAGATGATTTTATTTTTTTTATTTCAGCACAAAGCCCAGTTTGATGATTATTGACCTATTCCTAGAAAATATACAGTTTAAAGAGTTTAAGCCCCTGGGGGTTGTTTGCTTGTTTGCTTGTTTGCTTGATTGATCTTTGTTTTGCTTTTTTGTTTTTTGGAGACAAGGTTTCTCTGTGTAGCCTTTTGGCTGTCCTGGACTCCCTTTGTAGACCAGGCTGGCCTCGAACTCACAGCCATCTGCCTGCCTCTGCCTCCCAAGTGCTGGGATTAAAGGTGCTGATTGATTGATTTTTTTAGCATTCTTTCTTGACTGTATTTCTAAGGCTTCTCTTTGGCCTCTTTCTGCTCCCTGGTCAGTCCTGATTTCAAAAGGCTCTTGATAAAATCAGGTAAGTCAGACCTACGACTCAACCCAGCGGGGCTTCTTTGAGGAAATAATATCCACACTCCTTTTTCCCAGGGTTCCTAGCTGGAAGCCAGGGGAGGTAGGGCAATTTAATCCAGGCCTCCCCAGAGCCCATCCCAGAAAGGGTTCTGGCCCCACAGAAGCTATCCACCACTAGCCAGAAGGGCGATGAACCCAAACGGGAAACCAGAGACTGCTCTGAGATGAAGTGCACTCCAGATAAACCTGTGGTCTTGTCAGGGAGGGGGGTAGGGAGGGGACTCTCATCAACACCATCCCCTGTGCCCTTCCCTGCAGTCGGGCTTCCACAGCAGACCTCTCACAGCTGCTTTCATGCCTGACAGCCTGTGCCCAGACGGTTCCCTTCTAGTACTTTACTCCAGCATTATTTGTGCTCATGAGTACACATTGTGTGTGTGTGTGTGTGTGTGTGTGTGTACACATGTGGAGGCCAGAAAACAACCTCACATGTAATTCCTTAAGCAAAACTGTCTTAGTTACTGTTCTACTCCTGTGATGAAACACCAGGACCATAGCAACTGATTAAAAGGTGGGGGGGGGGGGGGAGAAGCATTTAATTGGGAGCTTACTTACAGTTTCAAAAGGTTAGGCTATTATTATGGAGGGGAGTGTGGCTGCAGGCAAGCTAGGCAGAGCGCTGGGGAAGTAGCTGAGAGCTTACATCCCCAACTGAAGACAGGAGGCAGAGAGAAAGCTCAAAGCTTCTGAAACCTTGAAGCCCACCCAAGTGGCACACCTCCTCCAAAAAGGCCATACTTTCTAATCCTTTCTAAACAGGCCACCAGCTGGAAACCAAACATTCAAATATATCAGCCTATAAGGGGCTTTTATATTTAAACCACCACAGCTGCCCACATCCCCCCCCCCCTCTGTTTTTAGGCAGGTTTCTCAACAGACGTGGAACTCAGCAAGTAGGCTAAAGTGGTTGGTTGATCAGCAAGCCTCAAAGATATTTGTCTGCTCCTGGCTCTTCAGCTGGGATTACAAGCACTTACTATGCAGCACCACGCCCAACATTTTTGTTTCCTTTTAGAGTTTCAATATGTAGCCCTGGCTGGCCTGAGACTACTTATGTATACCAGATTGGGTTTGAACTCGTAGAGATCTACCTGCCTCTGCTTCCCAAGTGCTGGGATTAAAGGCACGTGCCACCGTGCCCAGCTTTAAAAAATTAATTTATTGTTAATGTGTGGGGGAGGGGGTACATATGTGAGGCCAGAGAACAACTTTGTGAACTCCATCCGTAGAAGTATCAATCTCGGGAGATCAGATTTACACAACAGGATCTTTGTCCTGGTTGCTGGCCTGGTTTTTTGTTTTTGTTTTTGTTTTTTTTTGTTTTGTTTTGTTTTGTTTCTGCTTTATTCTTTTTCTATGCACTAATTAGTTTATTTAGTTGTTTTCTTTTTTTAAAGTTATTTATTTATGTGTATGGGTATTTTCCCTATACACATGTCTGTGTACCATGTATGTATATGCCTAGTGTCCATGGAAGGCCAGAAGAGGATCTTTGGTCTCTGGGATGGGATTTACTCAGAGTTGTCAGGCACCATGTAAGTGCTGGGAACTGAACCCTGGACCTCTAGAAGATCAACTCATGCTGTTAATCCCTGAGTCATCTCTCTCCAACTTCCTTCCTTCCATTTTGGGCTTGAACTCAGGTCCTCATGGTTATAAGGCGAGCACTTTACCTACTGAGCTATCTCTTCAGCATTCCCATCCCAGCCATACTCTTTGAGCAAAGCTCTGACTGGAGTTCCCAATGCTTTTAGAGAGTGACTCTCCCTTACTTCCTCCTGTCATCTGTGTATTTTGTTAGCTTATTTCCCCTCTCCCACTCCAAGGTCAAAGACCAGAGGTACCAGCCAAGTAGGCATGCTGGCTGCTCCCCAAATGTCTCCCATGTGCCACCCTCCACACTTAGGCTCTTGAGATTCTGTCCCCCTGTGCCCTTGTGCCCTTCTGCCCCATTCTTGACTGCTGAAGTCTCAGCCACTTGTCGAAACTCAGCTCTGATGTTGATTTCTCTGGGAAGTCGCCAACATCTGTCCAAGTCTCCCTTCTATTCAGACCAAAGGCATGACTACTAGCCTGAGAAACTTATAGCATTCTTTTCCACTATATACCGTCAAACCCCAAGACCATCTCTGACACGCTTTGTTTCTGGAGCACAGACATTAATGCACCAAGGTACTTGTTGCCCATTAATTGGCCAGAAGCTCTTATATTCCGATGCTTAGTCACCAGGGAGTGGAACTCTTTGATAGGGCTTAGAAGGACTAGGAGGTGTGGCCTTGTTGGAAGAAAGCCTGTTACAGAGGGTGGGTTTTTAGGTTACTGCTCCAGTGCCATGCATGTTGCCACATTCCCCACCACGATGATCATGGGCTGATCCTCTGAAACAAAGCCAGCCCCAGTTAAATGCTTTCTTTTATTTTTCAGAATGGCCTTGGTCATGCTGTCTCTTCTTAGCAATAGAACAGTGACTGAGACAGTGAGTGATCCTGTCTCAAAAAATAAAGTGAAAAATGATTGAAGAGAGTACTTGTCATTGCCCTCTGACCTTTACATGGGTTCTGGGCACTGAGCCAGTCATTAAGCTTGCATGACAAGCCCTTTACCCACCTCCCCAATTCACTGGTCCCCCTTTTTCAGAAGAAGCATACAAACTCTTCAACAAAATTTTCCTAGTTTATTTTAAACATCTTCACTAAAGTATGATGTGGTGACTTGTGTTTGTAATCCCAATATTAAGGAGGTTGGGGCAGGAGGATCACTATGAGTTTGAAGCCAGCTTTGCCTACAGAACAAGACTTTTGTCTCAGAAACAAAAATGGGCCTGGAGAAAATGGCTCAGAAGTTAAAGCACCTGCTGCTCTGCCAGAGGCCTACAGTTCAGTTCCTAGCACCCACATGGCAGCTGTCAACCATCCACCCTCCAGTTCCAGGGACTCTGACTCCCTCTTCTGACCTCTGTAGGGACACATGTGGTATACACACACATGTGAGCAAAACACTCATGCATAAATTGAAAATCATCTAAAACACATTTTTAAAGGGGAGGGGGCTGCAGAGATAGCTCGGGGTTAAGAGCATTGGCAGAGTGCAGAGGGCCAGAATGTGATTCACAGCACCCACATGTGCTATAAATCCAGCCCCTAGAGAAACCAATGCCCCTGGAAAGCACCAGGTGCACAGGCAAACATGCATGTAAAGCATCCATACACATAAAATAAAATAAGAATAAGAATGTTGCAAAGCGTGGTGGCGCACGCCTTTAATCCCAGCACTTGGGAAGCATGTGAGTTCGAGGCCAGCCTGGTCTACAAAGTGACTCCAGGACAGCCAAGATAACATAGAGAGAAACCCTGTCTTGAACCCCTCCCCCCCACAAAAAAAAAAATGAATAAGAATGTCATCAGTGAAACATGCATCCTTGTCTTAGTGAGGGTTTCTATTGCTGGGCTAAAACTCCATGACCAAAAGCACCGTGAAGGAGAAGGGTTTATTCAGCTTACACTTCCACATCATTGTTTATCATAAAAAGAAGTCAAGGCCAGAACTCAAACAGGGCAGGAACCTGGATGCAGGAGCACTGCTCACTGGCTTGCTTCTCACAGAAGCCAGGACCACCAGCGCTGGGGTGGCCCCGCCCACAATGGACTGGCCCTGCCTCCATCAATCACCACTTAAGGAAATGCTCTATGGGTTTGCCTACAGCCCAGTCTTATGGAGGCAATTTCTCAATTTACAGTCCCTCCTCTCAGATAATTCTAGCTCGGGTCAAGTTGGCATAAAACTAGCCAGCACAATCCCTATCTCAGTTTCAGGGGAAACGCCAACAAATCTGAAGACATTAAATACAGCAATAAATATGCAAAGGATCAGAACAATCAGCTCACAGCCAAAACTGCACATGGAAGCTTAAACCAAGAGCACATGCATATCAGGGAAATAGTGGAAACATTTAACCTCTTTATTCCTCAGGGTAAACCAAGACTCTAGGGTCACACACTGTTGCAGCTGATGGTGAAACCGAGACACCCAAAGTTGTGGCTGACCTTGAAGAATTGCCCCAAGTCTGTTTTTAGAGAACAGTTTAGCAATATGTCTCAGGAGTCAGTAGGCTTTCTCACTCTCTCACCCAGTTAGGTCTATTCCTGAGCTTTCATCTCTTGCAAAACTTTAGAAAGAGAAGCCGGCAAAGGCAGACTGAATCCGTTACTTGAGACAAAACATCCCAGAAAAGCAGCTTAAGAAAAGAAGGGTTTGGGGCTGGGGAGGTGGCTCAGAGGTTAAGAGCACTGTCTGTTCTTCCAGAGGTCCTGAGTTCAATTTCCAGCAACCACATGATGGCTCACAGCCATCTAGAATGAGATCTGGTGCCCTCTTCAGCATGCAGGGGAACGGGCATGTAAAAACACCGTTTACATAATAAACAAATAAATCTTAAAAAAGAAAGAAAGAAAGAAAAGAAAGGTTTGTTTTGACTTGAACTTTGAAGGTATAATCCATCATTAAAGGGTAGTCATGGCAACAGGACCAGGAGGGAGTAGGTCACATTGTGTCCATGGGGAGGGGGAGGGTGCTTGGCTGGAGAGATGGCTTGGTGTTCAAGAGCCACTGGCTGCTCTTCCGGAGGACTCAGGTTCTGTTCTCAGTACCTACATAGTAACTCACAATCATCTGTAACTCCAGTGTCAGTAGATCTGATGCCCTTTTCTGACCTCTGACCTCCCTGGGCACACATGTAGTACGCATACACACATACAAAAAAAAAAAAAAAAAAAAAAAAAAAAGCAAAAGTGTGTAGGGGTAGGATGGGGCTTGGAATACGGCTCAATGTCAGAGTATTTGTCTAGGCTGTGCGAAGCTCTAGGCTCTGTCCTCAGTACAACTGAACGCATAAAGTAACAAGATGAAGACTTGAAAGTCCATTTCCTACTTCCACAGCAGCTAGGGGAGACAGAACCTGTTGCCGATCTCAAAGATATAGCATTTATTTTCAGTGATGCTGTCACAGCAATAGCGCACCATCCCCGGCGGGCAAATATAAGCTCTAATTCTTACATTCTTTAGGTTGGTGAACTTGAATTTCTACTTTCTTACCCATAAAACGGAGCTATCACACCCACAAAAAGTCCTGCAGAGCTCACTGGTTAGATGGAAACGGTCCTGTATAACGTCTCAGGATTTTTGGAACCAGGTGTGGGTGCCACACACTTTTAATCCAAGCATGTGGAAGGTAGAGACCAGAGGACAGGGGCTTAGCTACATCGGGAGTTCAAATCCAGCCTGGGCTATGAGACCTGGCTCAGGTCATTTTACTTTAGCCATAGCTAAGCACGGCACAATTTTGGAAAAAAGTATTCAGGTAACAATTAACTCAGCCCTATGGCATGCTTACATTGACGTTCTTAGCAAAGTACCTAGGGCTGCATCCGTAAGATGAAGCAAAGTACGCGTGGCTTTGTCTGTAAGATGATGTCATTCCCGTTGACTTCAAAGCAATGCTCAAGCTGAGGGTCTGGGGAGAGTGACTGAGGTAGATATAATGCCTGTGGGAGCCAGGATCGGCTTGCCTCCTAAGATAACATAGAAGTCACTTAAGCTGTGGTAAAGTACAAATGACATTACTCCTCATAAGATGGATTTATGGTCTAAAAGTAAAGCTCAAGACTTAGGTGGGTTGGGCATGGTGGTGGTGCATGCCTTTAATCCTGGCACTTGGGAGGCAGAGGCAGGTAGATCTCTATGAGTTCGAGGCCAGCCTGGTCTACAAAATGAGTCCAGAACAGCCAAGGCAACACAGAGAAAACTTGTCTCGGAAAAAAACAAAACAAAACAAAATAAACAAACAAACAAACAAACAAACAAAAAAACCAAAAAAAAAAAAAAAAAAAAAACCAAATACTTTTCTTCTTCTTCTTTCTTTTTTTTTTTTTTTAAGGAGGAAAGTGTCTGAGATAAGTAAATAGCAAAGTTCCATCCACATAGGCGATATGAGCACAGCCAGTCTCATCAGGCAGCAAAGGATCACAAGCTGTAAAATATTCCTGGCATTCCAGGAAGAGCAGCCCCACACCCCGTTCCATTGAAAAGGTGAGCCATGTGGTTAACTTTCCTGGCTTCTCCGGTGCAGTGCGTATCTGTGAGCACCAGCCCCGTTTATCCTCTGTATCGCCCCACCACCCCTATAATGGGATGCAGCCAAATTTTCTCCCTTGCAGACCCCTAGATTTCATTCGTGAGAGAGGCTGCCCCTTGGAGTATACGATAATAAACACAGTCTGTTGAAGGTCAGACTCTGGTTTCTTTCTGCCTTATGTCTCTTTCCTCTGCCTCAGAAATCCAACAACTGAGATCCCATTTCAGTAATAGAATACTTATTCACCCATTTCAGAGGCTCTGGGTTCAAGTCTCAGTACCTCAGAGAGAAAGAAACAAAGAAGCAAGCAAAACCATGTATTAAACTGGAAAGACTGTGGGACGACAGAAGGAACTTAGTACTTTATTGTATTCACCCAAATCCTTTTGTAATATCTAACATTAACATGTAAATCCCACAGGCCCAGGGACCAGTTAACTTCCTGGAATGCTGGGAGTTGTAGTTCTCGGAAAATAACAAAAGCTTCATGGCAAAGTATGGTGGTCTATGGGTTTGTCTTTATAAGCCCCTGCTACACAGTGTTTTGGGACCACTCAGCTGGAAGTTCCAGGGAGTGATCCTGACCAAAGTCCATCTTGGCCAGGATTTAATAAAGCTTGCCTCAACTTTGGCTCAAATGGTGGAACTGGCTTTTCCTCTTGTGAACCTCAGGATTAAAACCGTTTACCTTTTGTCAGATTCACTCCTTGGCTACTTGCTGACACTTATTTGGTTTCCTCCCAAAATTTAAAATTCACTGTGAGAATTAGAAATGAAATAGACAAATGCAAAAAGCTAACATTTCAAAAGTATTTACAAATCAACAGATACCACTGTAGTCTCTCCGAGCCCCACTCCAGGGTCTACTCTCCCACCCCTCCACTCCACTGTCTTCCTGTGTTGTGTATAGCGGTGACAAGACTGCAATTGACTAGGAGTATGGAACCCTTAACCTGTGGAAGCTAGATATTCTATTTCCTGCCCTGGACAACGTGATCAGGGAAGGGTGGGGGAGCTCAGATCTGTTTTTTTTTTTTTTGTTTGTTTGTTAGAGACAGGGTCTCACTCTGTAGCCCAGGCTGGCATGGACTCCTCCCCCCACCCCCACATTTTCCTGGCGAAGCTTCCTAAATGCCAGGATGCAAGGCGTGTATCTTCATGCCCAGCAACGCCCAGATTTAAACACATATTAGCCTGACATGGTGGCTTACGCCTGTAATCTCAACACTCAGGAGACTGATGCAGGTCAGTTGCCACAAGTTCCAGGCTGGCCTGGGCTACATAGCTGAGCTCGTGTCTCAAAATCAATCAGTCAGTCTGTTCATCAACATATGTGGCACTGTGTGCTTTCTGAGACCATTTCTCTGCTCTTTTAAGTAGGAAGGTAACACCAGACTCTACAGACTGACCCAGTGCTAATGGAGTGAGTGTATTGAGTTGCTATAAAGTCTGACATGGTCCTACACACCAGGTATGGACTCAGTGTTCCTTCTCCTTCTAAGCAACGCCCTGTCTTCCTCAGGGCCTGTCCTGAACATCCGGAATGACCATGGCATAAGGCGAAGAGAATGAAGTTAGAACTTTACTTCCCTACTTCCTAGCTGGGTGGCATTGGGCCAGCCATCCTGCTGCTGGCTTACAGTTTGCCTACTACTCAGATTTGCAGCCCTTAGCCTTCCTCACAGTATCAGAGCTAAAGAGAGAGGGCTTCAATTAGGGCAGTGAAAAATAGTCAACTCAGTTTGGCTTCCTCCATTTCCTGTGAGAGGTTTGTAAAGGTGCCGACTTTTCTACCTAGAAGGTGTGCTGTACAAATGAAAGGCATGTTAGCAATTACACAAGAATGTCCCAGAACAGGATCTGAACACACAGAATTCTGGATTGTTCCTGAGCACTCCAAGGCAGGAAATACATTTGTACTAATGACTGTACTTTGGCAAGGTTTCTATTTCCCTAATTCTAACTTTTGAGAAAGGGACATTTCTCAAAGGCAGAGCACCCCGCTTCGTGCTGTCTCTGTCTCTCTGTCTTCATACCCATCCCCCCACCCCCACCCATCTGTCTTTGTGTCTCTGTGCTCCTCCCTCCCTCCGGCCCCCTCCCTCTCTCTTAAATGCACCTGTCAGCTTTTGGTTCCCTGTGTCTTACAGAACAGACATTGCTTCTTTCTTATAGCCAAGGCCCCTGTTGCATGTGTCTGCACTGAGAGGAAGGGGTTAAGATGGTCTTTGAAGGCCATGCATGCATTAGTTCCCTGGGCCACTTAATAGCTTCCTGACCACCAATTGCAATACCTCCAGGAACACTTGCAATTCCTGTAGGGTGGCCTGTCAGTCTGTTCAGGTGACCTCTGCTGCACTCACTGGGGGCTGACAGAATAAAGCGCCAACCAGTTATGGAAGAAAAAAAAAACAAAAAAACAAAAAACCCAAACCAGGAACCATCACAAAGCCCTCTGACAAACTTTCACTTGTCCAATTACAAGCCACAGCCTCAGTCTTAGGCATGGGCCCGCAGTAACGAGGATGCCTATAACCTCAGCCACCCCACCTAGACTAAATCAGAAAGTCTGGGCTACCGCTTCCCTTGTGATTTAAAATCAAGAACCTAAGAAACAAGGCACATCTTGAAGGCCCTTCCTGCCTTCAGTGCCATCTTCGAGATGAAGGGCTTTTGTGAAGGGCTGTTCTCCTTCTGAGATGCCTCCACACTTTGGGTCAAAGGCCAGGTGCTCGCCCAGCTTGAGGTACACACACACACCACACACACACACACACACACACACACACACACACACACACACACCCTTCCTTCTCTTCCCTGCAGGGGATGGAACCCAGGCTCTCGTTTTCTAGTGCTCAGCTACATCTCCTGCCGTCCAAGAGGATTTCAGAGGTCAGTGTCTCAGACCTACTCCTCTGCAAAGGGGCTGGCAAAGGAGAAAGGCTTGCCCAGGATCAGCATGGGTGACACAAGTAGGCTCCACCTAGATCCTATTCTCACCAGCCGGGAAGAAAGGAAGACATTCTAGAGAGACTCCTGTGCCTGTCAATCTGATTATTAGATTGCTGAAACAATGAACCTTGAAGAAATGGCAATTTCCACAGAAATCTCATCCCTAGAGAAGGAAAATGTACAAGAGGGGGAACTTGTCTCTCAGAAAGAGGTTTTCTTTTCTTTCTTTCTTTCTTTCTTTTTTTTAAAAAAAGATTTCTTTATTTATTATTATGTGTACATTGCTCTGTCCACATCTGCACCTGCAGGCCAGAAGAGGGTATCTGATCACATTATAGATGGCTGTGAGCCACCATGTGGTTGCTGGGAATTGGACTCAGGACCTCTGGAAGAGCAGTCAGTGCTCTTAACCACTGAGCCATCTCTCCAGACCCCGCCCCCCTTTTAAATGCAGTCCAGGTCCTTTATTCCTTTTTGTACATTGGGCCGTGAATTCATACAGAACGGGCTCCAGCAGCTCAGGCTCCTTCCCATTAGCCCTCAAGAAGTGTGCTTCTCTGGGTGGCGCAGGCTGGCGCTTCAGCTGGACCCAGGTGCCCTTCTCCTTGGCTTCCTTCTGCTTCTGGTTCGCCTTCATGCACTTCAGGAAGCAGTCCCTGCTCTCAGAGCGCTCGATGTGCTCAATGCGCCCACTGATGCTCTTGGCGAGACTCTTGCCCTTAACCTGCTTGTTCACAGTGATGCCCACAGCACGCTGGGTGGCGTTGTAGACTCTTCCGGTTTTGCCGTGGTAACACTTATGGGGCATTCCTTTATGAACAGTGCCCATATCTACAATATCACCCTTTTTGTAGATTTGCATGTGGGTGCCCAAAGGAAAAACTTCATGCTTCCTAAAAGGCCTAGAGAACACACAGCGGGTGCCCCTCCTCTTTCCTTCCGTGTTTGTCATTTTGGCAAGTTACTGCAAGATGGCTGCCGTGGCCGTTTCTTTTCTTTTTACTTGAGTCGATGTCTTTTGTTTGTTTGTTTTTTGTTTTTTGAGACAAGGTCCCTCTGTGTTAACCTTGGATGTCTTAGACTCACTTTTTAGACCAGGCTGTACTTGAACTCACAGCAATCCACCTGCCTCTGCCTCCCGAGTGCTGGGATTAAAGGCGTGGGCCACCACGCGCGGCTTGAATCGATGTCTTACTATGTAGACCTGGCTAGTTTAGAACTCAGCGTGTAGACTAGGCTGGCCTCAATTTCAGAGATCTGCCTACCTCTGACTCTCAGAAAGAGATTTCAAACAGTGCTGGGGCAGTTGTGAGCGTGACATACACTTTGACTAGGACTGCTTAGATGTGTATATCCTTGGCCCTCTGTTTAAACTTTGATCTCAGCCGGGCGTGGTTGCATAGACCTTTAATCCCAGCACTCAAGAGGCAGAGGCAGGCGGATCGCTGTGAGTTCGAGGACAGCCTGGTCTACAAGGGGAGTCCAGGACAGCCAAGGCTACACAGAGAAACCCTGTCTCGAAAAACCAAAAACCAAAAACCAAAACCAAAACCAAAACAAACCCAAAAAACAATATACTTTGATCTCAGTTTAGGACCCCAAAGACCAATGTCATCACATTGAATAAAATTTCTTTTACTGCTTTCAACTTTTAATTTGGCTTTTTAAATCGGCTTATTGAGGACAGACCCGACTTGGGATGTAGGTTGTGACCCTGCCAAACTAAATAACACTCTCACTCTCAATCTAGGACCACGTGTCTCATCAGAGGCTGGAGAATCGTGCCTGTTCTACCACACTACTCCATGGGATTTTCTGGCCCACTGTCACCAGGCATAACCCAGGCGCTGCCGGTCAGAGTGCTAGGTGGAACGGGAGGTACAGACAGTAACCAGCAGTCAGGCGGCCCTCCGAGGCCACCGCTAGGCCATCTCAGCGCGCTGCAGCATAGACTGAGCAGGCCTCTGTCCCCTGAGAGAAATCACCTCCCTGCTCAATCTAGACAGGTCTAAGGCCCCGCCTCCTGCCCCCAGGCCGCGCCCCCCAAATCCCGCCTTTGGCCCCGCCCCTGCCTTAGGCCCGCCTCCGCCTCCGGCCCCGCCTTCACTTCCCAACCCTTGCTTCCCTCCCCCTGAACTGCGGGACCCAGCGGAACGGGCCAGGCTAGGCTGGCGACGCTGCCCGCCTCCGGGCTGGCAAGGGCCACGGGCGCCGGGCTCGGGGCTCCAGAATCTGCCGATGGGAAGCAGCTCTCCGAAGGGTGAGAGACGACGCCGCGGCCACCCGTAACGCCGCGGTCACCATGGGGAACAAGCAGACCATCTTCACTGAAGAGCAGCTGGATAACTACCAGGTGAACCCGGCGTGCCGCGGCCCCTGTAGTCAGTCCTCCCTTCGGTCCTTTCCCGAGGCCTCTCCAAAGCGGGAGGCACTGAGGTTCAAGCCCTGGCGCTGCCTTCAGCGCGCAACGGCACCTTGGCTGGATGACATCCCCCCCTCGACGAGCCTCAGTTTCCCAAGCCGGGGAATGAGAAGTGCATTCCAGTCAGAGTATTCTGTCAGATGCGCCGAGCCAACACCCCTTTTCTTCCTTTTTCACCTTTTTCCTGCCCGCCCAGGCTGGACCCCAGCCATTCCTCCCAGCTCATTGGGCATGACCCCCAGCCCAGAAAGGTCTTGGAGTAGGGGGAGGACAAGAGGCCCCAAATGCAGTTCAGGTCGGGGTGTGTTGTTTATCTGTTGGGGTTTCTCTATGGACATAACTGGAGGAAGGAGGCATCTCCCAACTTACTTTGTGCTCCCAGTAACCCCTTTCACCCTGATTCTTCCAAGGTCAGAGCTAGCTGTCCAGAACAGTGATCTCAAAGCCCCAAGCTCTGTGAAAACTTCTGGAGGTATGGGGGGGGGGAAACCTTATCTCCTGGTTGGTCCCGAGTCTGGCTCAGCTGGGTAGCTCACCATTGCTGCCTTACTCTCCCCAGGTGTCTATATCTTGTACCCTGTATTCCATCTGCCTTACTTAGTTTCCCCACTGGCCAGGCTCAGGTAGTTTCCTGGGCATGAAATGTCTTCCCCTTGTTTTTCATCTTTTAAAGCCCAACTGTGGAGTCTTTTCTAAACAGCTTTAATGTCATGTGTATTCCTACCTTAGATGTGTGTAAAGCCTTCATGACTATTCATTTGGCATCCAGAGGGACCCAAGTGACAGAAAGTTACTTGAGGACAGCCCTAGTGGGCACGGGAGGGCAATGGCAAGGCAGCCCTTGCTTTGAGGAAGGAGGCTACGTATCTGCACAGGAGGTTCAGAAACAGGGCAGAGCTTGCACGGAGCCTTGGGAAATCAGGTTTTTTGCTTGTTTGTTTGTTTTTTGGTTTTTCGAGATAAGCTTTCTCTGTGTAGCCTTGGCTGCCCTAGACTTGCTTTGTAGACCAGGCTGGCCTCGAACTTACAGTGATCTGCCTGCCTCTGCCTCCCGAGTACTGGGATTAAAGGCGTGTGCCACCATGCCTGGCAGAAATCAGGATTATTTCCCCCTCAGCAAGTTCTGGAAAGGAGGCATTGTAAGTGGAGGTAGATACAGGCAACCCAGGAGAGAAGAGTGGCCTGCTGAAGGTGGGAAGCCTGCTAGACCAGCCTGGCATTGGGTTACTAGTCAGACCCAGTCCAGTGTTGAGTTCTGATCCTTTGCCAGGGCCCAACTAGACCCTGCCAGGGAAATGAGAGCCATGAAATGCGAGAGCCCCACATCCCCATCCCTCTGCCTCTCTCTCTATGGTGGCCAACCAGGGCTGGGTGCGGGGGACCAGAGTTACAGTCTCTTTTCCAAGTAACTCTGCGTTTCACAGCCTGACAGTCTTCCCTCCCCAGGACAAGATGCCCCATTTCCTGCTCTCCAGATGCCACTGCGGATGCCCAAAGTTTAGGCTACTGTCCCGGCCGCTTACGTGCGTGGCCCACCCATTCCCCCAGCCCTTCACGTACCTACACAGGGCCCATTGCCCTCTCCAGAACCTGCTGCACTCCTCCAGCCACCCTAGCTCTTTGCTTTAGCCCGCATTTTCATTTACGAACAAACCCTATAACCCAGCCTGCTTTGCAGTTCACCTTGAGATCTGCTCTTCCATCCCAAGAACATGACCCTGGTCAGCCCTCCAGCATCTCCTAGGGACAAGGGGCTACCTGGAGCTTCCTCCCCCTCCATCATGGTCCCTGTAGTCTTATCTCTCGTCCCTCTTCTTTCTCTTCTTCCACCCCTCCCCTCCTCTTCCCTCCTTCCTTTATCTTTCTATTAGGAGGCAGCATGGGCCTCTGTATAGTTGGGTTGACTAAGCTCTAGTCAGATCCTTGTAGGAACCCTGAGAAGCCAGCCACTGAATGAACGGACACAAATACCATGCCCATCTCTCTCTCTTTTTTTTTTTTTTTTATTAATTTATTCTTGTTACATCTCAATGTTTATCCCATCCCTTGTATCCTCCCATTCCTCCCTCCCCCCTCCATTTTCCCATTATTCCCCTCCCCTATGACTGTTCCTGAGGGGGATTACCTCCCCCTGTATATTCTCATAGGGTATCAAGTCTCTTCTTGGCAACCTGCTGTCCTTCCTCTGAGTGCCACCAGGTCTCCCCTCCAGGGGACATGGTCAAACGTGAGGCACCAGACTACGTGAGAAAGTCACATCACACTCTCCACTCAACTGTGGAGAATATTCTGACCATTGGCTAGATCTGGGAAGGGGTTTAAAGTTTACCGCCTGTATTGTCCTTGGCTGGTGTCTTAGTTTGAGCGGGACCCGGGCCCAAATCTGCCTATCATATTGTTCTACTTGTAGGTTTCTAGGACCCTCTGTAGCCTTTTATTTTGCTATTTTCCCATGCGTCTCTCATTTAGAGTCCCAATAGGATGCCTTCCCCTCTGTCCCAGTTTCCTGGTAAGTGAAGGCTTTCGTGGGACATGCCCCTTGGGCTAGTATGCAGATATAAGTGAGTATATACCATGTGAGTCTTTCTGCTTCTGGGTTAACTCACTCAGTATGATCATTTCTAGCTCACCATGCCCATCTCTAGCAAGCAGCTTTCTAAAATGGGCATGGTCGCCTTTTCTCCAGATACTTCTGGGGTCTTGGGATGACTGTTTGAGAGGTCGGAACAGGGCTTTATCCTAGGCTGGTCTAGGTTCAGCTGGCCTCCAATTTGATTTCTTTTTCAAATTAGTTGTTTTATTTCGTGTGTGAGTGTTTTCTCTGCATGTATGTGACCACGTATGTGCTTGTGGTCAGTCCATGGAGGTTAGAAGAGGGCATCGGATCCCCAGGACTTGAGTTATAGATGGTTGTAAACCACCACATGGGCCCTGGTGCAGGGAATGGAATCTGGGTCCCGTGCAAGAGCAACGGCTGCTCTTAGCCATTGAGCGGTCTCTTCAGCCCCCAGCGTCATTTCTTGCTCCAAGGCCTCGGGCACCCTGCAGGCCTTCCCGTCAAGCTGTTGCTCTGCCTCAGCTCCTCACCAACAGTCTGTTTAGGCCTCACATCTTCAGGAAGCGTTCCTGGACCTCACCCTGGTTCATTCACCTGAGAGTGCGCAGCGAGCCTATGGTTTGTAGACCTCTCCAGTCCTTCCCTGGGCCAGTGAACGGCTCCTATTGGGTCATGTTGCTGTCTGTGTTCCTCTCTTCCTGGGAAAGCTTTTCTAGGCATAGAAGAGACTTCTGAGGAAGCAAAGAAGGAAGGAACAAACACAAACCTAGCATATAGTTCTAAGAGGGCAAAGAACTCATATATAGGGATCCCAGCTGTAGTTGGGCAGTTGATGCTATGGAAATTACCAAGTTGGTGTCTCTTCTGGGTCCAGGTTCCTCCTCCTTCTCCTCCTCTTCTTCTTCTTCTTCTTTTTTTTTTTTTTTTTCTGAGACAAGGTTTCTCTGTGTAGCCTTGCCTGTCCTGGACTTGCTTTATAGACCAGGCTGTCCTTGAACTCACAGCGATCCGCCTGCCTCCGCCCCGCCCCCGAGCGCTGGGATTAAAGGTGTGCGCCACCACGCCTGGCCTAGGTTCCACTTCTACGGTGGGAATTCTTACTCATCCAGCTATGCTTACATCAGAGGTCTGTCATGGGGATCAACTAAGGTCATTCTGGAGCCTGACCTCCAGCCATTTGTTGGTTGGTAAGGCCATTCCCAGGCTGGGCTGCAGAGCCAGAGAGGAGCCCCCCCCCCCTCCTTCAGATGGCACAGATAGTGGCTTGGCTCCCGACCACTGCTGTAGGCAGGCCAGGTAAATAGGAAACAGATGCCACAAGGAGCTCTTGAGTTGAGGGGCGAGGAGAGGGATTGGAAGTGCTGGCGAAGGGGGTGGGATTGGTGGCACATCCGCCGAGAGGCAGAAAGAAGTCTTGATGGAGATGACCTCCAGGCTTCTACTAGTGACCAGAAGAACCCAGCCTGGCCTGTTTGGTGCTTCCAGAATCCTGACCCTAATTCTCCCGGCCCAGGGCCCCCTGAGACACAGTTTTCCCATCTGTAAAATAGGGAGATAATGGTTGTCCCAGCGTAGTGCTGAAGATGAAATGAGGCTGGCAATTGAGAGTCCCTCATGCACGGCGCATGGTAATTGTGTACTGGCTATGAATTGGTTCTCAGCCTGGGCAGCACTTTAAAATCACTGAGTAACTAGGGGTCAAGTGGGAGCCCCAAGGGGGATTGAGCCTAAAGCTTTCTGGATGCTAGACACTCTATGACCACTGATCTGTATCCTCACCCCTCGTCTACTGTTCACTTTTAACGTTTTTTTTTTAGACGGTACTTCACTAACTGCCCCATGCTGGCCTTGGCTACTAAGCACTCAGTAGTCCAGGAAGGACTGCTTGGGACCCTCCTTCCGTAGCCTTCTAAGTAGCTGGGAGTACAGGCCTGTTTGGAAGGATTGGGTGGCTCTGAAGGGCCACGGATGCCTGGGAGGACCCAGGGACTTCCCCCTCTCATTGGTCTGAGGGGTAGCAAGATCCAGGCCTTTAAAACTGCTCCTAGCTGGCACTGGCCTGGAGGTGGTCTTTTCTGGTCTCTTGCTAGTAAGAGTTAGCTCCACCCAGAGTTTCTGACTTAGGAGCCTGGCACGAGAGCCTATATCTCTACCATATCCCCGGGGAGGCTGCTGCTATGGTGTGGGCACCATTCTTTAAAGAGCAGTGTGAAGTGAGTCTATTGTACTATGGTGGCCAGGATAGGTGGGAACCATTCCCACCGTCTGCAAGCAGTACTCCTGAGGGGTCTGTGTGTTTTCTTTCTGACTCGGGGTATATGTTAGAGGAACAGACGGAGACTGGAGCCACCAGGACCCCCTCTTCCGTCTTCCGGTCCTGTGACAGCCCTTTCCACGTGGTCCCTTCGGAGCTATCCCTCCACATAGGGAGAGTGCTCCTGGGAGGCGTGGGCTCCTGGCTCACATGCTCTCAGCCCATCTGAGGCTTAGCCCTGCTAGACAGGGAGTTTTCTGTCTGCACTAACTAGGTCAGGATGAGGCTGCTGCTTCCCAGCCTGAGCTTTAAGTTGAGCCCTCCAAGAGAAGCCCCCAAGTTTCCAAGATGGGTGCAGCCCCATGGAGTCCTTCATCTGGCTCCCAGTAGACCGCAGGTAGCTTAGAAAGACAGATTCGCTGCGCATCGTGGGAACCTGGAGATTGCGCCCACCTTCCTCTCTGCCTATCCAGGTTCAGCAAGGAGAGCTCCAGCTGTTGTGCGGACACTGTGGGTATCCTCTTTGGCACACCTCAGTGCCCAATCCAGCTGGCCTGGTGTCTAGCAGCTCCAGGTCCTCCGGAGCCAGCCTGGCTGCTGGGTGCGCCTGGCCTGTGTCCATTCGCCCCCTCATTAGAGACAGCTCTGCTTAGCATAAGGCCCCAGGAGGCCCCGTGGGCTCTGCAGAGTCTGAGGCCTTCGTTCCTTATGCTAGAAAAGTGGGCAAAGGCAGAAGAGCTAGACAGCAGGAGATAAACGGAAAAGCCCCGCATCGGTGGGCATTTTACATCCTGTTGGATTGCTTTCTCTTCCTCTCACCTAGGCCTGGCCTAGTAAGCATTATCTAAGACTCCAGGTCATGAACAGATGTATCTCCTCCAGACAGACAGGTCCTTAAAGAGTCCAGATGCTACCTGTCCACTCCCTTCTTCTGGGCTCTACCCCTCCTACCTCAGGCTCTCCATCTTTCTACTGCCTCCTCAGTATGATAACCCTTGTCCCTGCAGCCTGAGACCACAGAGTGCATATGCCTGTAAGTATACATTTCCAAACACAGGGCTGCTGCTCATGGCTATTCAGGACATCTACTTTAGACTGCCTACCCGTACGCGGTCCTGTTCTCAGTGCCTATGGTGATGTGCTGAGGACCCTGTTGATTCTCTCTTGAGTGGTCTGTAGAACTGTCTCTCTGTCTCTTAGCTACTCCCCTGCTCTCCCACAATGTATCCCCCCCCCCCGCCATCCTCCCACCCCACTCCCACCCCCTTCAAATCTACTGTTGCCATTTGTGTTCCTCTTTGCTAAGTACCCCCCAAATGTATCTCACCCAGACCCACCCCACCTATGCATCAGTATCCTGGGCCCAGTTGGCAGGGGGCAAGGATCAAAAGCTTCTGGAGGCATCTTCTGAACCTACTAGAACTGGCTGTCTTCCCCTCCGCGGGTGAATGAGGAGGGGCAGTAGGCACGATCCTGCCTTGGGCCCAGGGCTGATGGGTAGGGCTCCGTAGCTGTAAGGGTTCTAAAGGTCCACCATGTGTGTTTTCCCTCCACAGGACTGCACGTTCTTCAATAAGAAGGACATCCTCAAGTAAGTGTGGTTTCTCTGGGGGGTAGGGCTGTGGCAGGGGTGGGGTCTTTGGAGACCTGCAACCATAGGGATCCTCCTTCTTTTAAGCCAACTGCTCTAAGAATCCTCTGGCTTCAATGTCTGTCACTCCAGGGATGTCCAAGGGCCAAAGTGCCCACCTGAGCTGTTTACTAGGGGTGTCCAGGAGAGCCCTTCTCTTTGTGGGCTAAGGATAGGGTCCTGAGCAGGAGACATTGCAGTGTTGTGAGTCTCAGGCCAGAGAGTGGCCATTACAGGATGCTAGGAAACCTGCAGCCATTGCTGCCCCCCCTCTACTTAGGCTATCTGGTGTCACTAAAAGCCAGCAAAGTCTCAGGATCAGTTTCCCTAGAGATCGATGCTGAGGCTGGGGCTATAACCTGGTGCAGCCTCCCCGGAGAGCTGCACTGACGCTCGTCCCTACCCTGACCACTCTGTGGGGACAGTGTTCCCCTTCCAGCCTACCATTCGACCTTGTCACTTGGGTGAGGGAGAGGATACCCCATTTTTACCTCTTAGAGGGTCAGATCCTCCCAGGCTTGGCCCGAGGCCTGGGCTCTCTTCCCATATCCACAGCACTGGAGTTCTATGGCGTTGGCGAGGTTAGACCCTCTGGAGCCTCGCTTTCTGGGGCTGCTGTCACCACTAGCAAGAAACAGTAATCAAAAAGGAGTGGCACCTGACCACTGGGATGGCCTATCCTGAATGATGTGTCCTAGGTGAGGATTTCTGGTGCTGACTCTGACCTTCCAGAGGTCTTGGGACAAGCCCTCCTTTCAGTTTTACCATCCTGACACCTCTATGGAGCTGTGCTTCCAGCCTCTTTAGCCCGCCCCCCGCCCCCCTCCCGCTTTGTGCATGCTGCGTGGCTGCTTGCGCTCAGAGGTTCACAGCATTCCTATCCTCAGTGCTCCTAAAGCTAGCCAGAGCTCTCTAGAGTCATAGGCTCAGTAACCAGCTCCCCCAGGAGCCGGATTCAGGCATCCCTACCCCTGCCTGGCACCTGGGCAATGCCTCTTAGCCTCCATTGACTGTGTAAAGAGTGTGATAAGGGATAGGGGCACTGGCCACAGGAGGATGTTCCAGGCTGGCAAAATGCAGAGACAAAGGCCCGTGTCTCCTCCTCACCCCACTTTGTACTAATCCTATTGACATCAGCCAGGTTGCCCTTGGGGAAGAATGGCTCAAGACCAAGCCAAGAGTTGGATGGAGCTAGTCTGACAGGCCTTTGGGGGTGTCTCTGGCAAATGAAGGGCTCTTAGGCAAAGGCCCCTGGGTCTCCACAATCCCTCTCCCCCATAGGTGAAGGAACCTCCTAGGTAGGCGGACACCCTGCCTGAGCTGTTACCTCTCTTGTTTCTGGATGTCACTCCCAGGAGAGAGGCCCATGTCACTGACCCCTGCAGGCCTGCCAGGCCCGCCCCTCTCCACTGCTCATGTCTCAGTGAGGCCTAGAGAGGGTAAGGAGAAAGACCACCCAGTGACAGATGTACAGCTGGTCAGTGGCAGAGCCCAGCTGGCCAGACCGTGCATCCATCCACTGGGCTGTCTTCCTCCCAGGACCTTGCTGCAGCCCCCTCCTTCCCTAGCTCCCAGCTGCCTGTTTCCTTGGTAGGCTGCACCCTGAGTACTGACCAGATGGCAGGGCGGGGAAACTTGAGCAGGAGGATCATCTGTCAGTGATTCGGATCACAGATAATCCCCTGCTCAGCTGCTCCCCCTACCATCAGCCCCTGTAGATCCCATTACTCTCCAGCCCAGCCCACCCATCCTCCCATTTCTCTCAGCATCCGCGCTTCCTGCGCTTCCTGCGGATAAGAGCTTGGTCCTTCAGCTCTCTCATCCCCAGTGACACTTGGTTCCTGAACAAGTGGGCGTCCTGTCCTCTCCAGCCAAAGGCAAGCTTGTCCTCTTGACACCCCCGGGAATCTGCTAAGAGATTACTATGTTATTTTCTTATCCTTTAAAACATTTATGTAATCTATTTTAGTTACTTTTTATTTATTTTTATTAGACATGAGGAGTCTGAGACTTAACTGCCTGCAGGGGCCAATCTGCACCCCGAGTACAGGACGTGGGCCGGTCCCTGCATCATTTCTGCAGAAATAGCTGCTCCCAGCAGCAGCAGCAGGATCAGCAAACAGATGCACAGTGTAAAAGTCTTTCAGTCTGTAAATGCTGGCAAATAAATTTGAAATTTTAATTTAATTCTTTCTTTTCTAAAAATGTAATATATTAAAAACCCCATGTGAAAGCCCGGCATTGATTGGGGTTATCAGTTTCTGGCTTCTCAGAGCCATCTATCTTTCCCTCAAATGATTTCAAATGCTGCTTATCATAGATTACATCTTATTAATAGTCAGGTTCAGCTCCTCTGAGTCTGATGCCAGTGTCTTTTTTTTTTTTTTTTTTTTTTTTTTTTTGTCATCTCCCCCCCTTGGGGGAAGGGTGCAGGCGGCAGGAAGTTAAGTCAAGACCTTGCTATACAAAGTTGGCTGGTTGACCTTTTGCAGGTTCCATTGTTTCATTCTGAATGCGTCCTTCGGATTCTGGAACGAGGGCTTGGTTTGTCTCTCCCCCTCTCTTTTATCCCTCCCTCCCACCTTTCTCTCTTTCTTTCTCTATGGATTTATTTATTTATTGTTTTGGGTTTTGACGTTTTTGGCTGGTTGGCCTCCTTGCTGGTAGGAAGGGCTCCGCTAACTTCCTGGAATCATCCAGGTGACTTCCACACTTGGTTTCATGTAGCTAGAGTAGCGTAGTTGTCATTTTCTTGTTCTGAGGGTTAAGATGGGACCAGTGCCCTTTATTGAGGGAAGGAGTGACAGAGGTGTAGATGCACTCTTTCTTTCTTTCTTTCTTTCTTTCTTTCTTTCTTTCCTTCCTTCTTTCCTCCTCCTCCTCTTCTTTTTGATGATTTTTCCCACAGTGATTTGGGTTTTCAAATTATCCGTGGAGTTCCTTAAAAATTTCCAGCATCGCCAGGTGTGGTGGCACATGCCTTTAATCCCAAGAACTTGGAAGGCAGAGGCAGGTGGATTTCTGTGAATTTGAGGCCAGCCTGGTCTACAAAGTGAGTTCAGGACAGCCAAGGCTACACAGAAAAACCCTGTCTCCAAAAAAAAAAAAAAAAAAAAAAAAAAAAACCAAAAAGAAACAAATTTCCAGCATCATTCTAGTTGTTTTACTTTTTAATATTTTTAAAAAGATTTTTATTTTATTTTATTTATTATTTATATAGTGTTCTGCCCACATGTGTGCCCGCATGCCAGAAGAGGGCACCAGATCTCATTGTAGATGGTTGTGAGCCACCATGTGGTTTCTGGGAATTGAACTCAGGATCTTTGGAAGAACAGACAGTGCTCTTAACCTCTGAGCCGTATCTCCAGCCCCTCTACTTTTGAATATTTTTAAAGATTTATTTTATGTGCACTGATTGTTTTGCCTGCACGTATGCATGAGCGACACATATGTGCCTGGTGCCTGCAGACATCAAAAAAGGGGATCAGAAGAGAATATATGCATCTGTGTGCATGGGTGCACATTTTACTTACTTTGGAGACAAGGGGTGTGTGTGTGTGTGTGTGTGTGTGTGTGTGTGTGTGTGTGTGTGTGTGTGTAGCCCTAGCTGTCCTGGAACTCACTCTTCAGACCAGGTTGGCTTCGACCTCTGAGATCCACTTGCTTCTGCCTCCTGAGTGCTAGGATTAAAGGTGTGTACCACCACCACCTGGCTGCAAGGGTACACATGTGTATAGGGGTGCATCTGTGTGTGCATGCATGTGAAGGCCAGGAAGTAACCTCAGATGTGCTTCAAGCACCTTCCCCTTTTGTTCTGAGACAGAGTTTCTCATTGGCCTGGAGCTTTCCAAGTAGGGTCGGCTGGCCAGTCCTCAGGGATCTGCCTGTCTCCTACTCCCCAGCACTGCGGTTAAAAGTGTATATGCCAGGCATGGAGAGGCACCTCTGAGGTTAAGAGGACTTGCTATTCTGATAGAGGACCCAGGTTCAGTTTCCAGTACCCCACAGTGGCTCACAACTATCCCTGTGTGTGTAATGCACATGCCTAAATGCAGGCAAAACACTCATGCTGATAAAATAGAATAAATGAATTATTATTATAATTATTATTATTTTGGTTTTTCGAGACAGAGTTTCTCTGTGTAGCCTCAGCTGTCCTGGACTCATTTGTAGATCAGGCTGGCCTCGGACTCACAGCGATTGCCTGCCTCTGCCTCCCGAGTGCTAGGATTAAAGATGTGTGCCACCATGCCCAGCACGTTTTGTTGCTGTTTTTGTTTTTGTTTTTTCAAGACAGGGTTTCTCTGTGTAGCCTTGGCTGTCCTGGACTCACTTTGTAGATCAGGATAGCTCAGTTTTGGCTTTTCAAGACAGGGTTTCCCTATTTAGCATTGGCTGTCCTGGACTTACTTTTGTAGACCAGGCTGGCCTTGAACTCACAGAGATCCACCTGCCTCTGCCTCCCGAGTGCTGGGATTAAAGATGTGAGCCACCACACCCAGCTTCATCAAGATTTTTAAAAACAAAAAACCCCAAGCATATATGTCATCGTGCCTGGCTTTTTCTTTTCTTTCTTCTTTAACATAGGTTCTGGGAATTGCCGCAGTTCTATTGACATTGTCTTATTTAACCCGCACAAGTGGGGAAAATGATAGCCTGGTTCCCATTTCTGACTGAAAATTACTCTCTGCGGATACTCCCTTTACTCAAGGTTGCCCCACTAGCTAGTGAGTGGTTTAGGTGCATTTCCAACCTCAGCCTGGCTTGAAGCTATAGCTACAGCAACCCCCACAACTTTGGGGGCACATGCCAATGCCCAGAGCCACCCAGCATCACCCTTAGCACAAGTGGAGAGAAGTAGATGTTAAGATGTAGTCCTAAATATAACTAGAAACACAATGGACCTAATAAAAGTGGACAAGTTAGGCAAGAATGGCAAGCTCAGCATCGGGAGGCTGCAGGCTGCTGACATGAGAAGTTTGCAAGGCCTGGCTACATGGTGAGATCCCGTCAAACCCTGCTTCCTCCAAAGAGCGCGTGAAATGCAAAATAGAAATTTTGGTGCAAGGCCTGTTATAAAAAGGGCAACACTCCTCAATGTAGGAGATAACAGACTATCTGAACGTCCTCTTGCGGACAGTCCCAGCTTTGATCTGGCCACTCTGGTGTCTGCTGACCCCGTCTTACACCAAGGCTAGGATGTGGGGGGTTTCCCCTTCTGCTCTGTCCCTTGTGACCTCAGGTCCTTTGTTGGCGATGTGTTCCAGGAGTGTGAGCTGTGGCGTTGAACTTTCTGTTTACCCCGGACATGCTCTGCTCTCGGAGAGGCGGTGTCTTCCAGGGTGGCTTGATGCGTGTGTGTGTGTGTGTGTGTGTGTGTGTGTGTGTGTGTGTGTGTGTGTGTGAGATAATACTGGGTTCAAATCTCATCCTCACTGCTCATTCACTAGCCTTATACAAGTGCCAGTAGGCACTTAATCGTTTGGGCTTCAGTTTTCCCATCTGAAAAGTGGGAGGCTAATATCTACTTCTCAGGGATGCTTGACAATTAAAGGGGACAAGGATGTCACACAGTCCTAGTCTGGAGGCATGGAACTCGATAGGTGGCAGCTTCGTGTGAGCTGAGGAAGTAGCCAAATGGTCTGTCCAATGCCAGGGGTCAGATGGGACCCAGGTGAGCCTTGGTCATACCGAGGGACTTACTAAGGGAGGACCTGGACATTTTAGGTCACTTACGGGATCTATTCTGATCCGATTTTGAGGTAGATGTGCAGGTCCAGTCCAGGATGTGAGGTCATACATGATCCAGTCCACTGTAGTGTGGGGCCTCACTTTGGGCAAATGCCTACCTTGGGCCCTGGCTGGTACCCCTCCACATGCCCCGTACACCAGCACATCACAGGTGCTATCTCATATGAGTGTAATTTGAGTCTGTTGTGGGATGGAGGGATGACCTCTGGGATGTAAGAGACACAGACACACAGGACAAAAGAGGACTGGATGACAGGGACTTCCAGGTGACATGGTGTCAGGAGGCCTCACATCCTACAGGTGATGAGCAGCTGACTGAGGTGGGCATGCGTTCCAGGAAGACACAGCCTTCGGAGTACAGGGCAGGAGTGGGGGATGGGAGCTGGGGCCCTGAGCCGTCACCCAGGGTGGGTTAGCTCAGTTGGAAGGCTTGGTCCTGCTGACTGCAATTGGAGGAAGGCTGTAAAGACCCATTTTGGGGGGTTCCTGGAGGATGTGAAGGCTGCTGAGTGCTCTTAGCACCTGACCTTCAGGACAGAAACTGGGCTGGGGCCCTCGAGGACCTCTGATTGTGGCAGGTACAGGAGTGTGTCTATGCTTTGGACTGGCCAGTCTCAGGTTCCAGCCAGGGCCCTGGAAGTTCTATTTCTGTGGCCTTAGACAGATCTCCCAGACCTCAGCTTGCTTAGCTGCAAACTGGGGTCATGATGTGTTGCCTGCACGGTGATGAGCAGGGGATTAAGATGACAAATGTCAGGCACAGTGCCTAAAACATACAAAAAAAAAAAACTCCTTTTAGAAAAAAAAAAATTATTTAAGCCAGGCGTGGTGGTGCACACCTTTAATCCCAGCACTCGGGAGGCAGAGGCAGGTGGATCTCTGTGAGTTCGAGGCCAGCCTGGTCTACAAAGTGAGTCCAGGACAGTCAAGGCTACACAGAGAGACCCTATCTCGAAAAACCCATTTATTTATCTGTGTGTGTGTGTGTGTGTGTGTGTGTGTGTGTGTGTGTGTGAGAGAGAGAGAGAGAGAGAGAGAGAGAGAGAGAGAGAGAGAGAGAGAGAGAGAGAGAGAGAGAATGTGGAGGTTGTAGGATAGCTGTGGGGGTTGGTTCTCTCCTTCCACCATGTGTGTCTCAGGGATCAAACTCAGGGTGTTTGTTGACAGAAAGCATCTTCACCCAATGAGCCATCTTGCCAGTACAGTATAAAAGACTTAAGAGAGACCAAATCAGGTCGGGGTGTGGGAAGAGGGAGAGGAAGGGGAGATAGGATGAGAGAGACAGAGAAAGAGAGTGGTGGGAGATAGTCGCCTAGCTGGGGACTGGGGAGGAAGTAGAGGGGAGGTCAGTTGTGCTGGTGCAAGTATGGTGTGTCAGAAGCAAGGAGGGCCTAGGCGGTTGGGTCATCAGCACAGGGATTTGGGCAGAACCTGCTCCCCCTTTAAGTTGTGACCACTGTGGACAGAGCAGACGACCCCTGCCCCCTACTATCCCCTCACTAGATCCTGGATAAGGACTGTTTTTCTAAGCCCAGACAGGGTAGCACTGGATCATGGGGCTTGGTACTGGCAGCCTTTAAGTGCTTCTCCTTTGCTTCTCTTAAAGGCTCCATGCGCGGTTCTATGAGCTGGCCCCCAACCTGGTACCGATGGACTACAGGAAGAGTCCCATCGTCCACGTGCCCATGAGCCTCATCATACAGATGCCGGAGCTCCGGGTATGTGAGAGGCCGCTGCCTCGGATGCTGGAGCAGAGCAGGGGGATTCCACATCCGGGCATGGAGCAGAGGCCCAGACCCAGACTGAAGTCTGCCTCTACTCACTGAGAATGTGTTGCCCTGACCGCAGAAGCGCTCTGTGCCTCAGTTCCCCAATGTGTACTTTGCACACATGAGTTATGAAGGGTGTGGGGCTTGGGAGGTGTACTGTGCATCTGTGGCTTCCTGCTGCCCAGCCATTGGCCTGTGCCCACCTGTATATGCCTATGTGGAGTCGCCCGGGCCGTACACAGCAGCCTTTGGTTCTCTCAGACCATTTTTCTCTCTTCCCCCATGTCTGGTCATGGATTCTTGGTCATCTCTAGTGGCACATCTAAGACCCAAAGTTGCTGGGAGTTTTTTTTAGAATGCTCATTTGGGTTTGGGCTATGTGCGGTAGGCTCTGCCAGCTCCCAGGGTTGTGATGTCGCCTAGACATGAAAAGTTTCCTGATTTCTTCACATGGGCTATACAGAGGACTCTCCCACAGTAAGAGAGCATTGGTCATGATTCCACAGTGCAGTGGAACTTGGCAGGCCTGGGATGTATGGATTACAGTAGGGTGAGAGAGCTACATGGCATCCCCCTTGGACCTGCATCCTGACTCTGTCCTGAGAGATGATGAGCACAAGGCTGGCCCTGGAGAGCACTGCCTGTCCTCAAGGGAGTAGGGGACCAGGCTGAGTGTCATGGAGAATGTGAGGCACTGCAGAGACTTTGTCTCCAGAGTTGATCCAGGCTGAGCAGCTGTGATGAAAGCACTGTGGGCCCTAGACAATTCGGCCTTACCGGAAGGAGCAGAGGCAGTGCTGGAAATGAGAACAAATGGGCTGTGGGGCTGGAGGAGGCATCAGGACTACCTCTTGCTGCTTGTGTTGTTTCCAATTATCTGACATGTTGTGGCCTGACTTCCATTTCTCACCTGTCCGGTCTGAATTAGCCTGGAGCGAGGGCTTCATGGAGCAGTTGTCCATGGACCAGTTCCTTTGCTGGGGACACTGCCCAGTAGGTGGAGGAAGGAGCCTGTGTGTGCCTCTGAAAACTGAGACAGTTGGCACACTCAGCTTGCTGTGCGCATGTATGTACCCTGTGTGGCATGGGAACATGCTTGCTGAGCCAGGTCCTGGATCAAGGCCTTGTGCACTCTGACTTGGCAACTCCTCCAATGACCCCATTAAGTAAGTAGCTGTGTTTATTGCCTCACTCCAGAGGCCATGCCTGCCAGCTGTCACAGGCTGCCCTCAGACTGGCCTGAGGGCCCTGCCTGCCTCACCTACCCCCAGTGATGGCTGTGCTTGTCTTTAGGAGAATCCCTTCAAGGAGAGGATTGTGGAGGCCTTCTCTGAGGATGGCGAGGGGAACCTCACCTTCAATGACTTTGTGGATATGTTCTCTGTGCTCTGCGAGTCAGCGCCCCGAGAGCTCAAGGCAAACTATGCCTTCAAGATCTATGGTAAGGAAGGGCTGGCAGCGGGGTGGAGCTGTAGAGCTGAAGGGAGCATCACAGGAGCCATTGGACCATCCAGTTATTGATGGGTACACTAAGGCTATCCTTTGATGAATGCCTGCCTTGAGGGCATAAATCATGCCTGAGACACATCTTCAGAAAGAAAGAGAGGCTTGCTCACCCTGGGTCGGGGGAACTAGAGGACTGGGGGAGGGGTTAGTTCCCTGGAGACAAGAGGACAGACACCCCAACAGAGTAGACAGCACGGCTTGCCAAGATATGAAATGTTTGGAATGTGGTGGGAGGAGGGATCCGAGAGGGTATAGAGAAGTAAACTAGGCTGTGAGGAGTTTGGGGCTAGTGCTCAGGACCAGGACAATGCGGGGTTCAGGCAGGGAAGGGCAGGCAGGAAAGGAAGGGCAGTTGTGTTCTAGAAAGATCACTGGGGAGATAGGGGCATCCCATTTCCTCAGCTTGTTGACCGACTGGCCACGAGAGGGCGCCAGGCACACACACTTCTCCTGTAGCTAACCGGAGGTTACCACACAGCTCACCCACTGTGCCTTGAACTTTTACTGGACCAGAGGAAAAGACCACAAGCCTTCCCACACCTTTGAGAAGCTGGTGGATGTCGAAGCAGTGGGCCCATCAAGGGCCGCCTGTTAATTTTGTGATCTCACGTTTACTTCAAAGGACTTTGGTTTAGATACACTGTGCAATACATCGTGTTTGCATATACGAAAGCAGACCCTCCCTGTCCATTCCACAAATGTAGATTCTAAAATTGCATCCTTTATCCTTCAGTCTAGGAGCCCACGGTGCTGCTCCTGGGAAAGGCCGTTGTCTTCCTATAAGCAGGAAGTGCAGAACATGCAGAGGTCTCCATTTCTTACTGACCAGATAGCAGGTCTTTCCAGACTCTTCTGCAGGTCCTTCAGGAGCATGCCCACTACGGAGGCCTCCACAGGCAAGGTCAGGGGTGGGCAGCTAGTCCTCCCCAGTTCTGCTTCTTCACCTGCAGAGTTCAGGCATGGCTTAGCTAAAGGCGGAAAGTGGCTTTGTTCCTCATCTTTGCCATTTATGCCAGCCTAGTGGGCAACAGGCATTCAGATGGAGGGACCCTCTCTCTCGAAAGTGATGCCTGAAGAAACGTGAAGGCCAAGGGGGTATCTCCTGGGAAGGCATCAGAGGCACAAGGAGCCAAGTGTACAGAGCTGGCCGCTGTGCTGAGAGAGTAGGTAGGCATGATGAGCCTGCACATTGCTCACCCCACAGAACCACCCTGCCAGGCTCTGGAGATAGTGGTAGTGCCCAGTAGACCCAGCAATGCCCCCTACTCTGTACATAAAGGCCATCCATGCACTGGCCTCTCTCTAGGGGCATCCTGTATCTCCTGACCTGACTTGCATTTTTTTTAATTGACAGATTAAGTTGTACATACTGACTGCATACAACATGACATATGTGTTAGTTAGTCATGTGTGTCTGGAGGCCTGGGGTCATTTAGAGGTGGCAAGGTGTCATTTAGAAAGTGTGGGTCTTAGAGTCAGATAGCCCTAGTCAGAATCCTTGCTCTATCCCTGATTGGATCTCCGACTTGGACTCAGGCACTTGGCCTTTCTGGGCCCTGGCTTCCTTGGCTGTACGAGTCCACTGTGGGCCGAGGGCAGGAAGGCTGCTTGGCTTGTGTGGGAAGCTCCCAGAGAGCTTCATATTTGGAACTGCTCGAGCTGTGGCTGTATACGCCTTCACTGTGGGGGTGTGTGGGTTGCCCCAAATGTTTGTTCACTGTGGTTGTTTAAGCTATACTTTGTGCGTGAGCCTCCTGGTTTCCGTCATTGGGTCTAAGAACCCCAGTGTCCTCTGAGTTCATAGAGATACCCTGGGGACTCCAGAGACTAGTGGAGAGATGGGTGTGGCCATCTGCGAGGAAGGGCCCCCCCCCCAACAGGGCCCCATCCCTCCTCAAAGGCCCTGGAGGGACTCAGGCCTCTTTGACCATCTCCCACCTGACCTCGCAGACTTCAACACCGACAATTTCATCTGTAAAGAAGATCTAGAGCTGACGCTGGCCCGACTCACTAAGTCAGAGCTGGATGAGGACGAGGTGGTACTGGTGTGCGACAAAGTCATCGAGGAAGCTGACCTGGATGGCGATGGCAAGCTGGGCTTTGCCGACTTTGAGGACATGATCGCCAAGGCCCCTGATTTTCTCAGGTGCTGTCCCCCCCCACCCCCCACCCTCGGGACTGGGCTTGGGTGGGATAGGCCACAATATGCGAGTCACAGCTGGCTGCCTGGTTTCATGGGCCCTCCAGTGGGCAATGATGCATTGCAGGCCCGAAATAGTTGGTCAAGGCCCAGCTGCCCAGGTGTGTGCCTGGCTCTTACATGACTAATCCTATCACAGGAGGGCTGAGACCTTCCATGGTGCACAGGAGGGTTCAAGCCTGCGGGGAGGGGTGTAGCCTTTCAGCTTAGGAGGCTGAAAACTGGACAGCTGCCCCTTCTGAGTCTCCCGTGGCTACCTCCATGCAGCGTTCCTTAAGGAAATGACCAGGGCCAGGTCAGCTTTTCCCTGCAGAGCCTCCTGCCGGCACACCCTCTCTCACCCTCTCTGTGCTCTCTCTTTCTTTACAGCACTTTCCACATCCGAATCTGAGGACACTTGCCAAGGCTGTTGGGGGGCCTAGAACACCATCCTCTGGCCTACTGTCTGTGCGGGTATGGTTTCCAAGTGCTCTAGGAAAGGACCTGTGGCATCTGGGGTTCTCACCCATGGACATTTCCTGTGGCCCTTTTAGCAGCAAAAAAACAAAAACAAAAACAAAAAAACAAAAAACAAAACAAAACAAAAAAAAAATAAAAAAACTGAATAGCATCAGGGTTGTGAAGAACAGGACCCTGGCCAGCCAGGGGCCTCAGGGGTCCACCCTCAACACCTGCAGTTCCCTGTGGGCTCTCTCAACCACCCCCTTGCCCTGTCCTTTTCTCACACAGGAGTGTCCTCCTAGGAGGGGAAGGTGGAAAACCTAGCAGGAAGAGTGGAGACGAACAATCCACATGCAGGGCACACACCCCAGCCACCCAGGGCTAAGTGCAAAAAACAAAAAACAAAAACCCAAACCAACCAACCAACCAACCAAAAAAACAAGCAAAACAGAGGCTGGGGTTTTAACAAGCTATGCAATCTTTTACCAAAGCCAAGGCTGGGCTGTACTCACCCGACCCCCATACTTTCCCAATGTGAAGCTGTGTAAGCAATGGGTCCAAAGGGCTCCGCCCCTGTGTCTTGAACACCACTCCACCCACCCTCTCTGAGGACATGGTGTCAACTGGTGTGTGCTGACCTCAGATTTGTGAATCCCTAGGAATAAAACACTTTGGTGTCCTGCACTCTCTATGTCTGTCAGCATTAGGCATGCTCAGGGGTACCTTTTCCGTCCCTGTAGCCTTGGCCTGGGTGAAGCATCGGTGTTGGATGCTGACTTCATTGCCAGGTTGTTGAGTGAGGATTGTTCCTGTTGCCGTTGTTAGGGTATCCGACTACTCTCAGGCCTTTCGCCCCCCACCCCTCCCCTCCCAGCAGGATGGGACTTCAAGAGGGAAAAGAACATTAGCCAAATGTCTAGCAAGGCACGGCTTTCCCCACAACTCTGCACCAAGCCAGGGCGGACAGGTGGGGAGGAGGCCTGTGGTATTAGCTCCTGCCTCCTGAGTGTAGGGGCAGGGTAGAGAGAGGATGGCAGACCAGTTGCTCACCCTCTGGGTGTGGGGACACATAGATGAGGGAGAGTGGTACAAAACAGGAAAGACCCCTGGAAGAGCCAGCTTGGTCAATGTGCTGGGCACACACCCCATGTGCTTGCCTCATGGACCAGCTGGAACAAGAGGCCTGAGTGCCCTACTCCCTCCCAAAGTGGTGACTGAGCAAAGCCCTGGGAACTCTCTGGAGGTAAAACCACCAGGCTGATGGCAGGTTGTGTGGGAGGAATCTGCCTTGATCCAAAGGTCTGGACAGGCTGGAGGCCAAGAGCAGGTAGGAGTGCCCATCTCACACAGGCATGGCATCAGATGTCAGCTGGCTGGCTCCAGATGCTGCCCAGCATCCCAAGCTTCAGTGTGCCTTACCGAGGGGGCAGGGTGTGTGTCTCTGCTCAGGCCCTCACCAGCTATGTCCTCAAACTGATTGCTGTAGCACAAGCTCGGAGTTTGCATGGGGAAACTAGGATACAGATGGAGAAGTGGGGCAGAAAGAGTGAGGGGCTGTTGCCAGGAGCCTCGCCAGCTATTGGGGTCAGAGCCATGGCTTTTGACCCTGGACCTTAACAGATTCTTGCTATCATCCTCTTGGGGCAGGAGCAGAGGATGTGGCTCCTGGCCTTCCCCCTCCTATCTCCCGGCAAAGCCATGAGGAAGGGAATTGGTTTTGTTCTTAGAAGTAACAGCATGATGTCATTTGGTCCGTTGGGGAAAGGTTTGTTTTGGCTTGCCACATACTTGTTAAGTCTCTGAGGTGTGAGGCCAGCTTGATCAGTCAGCCCAGGCATCTCCATGTTCACCCAACCCTTCTCTTAGTTAGTCCCCACTCTTGCTGGCCTCATTTCCTTCATTGTGTGCATGGACTGCATTGAGAACATTCCAGAAGTTGCAGGCTGCTGCGAGGTCTCTCCCATGTCTTCCCAGACAGGTCCCCAGGCTGCATCGCAGAGCCTGGTTCCATAGTAGCTGGCTGGGTTACACCTTCGTGTGAGCTGAGGGTAGCCAGTAATCCCCAGTGTAGTGTGGGTACCAGGAGACCCTCTGAATGCCAGGCCTTCCTCAGAATTTGTGCTTCTTGTCTGTGAAGAAGAGCCTCCGAAACTTGTCGGGCTGGAAGGAGGGAAAAGATGTTAGTGTCTGGGCTCCCCAGCAGAGAGGGAAAGAGGCTCTTAGCTCGGGCCTGGGGTGAAGGTCCAAGCTGGAAAGATGATGCCATAATACAGCATGCTGCTATGGTTTCCACATGCAGGGGACTATAGCTCCCAGGGCCCCCCAAACTCCACTTTCAGCCTTCAAGGTTAAGATGAGGATTTGCCTGTCTGGCTGAGGAAGGGTGGTAGGGAAGGGAGGAATGTAAAAAGAGGCGGAAGATGCTGCAGAGCATCATCTTTCCTCCTGGGTATGTGCTGGTCTTCCTGCTGCCTCCTGCCTACCTAGGGCCTTGCTATGCCCTGGTGGCAAAGGTGGAGGGGGAGAGGCATCACACACAGCACCACCAGGGTTAGAGGAGGACTTGGGATACTCATCCAGATGAAGTTCAGACATGGCTTCTGAGGTCCTTAAAGGACTGTCCACTGTCTAAATCCTAGAGGATCGACCTCAGAAAATGATGGGGGTAGGAGGGCACAGCCCCGCCCTGAGGGAGGAGCTGGCTCCCCTCGAGGCCTTTTGGGCTGAAGCTCAGGATGTTCCTGTTCAGGCCAGGAGAGGGGGGTTCCATGTTTCCCTGGACTTAGAGGCTGAGTCCACAGGGAAGGACCTGTCCATTCCTATCATCTGCAAATGTAGGCAGCTGAGGCATGGGGAGGGGGCTATGGGCTCACGTGCCACCCTGGAGATCCAGGTCCATCATATGCCAACCGTCTCCCTCTGATGGTGTTCTTACCCTCCATGGTCTCCCCCCCCCCCCATCTCTCTTTTGTTTTGTTTTTGTTGTTTTTTTCAAGACACGGTTTCTCTGTGTAGCCTTGGCTGTTCTGGACTCACTTTGTAGACCAGGTTGGCCTTGAACTCACAGAGATCTGCCTGCCTCTGCCGCCCAGAGTTCTGGGATTACAGCCCTCTTCTCTATCATGAAATAGCCACCCTGCTCACCAAGAACCATCTCTGACAGTGTGTTGTCCAGAGAGGATGTGGGGGACTTTTTCCTGGGCAGCTACCATGAGCACAACCACGTGGTCAGCCCATTTTATAGACAAGGAAGAGAGTCTGGCTGGATAGGGTTACCAAGTAAAAACAGTTTGCCAGGTTAAATTTGAATTCTAGGAAAATAAGAAACCGTCTTGGTTTTGTGTTGGTATTTTTTTAACTTAAAAAAAATCAGTTTATTTTTGTTTCATGTGTTTTGCCTGGGTATATGGCTTATGTGTCTGTGTGAGGGTGTTGGATCCCCTGGAACTGAGTTATAGACAGTTGTGAGCTGCCATGTGGATGGTAGGAATTGAACGCAGGCCCTCTGGAAGAGCATCCAGTGCTCCTAGACACTGAGCCATCTCTCCAGCCCCCATCATGACTTTTGAGACACATGAAAACTACTGGTTTATATACAGTTCAAATGTAACCAGATGCCTTGTATTTTATCTTGCTAAATTGGTAGCTGTAGTCATCAGGGACATCATCCACCAGAACTTTCCACCTGGTTATTTAAGGGTGGGAGAAGCTAGAGAGCTGCTTATTCATGACTAGGGCCAAGGACCTCCTTCTTTTCACCCCCCAGTGGTCTGACAGCCCCTCACTGGGCCCCAAGAAAAGCAGGGGGTCCTCTGCCATAGAGGAAGCTCTAAGGTGATTTCATCCTGAAATCTAGCAGCTGGAGGAAAAGTTCTGGGCACTTCTGAGCATTGGCAGTAACCTGGGCATGATTGAGGGCCACACACAGATTCTCTCTTTGTAATCCTGGTGTCCTAGAGCTCACTATGTAAGCCAGGCTGGCCTCGAACTCACAGAGACCCTCCAGACGCTGCTACCCTAGTGTTGGGATTAAAGGTGTGCACCACCACCCACTCCCCTCGGGAACTCACCTTGTGCACCCGTCCACTGTCCTTGTTCCTGGAGGCTGGGATTTGCTCATAGGTGTTCCCTGGCTGTGGGGGCTGAGAGGTCCTTGAGATCTTCTCATAGCCACAGTCCATTGGCCCTGAGAGTTGACTGTATGTGGGACTGACTCCAGGGTTTGGCAGCTTGGCAGCACCATGCCAGCAGTTTGGAATCTGCTCGTAAGTACTGCCTCCTTGGTCTGGTCTGCCTCTACCCTCCTGTTGTAGGCCTGCTGTTCCAACAAGCTGGTAGACATCCGTAGAGCTGGCCTCAGAGGAGGACTGAGCCTCGTGGCTCAGCTTTAGAAAGCCCTGTCTCCAAGTAGTAGGCTGTGATCCCAGGGCCTCAGAATTGGGGGGCAGGGGAAGGCCTAAGGAAGTGTAAGGCATTGTAGAGCCCTGGTCTGGTTTCACCCCAGATGAGGCAGGCCCTGGGCTACTGGGCCTGTTCTGATCTTCATCTGAGAGTTTCTTTGAGGGTTCCCTGCCTGGGGAAGAAGCCAGGCTGCCAGCTGGAACTGGCCTGTGCTTGCCAGATATCTCTGTGCCCAGGCCTAGCTGTGGCCGGTTCATCTTCTTTAGGTCAGCATAGACGATGTCACTGGTGCCTGCAGAAGGCTCATCCAGAAGAGAGGGACTCCTCTGGGGGATGGGGGGTACCCTAGTGGGTGCCTGGGAGAGAGGGACAGAGGATGTTTTAAAAGCACCCCATTGCTACCACAACCTCAGACCCCTTGAGCTATGGTAATAGCTTGCGCCTCCCCTCTTCTGCCTCAGTTTGCCTATCACTTGCAAGGTTTGGTTCATAACCTTCGGGTTTCCTGGCTCCATGACTCTTAGGTAGTCTTTACCTTGACATCCAAGACCTTAGGCCACCAGCTCATCAGCCAGCCCAAGCTTATCCTGCCTGGCCCTCCTGCTCCAGCATGGTCCACTGGTCCCCCCACAGGACTCCAGGAGTCCATCCACTCAGTGCTATGCACCCCTTCAGCGTAGCTTACTCCCAACCCAACTCACGGATCCTTTCAACAAATATTTGCTGAGTACCGACTACATGACAGGCAGTCTAAGTCCTGAGACCAGCTTGAGTTTGCATTCTAACCGGGAAACCAGCGCCGTGGGGCTGTGGTACAGTGTCCACAGACTTGATGCAGTATACAGTATTATGAATGCATCATTGGTAACGTCATGTCAGGTCAAAGCAGGTAACAGAGAAGAGAAAGTAGTAGGTGGCCAAGGAAACATGTTCCGTAGGTCAGGTGGGAAAGGTGACATGCCCATTTAGCTCATGTGACCTTTCTGAGGAGAGATGGAATGCAGCATGAGTGTGAGTGACATCACTCTCTGGTAAGAAGAGCAGCCAGGCAGAGCATGCAACAAATTAAAAGCCTCATGGGTTTAAGAAAGATCTAGAAGGCCAATGGGGGCACAGTGAGGACAGAAGAGAGGTGCGGGATACTAGTGAGGCTCTTGTAGACCTTGAGGAGTTTAGGTTTTATTCTGATGTAAGAAATCCTTGGCACACTGTGGTCTATGTGTCAAGGACATTCTCTGAGCCGAGCCCATCATAAAGACACTCCACTTTGCAGTTTGCTAAGTGATTTCCAGGGATCTCATGACCCCTCTCATTGGGACCTCTCAAGAATCTCAGGAATGGTAAATTGACTCAGAGACAGCACACCAAGCTCCACAGTGAGAAAATGGAAAAATCTGGTCTAGACTTGAGGGCAATCCAGTTGACCAGGGCAGGCCATAGCATTGGTGGCTCACTGGGGGACTGGTTTTACATTGCTCATCCTCTATGTCTGAAGATACTGCCCTGCTGGCTTCCAGCGACCTCCTGGCTGTGGTATGACCCCCACACCCTGGGCTGGCAGCCATCAGCTTCTGTAGCACAGAATCCTCACCTCTGCACTTTCCTCATTCGAAACAGTCCTGGGACTTGCATCTTGAGCTTTCTTGGTGTGCAGGAAGGAGACCTGGGGCTTTGCAGGAAGGCGAGGACTGGTGGCCTTGTCCCGGACCATGCTGGGGAATTCCGTGGCTGGAATTTCCAGGCCTAGATTAGCCTGCTGGAGGCCTGTGTTGATAGCGTCGTACAGATCATTTTCTTCTAGCTGGGGCAGTGGGAATATAACAGGCTTATGGTCATACACTGGCAGTCTTCAACTGCTGGCCAGGGGCTGTGGAGAAGGGATGGAAACGTCCCACCAGGTTTCTGACCTTGGGTAAGAGTCTCTTTAAAATGAGGGGCCATGACTCCCCTAAGTTCCCTTGATAGCATGTGCCTGTGTGATTGCTAGCCCAAGGCTGGACACGCCGTCCTACCACCCTCACCCCCGGGGAAGAAGAATGCCTACCCGTGGGCAAGCAGCAGCAAGGGTCTCCCCAAAAGGCTCAAGCTGCACCTCCTGGTAATGGCGTAGGAGCTCATCCAGGGTGCTGTGGCTGAGGGTGTCTCCTGAGACAAGGTACCGCCGATTTCGGAGCTGGTTGATGACAAAATGACGACAGCGATCACTACCCCTGTAACACAGTTACACATAGGCTGGGTTGGGCTGCTGGCTACAAGAGAGCCAGCTTTACCCCTGAGTATTGGAGAGGATCATCTCTCCAGTCAGCACAGACTCAGCTAGCCAAGGGCTGCCTCCCCATGGGCATCTGTGGTGTTCCTTGGGGAAGCAGAGGGTTACTTCAAATGTCTGGACCCCTGGGAAGAAGCTGAGCCTGTCCTTGGGGAGGCCAGGGCTAGGACTAGAGTGATTTAGACACTCATTGAGATGAAATTTAAAAGGTACCCCAAATATCGCTCATCGGATTTACTAATGCAATAATCGATCTGTTAGTTTGTTTTTGTGGTCTGAGCATCAAACCTAGGGCCTCCCTAGGGCTGTGCAAGTGCTGTGACCCCTGAGCCACGCCCCTCAGCCTTATTTACTTATTTATTTTCACTTTAAATCCTTTAATTCTTTACGCATTTATTTTTGAGAGAAGATCTTACTTTATAGACCAGCCTCAAAGTCAAGTGAGTCCTCCTGCCTCAGCTTTTCCAGTGCTGGGACTATAGGTATGAGCTGCCATGCTTGACTAATACAGTATTTAGAGGATCAAAATGAAAGGAAAACAAAACAAGACCCAAAACAAAACACAAAAACAAAGAGGAAGAAAACATCAAAGCTTCCAGCGAAAACAAGATCCAACCCTGCACCATTACCATTTCACCCACTCCCCACCCTCTGGAACAACGGAACCCCGCCCCTCCTCACCCCCCCCCCCCTTTTAATGGAAGAATGGCTTAAACACAGAGCACACATCATGGGTGTGCAGCAAGATGGATTTGTACACATAAAAATGACCGCGTAACCACATGCAGATCAGGATGTAAAACCTTGCCTAGCCCCTCCCTGCCCGTATCCCACAGGTGGCCTCCTTCTGACCGCTATGCCGCAAGTTTGTTTCTTCCTTTATGAAATTCTAAATAAATGAGAATTATGCAAAAAAAAAATCCTTATTTGTGTCTTACTTCCTTCACTCAATGTACTTTTCAGGTTCACTTAGGTCAAAGTAGATTTAGGGGTTTTATTTGTTTGTTTGTTTTTTGTTTTTTGTTTTTCCTTCAAAAGTTACATGTAGTGTGTCGTCTGATAGAAAGCCTACAGCCTATTGGGTGTTTAGACTATTTCCTTCTTAAGGTTGTTATAGATATGCTGCTATGCTTGTCTTTTTTAGAGGGAGGACTCAAGACAGGGTTTCTCCGTGTAGCCCTGGCTATCTTGGACTCACTCCAGGCTGGCCTTGAACTCACAGAGATCCGCCTGTCTCTGCCTCTGCCTCCTAGAGTGCTGGGATTACAGACGTGTGCCACCCTGCCCGGCTTGTTATGCTTGTCTTTTGGTGAATGCATTTTATTCATTTCTACTGAGTCTATGCCGAAGAGTAACCTCGGCAAGGTGGAGCAAAAGACACACACGCACACAACACACACACACACAATCCTAAGGAAATCAAATTTATCAGTCTTTTGAGAGCTTGTTTGGGGGTTCTAGACCAAAGATGGCTCCTTTATTTTGGAAAGGTTGTCCTCTTCAACAAAGTCTGCCTCAGGGGAGAGTCACAGGATGCATCAAGGGCTGAAGGAGACACTGGAGGCAGCGGGCTCAGCTGAGTCAATGCTGGCCAGCAGTGGGGTAACAGGTGTTGCAGCCACATAGTCTTCACGTCCAAATTTATCATTTATAGTGAGTGATTTTTGTATCTAAGAAAATTTTCTTCATCCTATTTTCATAGACACTCTGTCTACTTATGGAAATATATTCCTGTTTCTTTTGAGAATGGTTATTGTTTTCTATTTTGGATTTATGATCCGTGTAGAATGACTAATTTGTGTGCCTTATATGAGGTAGTGACCATATTTTCCTCATTCGGCTATCCAACTGCTTGGTGCCAATTACAGGGAAACCAGAAATGGCAGTGACACCTCCGACGTGAGTCAGCAAGCTGATTCATCTCTGGACTCTCTTATTCCTTTTCACTTGTATATTTCTTTGAGCACTTCCTCTTGCTATCTTTTACTTATTTTTATTTTTTAAAGATTTATTTATTTATTATTATGCATAGTGTTCTGCCTGCATGTACACCTGCAGGCTAGAAGAAGGCACCAGATCACATCACAGATGGTTGTGAGCCACCATGTGGTTGCTGGGGATTGAACTCAGGAGCTTTGGAAGAGCAGGCGGCATTCTTAACCACTGAGCCGGCTCTCCAGCCCCGCTATCTTTTATAAGGTGGCATTCGACCTAAGGTCTCACGAGGGAGAGAGAAGCTCAAAGGAACACAAGGTAAAGAAAAACCAAAACTGAAAAGAGATTTGGAAAGTCCTTATGTATTATATTTCAGCGTGCCCAAAATAGTGTCAAGAGGGAAAAAAAAAAATGAGAATTGAGCAAAGGTGAACAGTTGTTTAGCCCTTCCATGTATTGTTCACCGTGCCACACACTTTCAAATGCGTCACCTTATTGAGCGTTTGCAGCAGTCTGACAGTTAACTAGAATGCTCCTGTTTTGCATATCAGATGGCAAAGGCACAGAGGCAAAGGCGCTTTCTCCAGGTTACGGTCTGAACAAGGAGAGTCTGTGCACATAATTTGCATCACAATCTGAGGACCTGGAAGCTTGCTCCGCCTGGCTGGCTTCCTTCCAGGTCTCCAGTGGGAGCCCTTCTACCTTTCCAACCCAGCCTGATTTCAGGGTTCACGGGCATCACCTCTGACTTTGTACTAGGTGCATGTCTCTTTCTCTTTAGTCTCAGCCTTACACTAGTAAGACCCAAGATCTTCATATCCAACCACTGGCATGCCCCCCCACGTGGTATTCACACCCCAGACTATCCCCAGCTGTCCCTCCTTATGTAGTTAGAAGGACCCTGGTAAAGTGGCAGTTTGCCTGGATCCCTTCCTTGTGGTAGGACGTCTCATCTGAGGCTATTCTGTTCCCAGAGACTTTGTGTCCTGCTGCACCCAAGGATCTGTGACTCTCAAAATCTTCCACTTCTGCGCATGCCAGTCCATCTACTAGAAAGACTTTCTTATACCCAGCCATGCCCTCTTCCCACTAGCAAATACCTATTCCTCCTCTCCTGGGCTTAGAGTTTATCTGTGTCCACCAGGAAGATGTGTGCCCCCCTCCCCCTCCGCTTCCCTCACCCCTTTGAAGGCTGCAACACCATCCCTGGCATGTGGCCAGTGCTGTTGCCCTGAAAGGGTTGGCCAAGTATGGATGGATGAATCATTAGGTCAGGGCCCAGGGAAAACCAGACAGTGGGTTTCTGAACCTCCGTGTTCCACAGCAGGTTCTGTGTTATGGACCCTTCAGGCTTCCTGTCCCTTCATAGATGGCTTCCCACTTACCTGTAAGACAAGATGTAGCCGACAGCCCGGTCACTGAGGCGGATGAGGAAGGAACCGAGAGCTTTGTCCCTGAGTAGCTGCTCTGTCTGCCTGGACAGAGGACATGCCATTAACTGGGGTCTGTACCCTCACAGTAACCAAGCAGCCTGAATTAGATCTGCCTCAGGATCCTTGCAGACCATGGCCTTAGGCTCTTGATAGATAACCTCCTCAGAGCTCTGACTGACTCTCAGGCCTCTCAAGGTACAGTCTGTGCTTGGTCCTGGCTCAAGTGAGCAAACTAAAGGCTCCGTCTGGAGTTGGATGTGAGTCCTATGGCCTCTGGCACCTTCCACTCCCCACTGCAGCCTTGCCAGCAGGTGCAGCAGACACTACCTGCAGCTCCCTGCTCTCTACCTGGATAGCAATACAGGAAGAACAATGCCACACAGCTGGGGACTTCTTCCACTGTCAGGAATCCCTCTCTTGGGACTAAGCTGTGCAAGATGTACGCTACAGAAGAGTTTCCAAAGCAAAGAACCTCTGTTGGGTCTCAAGCTTGATTTCAAGAGAAGCCTACAGGAATTCACCCCACAACCTGATGCCTAGTGTTTTGGAGACATGGTGGAAGCTTCTAGCTTGTGTGTGGGTGTGGGGGAGGGAGTCTTGGCAGAACACGGACTATATTTTTCCTCTCCACTCGTTCACCAGATACTTCCTGAGCATCTACTCTAGTCAGAACTACTGTCATACTTTTCGGGGATCAGTGCCAAATGAGGATGTGGGGCCTCTTATTTCCAAATAAAGAATGGTAAGACAGTGACCACAGAGCATGAAACAGGTGCAGGTCCCCCCTGAACACACAACCTCATGTGGTCCACAAAGCTGTCTCTGGGGCTGCTAGGCACTGGGCCCAGGACCTGGTGGGCTTTGGTTCTCACACCTTCCTCCATCTGGGATGTGGGAAGGTTGGCAATCTAGCTCCACCACAATGCCAAATCCCACGTGCTCGCTCTATGCCAGGACAACCATGTGTCTAGGTTTCCTGCACAGTTTTCTAGCTCAATTACAGTAGCATTCCAGGGCTGGTACATGGCACAGCCTTCTAGCTTTGGCCAAGATACTCAGAACTCCCACACAGTCCATGTTCTGTCCTTCCCACAGCTACAGCTACCAAAGACCCCTACTAGGGAAATGCCCTCAGCACCTGCCTTCTGAAGCTACTTTTACTCTGTGCCCTCTATCCTCAGAGTCCTGCCTAGTGAGGGAAAGGTCAGGAGCCCAGAGTTCCAGAGTCCTTGAGCCATATTCTCAGCCCTGAGGAGCTGTAAGACGATGCTAGTCACGTGGTCAGGGGCAGCCTTACTTGCGAGTGATGAATCCATGAAACCAGGGGGGCAGGGCTCCGTTCTGCAGGATAGAGGGGGCCTGTGTCTCCATGAACCACTTTAGGGCCAGCTCCTGGATTTCAGCCAAGGCCTGCCCGTCCCCTGTCTCCTCCAGTGCCTTGCCCAGATGGAACTGCTGTGGGCCGCCCTCCATCCTGGTGAGCACTTGTGGGACCCGAGTACGAATGACAGCCGTCCTTTATATCTGTGTGCGATGCAGCTCATTTGCCTGTACCCACACACCCTCCTCAACGCCTGCAGCACACAGGAGGCCTGTTGCCTCTGGGCTGACAGATGATTCTCCTCTGTGAAGCTTTGGGACCAGGCACTTTGGTTGGCCAGAGTCACTAGCAGGAGGCTACCACAGCAGTCTGGTGAGGAGGGTCAGGCAGGATTTCCGTGCTCTCTGGGCCAGCAAACGAGCTGCTGACTTTGGTCTCTTTTCTCCCAACCTCCAGTCTTTGTCTCAGCGGAGAAGAAGACACCAACACGGCCTCTGTGAGCAGAGCCCTTGGACTGAAATTCGGTGTATCCAGCCCTCACTGGGGCTTCTGTGCTTTGGTGGGGAAATTTCCTTGCTGATTAATTTTTCCTTCCACCTCAGATCTGAAGTACCTGCTGTATATGATATAAACCTGAGAATAAGGCCACGACATGTGGGAAAACATTTTTTTGTATGTGTGCAATGTGCATGTGTGTGTGTGTGTGTGGGGGGGGGTGTTTAATGACTTTTGGGAAGGAGTGAGGAGCTGTCAAGGGCTGGTTTCTATTTCTTGATTGGGGTGATGTGCTCACTAGGAACATCCATGGGGCAGAGTTTATCTCCTTCACTAATTACATGTTCTACTTCAATATAAACCTTTTACTGCCCCAGCATTCGGGAGGCAGAGGCAGGTGGATCTCTGTGAGTTCGAGGCCAGCCTGGTCTACAAAGTGAGTCCAGGACAGCCAAGGCTACACAGAGAGACCTTGTCTCAAAACAAAAATTATCCAAGAGGCACACAGGACTCAGCAGATTTCCTAGAGGCCCATGGCACCACAGAGAGCGAGAATTTTGAGGTTCATCCCAGTGCTGGTTTGCTGCCAAGGTAAGAAGGTCCTGGAAGTATTCAAATGCAAAGAAATGCCCTGCCCTCTTTTTCCATGAGGCATCCTCCCTCCACTGCCTTTTACGCTGGATACATTTACAGGCAGAACCTGATCATTTTCCTAGGAAGACAAAGGCTTTTTGTACAAGGAGGGACATAACGCAGATGGCTCTGGACCAGGGGTGGACAATTCTGAAAGTTAGGCAAATAAGGAGTGCTCTATATTTATACTCAAAGGAAATATGGGACTGAGGGGGGTAAAGCCCAGGTTTGGAGAGAACTGGGTATGCTATGTAAAGGATTATGGGTAGGAAAGGTTGTTCAGAAAGAACTGTCTCCTATTGTTCAGTTCCCTACATGTAGGGATGCTGGGCTCTGGGTAGGGAGCAAATTATAGAGTAGTTCCCTCTCCTGTTGTACCCTGGACTCCAGAGGTGTAGGGAGGGAGCTTAGGGGGCAATAGGCTCTTGAGTCAGACTAAATGGCTCAGAATGCCATCTCCCACTGACTGGCTCTGGGATATCACTGGGCCTCAGCTTCTTAGTCTATAAAAATGGGATGGAGTGGTCAAGGGCTTGCTGCACAACACAAGGACTTGAGTCTGAGTCCCTCCCATCATGTAAAGAGCTTGATATAGGGCTGGGGAGATGGCTCAGAGGGTAAGAGCACTGGCTGCTCTTCCAAAGGTCCTGAGTTCAATTCCCAGCAACCACATGGTGGCTCCTAACCATCTATAATGAGGTCTGGTGCCCTCTTCTGGTGTGCAGGTGTACATGTACCCTGAATACTGTATACATAATAAATAAATAAATCTTTTTTTTTTTTTTTTTTTTTTAAAGCTGGATGTAGTGGCTTGTACTTGTAAGCCTAGCTTTAGGGAAGGGAGTTAGAAGGATCTCTGGCAACCACTAGCCAACTAGTCTTGCTGAACTGATGAGTTCCCAGTTCAATGCGAGACCTTGCCTCAAAAAAATAAGGTGGAGGGGCTGGATAGATGACTTCAAGATTAAGAGCGTTTTCTGCTCTTGCAGAGGGCTACGGTCCAGTTTCTAGCTTCCACACTGTGTTTCATAACCACTGTAATTATATCTCCAGGGGATCTACCATCCTTGTTTGGCCTCTGTGTGTACAAGGCATGCACACAGTACATATACAGACATGCAGGTCAACACTCATACACGCATAATAAAAACAAACAATTTTTTTTTTTTATACAAAACATAGTGGAGCAAATAGAAGGGAGGCATGATGTGAAGGTATCCACCACAGGGTGCTCCTGGTCACGAGACTCTTGGGGAAAATGCCGAGGGGACTTGCCATGTGTCTGTCTGAAGTACAGGTGTCACATTTTCATACCCTGGCATGAGTTTTGATGAATGAGCTTGAGGACTAGAAAGAGAACAACCTGTTTCCTCTCTCTCTTCTATCTTCTATCGCTAGCCTCTCTCTCTCTCTCTCTCTCTCTTCTCTCTCTCTCTCTCTCTCTCGGGTCTGCCATTCTCTGCAGTGTACTGTGCCCATAACAATGCTTGGCACATGTTAAATTATTATTTGAATAAATTACTATTTATATGCTTTTTAAGGTTCTACATATTTTACTTTTTTTTTTTTAAAGATTTGTTTATTTGTTATGTATAGTATTTTGCCTGCATGTACACTTGCACTCCAGAAGAAGGCACCAGATCTCATTAGATCGTTGTGAGCCACCATGTGGTTTCTGGGAATTGAACTCAGAAACTTTGGAAGAGCAGCCAAGTGCTCTTAACCTCCGAACCATCTCTCCAGCCCCCTACATATTTTACTATTGAACAAACCAATTAGCTCATGTAGAACAGATAAAAGTAAATCAACGTGCCTCACCCCCCTCAATTAAAATCCAGCCAAGTCTCCATAGGCTTCACGCTCATCTCCATCTGGTTGGGTTGGTGGATGGCCACAACCCACCAGAAGCCCCAAGGCACACCACGCTATGCGAATCCGTGCACACCAGGCTCTGCTCTCCTCCAGGGCCTTCTCTGGGAGTTGTACCTGCCTTTGATACCAGTTTCATGCCAAACCACTGGGGAATAGAACAGTTTTGCTTCTGTTTCTTGGCCAGGAATCTCATGATTCTGAAAGTCTAGTGAGAAGCTATGGAGAGAAACCAAGTCAGGTGAATGGCACATGACAGGCGGAGGGAACAGAGAACTCATTTAGGCTTAAAAATTTTTTTTTCAATTTATTCTTTTCTCATAGATTACATCTTGATTATAGTTTCTTTCCCCCTCCTCTCCTCCTAGTCTCTTCCCCTCTCCCCTCCCCCTTATCCACTCCTCCTCCTCCCCCTTCAGAAACGGGCAGGCCTCCCAGGGATGTCAACCAAACATGATATGTCAAGTTGCAGTACAACTGGGCACCTCCCCTCATATTAAGGCTGGAGGAAGCAACCCAGTAGGAGTAAAAGTGTCCCAAAAGAAGGAAAAAGAGGGCTGGAGAGATGGCTCAGAGGTTAAGAGCACTGTCTACTCTTCTAGAGGTCCTGAGTTCAATTCCCAGCAGCCACATAGTGGCCCACAACCATCTAGAGTGAGAACGGTGCCCTCTTCCGGCAGGCAGGCACACATGCAGGCAGAACATTGTATACTAAATAAATAAATAAATGAATAAGACAAAATAGTCAGAGACAGCCCCATTCGCTCACACTGTTAGGAGTCACACAAAAAGACCAAGCAACACAACCATGACATATACGTGGAAGTCCTAGGTCAGACCCACTCAAGTCTCTGTTGTCAGTTCACTCTTCGTGAGTGCTAATGGACCCAGGCTAGCTGATACTGTGGGTTTTCTGGTGATGTCCTTGATCCTTCTAGCTCCTGCAATCCTTCCTCTTCCTCCTCCACAGGATTTCCCTAGTGATCCCACCCCTACCCCCAATGTTTGTCTGTGGGTCTCTGCATCTGTTCCACCTGTTGCTGGATGAAGCCTCTCTGATGATTGTTATGATAGGCTCTGGTCTACAAGTCTAGCAGAAGATCATTAGGAATCATCTGATTGATTTTGTTTGGTTTTGGTTTTGTTGGTTGTGTTTGGTTCTATCCTGGGTCTCTGGGCTATGCAGCCTCTGGTTCCTGATCCTCCAGGCAGTGTCAGGGGTGGGCTCCCTCAATGGAATATTTATTACTCAGCTGTTAAAATAACATCATGAAGTTTGAAGGCAAATGGATGGAAGTAAAAAAAAAAAATCATCCTGAGTGAGGCAACACAGACCCAGAAAAACATAGTAAATACTCACTTAGTGGGTATTAGCCATAAAGTAAAGGATGATCATGCTGTTTTCTTTTCTTTCTTTCTTTTTGTAGGTTTTGCGAGACAGAGTTTCTCTGTGTAACAGTCCTTGGCTATACTGGACTCACTTTGTAGACCAGGCTGGGCTCGAACTCAACAGTGATACGTCTGCCTCTGCCTCCGAAGTGCTGGGATTAAAGAAAAGCACCACCATGTCCGGCCGGCGCTGTTTTCATTTTTAAAACACACAACAAGGAGAGGCCTGGGAGTGCAGGCCAGTACTTTAGCTGCTCAGGAAGCTGAGGCAGGAAGCTGGAACACTCAAGGTCTTTGCAACCAGTGAGCCCTTGTTTGTTTTTGTTTGTTTGCTTGTTTTATGTTGCGAGAAGGGCAGAGGTCCAGTGCTTATCTTACATGTGAGCTGCCCTGGACTCAATCCAGTACTGAATAAAGAAAACAAACTGTGAAGGAGGGGACAGGGAGAAGGAGTGAAGAGAAGGGCAGGGGAGAGGGATGAGCAGAGGGGAGAAGGAAAATGAAAGGAGATGGTTAATATCGGTTCTCCATTGATAGGACCTAAAATTACTTACGAGACAAATCTCTGGACAAGCCTGTAAGGGAATTTCTAGATCACATTACCTTCAGTGGAAAGGTCCACCCTAGCTGTGAGCAACACCATTCTGTGGACTTGGATCTGAGACAACATATGGAAGGAAAAACGACCCGAGGACGCGCACTCCAGACTGTCAATATGATGTGAGTAGGCGCGTCGTGTGCCTGATGCTGTCTGTACCTTCCATGATGGACCGCTGCTTTGAGTGGCCGCGAGCCAAAGGAAACCTTTCCTTCCTTTAGCGGCTCTTGTCCAGTATCTCATCACAGCCACAAGAAAACAAGGAATTCCAGAAATTTGTGGACAAATGTATTGAACTAGAAATGATCATAATGAGTGAGTCAACCCAGAACCGGAAAGACTCAAATGGTGTATACTCACTCATACTTGGACACTAGCCCAAGGGGCATGGCCCATGAAAGTCTTTACTTACCAGGAAATTGGGATAGATGTGAGGTCATCCTACTGGGACTCTAGGTGAGAGAAGCAAGGGAGAATGGGGAAATAGAAGGATCCAGAAGGTCCTAGAAGCCTACAAGAAGAACACTTTGATAGGCAGATCTCGGCCTAGGGGTTCTGCTCAAACTATGGCACCAGCCAAGGACAATACGTGCAGTAAACTTTGAACCCCTACCCAGATCTAGCCAATGGACAGGACATTCTCCACAGTTGAGTGGAAAGAGGGGACTGATTTTCACACGAACTCTAGTGCCCCATATTTGACCACGTCCCCTTGATGGGGAGGCCTGGTAGCACTCAGAGGAAGGATAGCAGGCTACCAAGAAGAGACTTGATACCCTATGAGCATATACAGGGGAAGGAGGTCCCCCTCAGTCACAGTCTCAGTGGAGGGGAGCAGGAGGAAAGCGGATGGGAGGGAGGACTGGGAGGATACAAGGGATGGGATAAACAATTGAGATGTAATATGAATGAATTAATAAAAAAAAAGAAAAAAGAAAATAACTAAGGGAAAAGGAGAGAAGGACAGGAGGGAGGGCAGAAAGGAGGAGAAGGAAGGGGAAAGTTACCAGTTATCGAGGCATCAGGGTGCACCCCCTTATTCCCAGCCTTTGGGAAGCTAAAAGGTTTGGGAGGGTCACAGGCTTGACACCAGCCTAGGCTGCACAGTGAGACGTTGTCTTCCAAAAATAGCAGCATTAACCCTCAGTCACCCAGTTCCTGACCCTACCTCGCTCCCACAGGTGGCTACTGTTACTCATTTCATGAATGCCCTTTCTGGGTTACTGACTGTATGCATTAACAGGCACGCACGCATGCACGTACTCCCCTCCTCCACCCATCCCCTTTTTGAGACAGGTGTTTCTATGCAGCCCTGGTTATTCTGGGACTTACTATGTAGACCAGGCTGATCTCCACCTCATGAGATCTTCCTGCCTCTTCTTCTTGAGTGCTGGGATTAAAGGCGTGCAGCACCACTACCTCTGGCTCACCCTCCCTTTTTTGGAGACGATATCTCACTACATTTCCCAGACTTTCCCACACTTCTTGATTCAAATGATCTTTCCTCTTTAATGTTCAGAGTATCTTGGACTACTGGTATGCTTTTACTTTTTCCCTTGCTTATATAATAGGTAGCCAACTGTATAGCATCCTATTTCTTGTCTTATGAAACATTCAGTGATGTAATGGAGCTCCTTCCACAAGGGTTCACAGAGGTGACACTCTTATTTTTATTTATTTATTTATTTGGAGCTTCGTAGTTATTTCATTATCACTATACCCATACTCCATATGACCAGAATGGAAACTAGCATGTGGGACTGCCCCTCCCCCTTATGACAAGGCTTAGAAATGGCATGTGGGTCCCCAACCCACATGTGACCGGGCTTGGAAATGTCATGTGTACCAACATGTCCCTATAACCCTCCCCCCACAGAACAGGACTCAAAAAAGACATGTGTACCGGCATGTCCAATCTGCCTCTCCATATGACTTAGGTCAGAAATGGGATGTGGTCCAATATGCTCCTACACTCCCCTATATGACCTGACTTGGAAATGGCATGTGAGCCTATCTGACCATACCCCTCCAATGTGCCTGGGCTTGGGAAAGGCTTGTGGTCCAGTATGGCCATATATGCTTTTATATAGCCCGACTGTGAAATGCATATGATGAATGGCCCAATAAGCCAAATCACCCTCTAAAATGACCTGGCTTGCAAATGGCGCATGAGCCAACACATCCATATACTTTCCAAAGTCACTGGACTTGGGAATGTCATGTGGGTCAGCATGGTGGAGCTCAGAAACACTATGTAGGCCTGCATGCCCTCACACCCCACTCCCTAGTGTGACTGTGCTTAGAAGTGGCATGTGGGCCAACATGCACTTACAGCACCCAATGTGACCTAGTTCAGAAAGGCTTATGGACCAACAAGTTATCTCTTATGTGACTGGTCAATCTAAGCAACAGAGTGAGGACCAGGATGCCCATTCACTCTCCTATGTGAACTGGTACAAAACGGCACATGAGCTAACATTCTCATATGGCACTCCCATATTCCCATGGTTGGAAATGGCATGTGGAAAATATGTCCATAATACCCTACGATATAAGCAATCTCAGAAGTTACATGTAGGCTGAAATGCCTACACACGACCCCAGACGACCAAGCTATGAAATGGCTTATGTGCCAACAATCCCATACATGTACAATGTGATTGAGCTTAATATAGCTTGTAGGTGAACAGGCCCATACACCCCTACATACGACTGGTATCAGACGATGCATGCAGCCAAAATGCCCATTAAAAGCCTCCCCATATGACCAGAGTCGAAATAGCATATGTCCAACATGCACATACCCCTCCGTGTGACCAGGCTCAGATATGCAATGTAGGCCAATGTGCCTGTATACACCCCAACATGGCCAGGCTCAGAAAAGGCTTGGGGTCCAAATGTCTATTATAGTTCCTCACATGACCGAGCTAAGAAATGCCATCTGGTCCAACATGTCAATTTCCTCCCCTATATGGTCTGGCTTGGAAATGACATACGAAAAACCCTATATTACTGGGGTCATAAATGTCACATGGGCCAACATGTCCATATAACTCCCCATATGACCTTGCCCTGAAAGGAACATATATCCCTGACATGTGACCTGGCCCATACATCCCAACACATGACCAGGCTTGAAAATGACATGTGAGCCAACATGTCCCCTGACCTCAAGATACAATAGGGTCCAGACATAGCTCAGGTTTGGAAACAATATGTGAGCCCATATGACCATGAGCCTACCATATGACCAGCTCAGACATGACATGCCGGCCAACATGCCCCTAAACTACCCTTGTGACAGGGTTTGAAAATGGCATGTGAGCAAACACACCCACACACTCCTTCAATGTGACCAGGCTCAGAAATGGCATGTGACCATGTCGTATGGTGGGTTAAAAGGAGGTGATATAGCCACATTCCATTTCCAAGGTTGGCGTTGGCCTAAGCTATGCCGTACCTGTGGGTGGATGGATGTGTTTACTCACATGCTGTTTCTGAGCCTGGATCACATGGTGGTGGGTTGTATGAGCATGCTGTCCCCACACGCCACTTCTTAGCCTGGTCACAATGGGAGAGTATGATCATGAAGGACACTGGAGTGCTGTATGGGAATGTTGGCCCACATGCTATTTCCAAGCCCAGTCAGTCACATGGGCTATGTATGTGCATGTTAACCTACATGCTGTATCTGAATTAAACGTCATGGGGCACATGTATGGGTGTGTTGGATGACAAACCTTTTCTGAGCCCTGTCACATTGGGGTGCTGTATGGGACTATTGGCCCACATGCCCCCCTCTAAGCTCTGTCACATGGGGAATATGTATTTGCATGTTGACCCACATGTCTCATGAAGGACAGTTGTCATGTTTGTCCTTGGGCCATTTCTGAACACAGTCAAATGGGGCATGTATGGCCATGTTGGCTCACATGCCATCTCTGATCCTGGTCACATGAGGGGTCGTGTTGGTGAGTTGAGCAACCTGCTACTTCGTTATGCAGTTCTAGGGGTGTATATGTGCGTGTTGACTCATATTCTACATGTACGTCTGGTCACACATGGGAGGATGTATGGGCTTGCTAGCCCACGTGACATTTCTGAGCTCTATCTTACGGGGGCGAGAGAGGTGTTCGCACGTTGGCCCATAGGTCAACTTTGATGACTGTCACAAGGAGGAGTGTATGTATGGGCACTGTTGGCCATTTTGAGTGCAGTGACATGGGCACTATGAACACGTTGGCAGGCAGAGCTCTTGTGAGTTCCAGGCCATCCTGGCCTACATATTGAGTACCAACCGGGTACATTGTCTCAGAAAACAAAACAAAACAAATCCAAACCAACCAGATTGCTTAGAGCACATATGGAATCACACCTGGGTGTGGTGCGAGGATGCCTGCAATGCTAGCCCTTGAGAGGACGAGGGAGGAGGGTGACGGTGAGTTCAAAGCCAGACAGTTAAATCTTGGATTAAAGGAATGACGAAAGATCAGAAAGGAATATAGGCTGATCATATTTCAGTGATAAAAATAGTATAGTGAGAAAAACAGGATAGCCCTCAAAGAAAAGATCTAGAATCAGCCCGGTGTGGTGGCTCACACCTTTATTCCCAGCTCTCAGGAGGAGGAGGCAGGTAGATTTCTGTGAGTTCGAGGCTAACCTGGTCTATAAAGCAAGTTCAGGACAGCCAAGGCTACACAGAGAAACCCTGTGCCAAAAAAACAAAAAACAAAAAACAAAACAAAACAACAAAAAAGCTAGGAGGTGGTGGCTTTTTGAGGCAGGTGGATCTTTGTGAGTTCGAGTCCAGCCTGGTCTACAGAGCAAGTTCTAGGACAGCTAAAGCTGTTATGCAGAGAAACCCTGTCTTGAAAAACAAAAGACCAAACCAAACCAAAAACCCCAAAACAACAACAACAAAACAAAAAACAAAACAAACAAACAAACAAAAACCAACAACAAAAAGAAAGAAAGAAAAAAGAGAGAAAGAGCTCTTGAACCATCCAGTGGCTGTACTGACTTGGTATGCCCCAGGGCAAGCCTACTTATTTTCATTCGTGTGACACTGGACATCACTTTAGAAGAGGACTGGATTTGCATAGAAAGTTCTCTTGAAATTTTCCTGGATATTCAGGAAGTACTAGGAAATACTGCCACCAGGTGGACGGTAGCAGTTTCATTTTGGTCCAGTTCTAGACTATAAACGTTCTGGGGCACTATCATACTGACCAGGGCATGAGAGTAAATATCCCCCATCAGTATGATAGCTCCTGCACAGAGTAGATGTGCTCATATTTTTGGGATGAATAAGCTAGTGATATCATGAATATAGTAACAAACATAGCAGAATATGCCTTAGGTTGTGCTGGCCAGAATTGAAAATTATTAGCCAGGAACTTAAAATTAGTTTACAATAAAACCAATGGCTAAAGTAGTTCTTCTGGCTGGGTGTGGTAGCACATGCCCATAATCCTAGCACATGGGAGGCAGAGGCAGGTGGATCACTGTGAGTTTGAGGCCAGCCTGGTCTACAAAGTGAGTCCAGGACAGCCAAGGCTACACAGAAATATCCTGCTGTTTCAAAAAAAGCAAAAAGTAAAATAAATAAATAAATAAATAAAATAGTTCTCCTGTTTTGGATATAAATAATTAATTTAGTCAACCAGATTATTCCAAAGCCTCTTTTTTTTTTTTTTTAAAGGCAGGGTTTCATGGAGCCCAGACTGGTCTAGAATTTGCTATGTACTTGAGCCTTGAACTCTGGGTCCTCCTGCCTCTACCTCTTGAGTTCTGGGTTGCCAGGCAGCATCACTGGCCCCAGTTTGTCAGGTGCAGTGTTTAGAACACAGGACTTCAAACATGCAGGACAAACACTGTAGCGCCTGAACTCTATCCTCAGGCCCGAGCCTCACTTTTGATTAATTTTTTAAAATATTTATTTACTTTATGTATATGAGTGCTTTACCTATGTACACTTGCACACCAGAAGAGGGCATCAGATCACATTATAAATGGTTGTGAACCACCATGTGGTTGCTGAGACCTGAACTCAGGACCTCTGGAAGAGCAGATAACATTCTTGACTGCTGAGATGTCTCTCCAGCCCCTCACTTTTCATTAATTTTTAAGTTATTTCACTCAGTCTTTTATATGTTGGTTTGCTTTTGTGCTTCAGTTTGTCCAGGTTACTTTGAATTGGCTATCTGCTACATCAGCTATTTTGACTACAGATTTTAGGATTATAAGCCTGCATCTTTGCCCAGATCTTTAAGACTGAAGCACAGGGCTAGAGAGATGGCTCAGAGATTAAGAGCACTGTCTGCTCTTCCCGAGGTCCTGAGTTCAATTCCCAGCAACCCCATGGTGGCTCACAACCATCTGTAATGTGATCTGGTGCTCTCTTCTGGCCTGCAGGCACACATGCAGGCAGAACACTGTGTACATGATAAATAAATAAATCTTAAAAAAAAAAAAAGACTCAAGCACAAATGGGGACTGACTCCTGGGGCTCTCTTCCAAGTAGCTAGCCCAGAAGTGTGGGTTAGGTTTCATATGTAATCTCTTAGTCCAGAGGACTATCAAGTCCTTCAAGCAGTCCCTGGGAGTTACTGGGCACGGAAGTGCACACATGTTTGTTTGATTTTTTTTTTTCCGAGACAGAGTTTCTCTGTGTAACCTTGGCTGTCCTGGACTTGCTTTGTAGATCAAGCTGGCCTCGAACTCACAGTGATCCACCTGCCTCTGCCTCCCGAGTGCTGAGATTAAAGGCATGCACCACCATGCCCGGCAGAAGTGCACACCCTCTAATGCCACCACTTGAGACACAGAGGCAGGAGGATTCACGATCACCCTCAGCTACATAGTGAGTTGGAAGCCAGCCTGGGCTATGGGTGACCCAGTCTCAAGCAGACAAACAAAAAGACCTGGGAATAGAAGGAAGTGGAGGGGGAGCCGGGGGGGCCGGGGAGGGAAACTCAAATAATTTAACCAAACTGGAAGCTGCCATATGCAGAGCGTCGTGGAAGAGAGAAATGCCCAAATGCTACAATTACCGTGGGGTGAAGAATGTCGAAGTCCCAGGCTACTAAATGTAACTGTCCTTGATTGAAAACAATCCCCAAAAGAAAACGTCAGTCTCACCTGACCAAAGTCAAGTTTCCTGACAGAGCACCTCGGTTAAGAGTTGGATAGTCACGTCATCTGACAAACTCCTTTTGTTCAGATTCCAGACTCTTTCTGAAGAGCCAGACTCTCTGTGTAATGAATGTGTAGGAGAGAACAGACTGGCCAGATTGAAGCCACTATCTGGGCCACCAGCCTGCTGTATTTCTCATGGAAAATTAACAACAGGGTATTTTGTTCCTTTGTCCATCAAATATATAGGGTACTACATATACACAAAGGAGTATTGCTTAGCAGTTTTTAAAAGTCCTTCTAGCTAGGCATGGTGGCACACGCCTTTAATCCCAGCACTCAGGAGGCAGAGGCAGGCGGATCGCTGTGAGTTCGAGGCCAGCCTGGTCTACAAAGCAAGTCCAGGACAGCCAAGGCTACACAGAGAAACCCTGTCTCAAAAAAAACCTAAATAAATAAATAAAAGTCCTTCTAATAGATGCAAATAATATGAATGGGCCATGTGGTATAGAGGGATTTTAATCCAGCAACATGACTACTCGGGTTAGAATACAGACACTTCCTTCACACACACCTATAATCCCTCTGGATGGAACACAGACACACCTTTACTACACACCTTTAATCCGGAAACAATGGAGCTAAAATTAGTTGGTAGAAGGAAGCAGCCATGTTTGAAAAGGATGTCTAATTGAGAAGTAGACAAAGTGAGGAATCAGAGAAAGATTTGACAGAATAGGATACGCCCAACTCTCATGAGAACAGGAAAAAAAGAGGCAACTTAAGAGAGCAGTGCAGAAAGAGTCGGGGAGGAGACAGTTTTACGGGGATAGTTGTACAGAGGCAGGTTGTGAAGAGAGAACAATCTAGACACAGGTGAAGACAAAACAAGCCAGAGAATGAGAAGGAGCCAGAAGACTAGAACAGATTGCCAGAGTTAGTATGAGGCCAAGCAGAGCAATTCAGTCAGAGGCCGAGGGAGAAGCCAGATTGAATCAATCATCTTGGAGAGGAGTTTGAGGCAGAACAGCTGAGTCAAACCAGCCGGCGGCGAGAGTTCAGAAAGAGCTAGAAAGGGTGAGCTTATTCAGCAGAAAGTCCCAGAGGCTGGAAACATTCTAGCCCTGGATAATATTGTACAGAGGCTAGAAGCTTCCAGGATTAGACCTAGGCTTGCAGAGGAAGGCAGGAAGCCTCTGAGGCAGCAATTACGTTAGGGAAATAAAAGATACTTTAACAATGTGGATCTGGTCATAAGGTAATGTGTGATCTCACCTAATGAAAGTCAAGCTTAGGTAAGGCTGATCCAAGGTGGTAGAAAGCAGCACAGAGGCTGTGTCTGGGGCATGGAGGTGTTGACTGGAGAAGGGTGAGGAAAGTTTATGGACCTAAGGGAACGATCCACATTGATATTATATCAGCAGATACACACACCAAAAATTTACAGGCTGGGCCGGAAGGTACATGCCTTTAATCCTAGCACTCAGGAGGCAGAGGCAGGCAGAAGTCTGTGAAGCTGGAATTATTTAACACACAAAACTAATCATTAGCTTGTGAAGTTCATGAGCATGAGATGAAGTTCCTGGTTGGGTAGGCTACAGTGAGATTTCCAACAATACTGCTTCTATTAAGAGACCTGAGGTTTTTTGTAGTGGATCAGGCAGTGTGTATGTGTTGGGGTTACTAATTTTGTAGGAATTTTTGTCAAATTTCTCACTGGAGAGAAGTAAATGTTGTTTATGGTATTATTTTATGTTCTTGAATTTGACATTTGTTTTCAGTGAATTCTTGTTAGCTCCTGATAGATATATTCCTTTTGTTGTTGTTGTTGTTTTATTTTAAAGAGTTTCTTTGTGTAGCCCTGGCTATCCTGGACTCACTTTGTAGCCCAGGCTGGCCTTGAACTCACAGAGATCCACTTGCCTCTGCCTCCCAAAGCGCTGGGATTAAAGGTGTGAAACACCATGCCCAGCTAGCATATTCCTTTTTAATTAACACAAAGTGTACTCTCGTCTCTACTAAACATTTCCCCCCAATTTTACTAGTTTGTAGGCTTTGGTGTCCTCACTAATTTTAGAAAATTAAGGTATTTTCCAGAGTCCAACCAGCACTTTTACTAAGAGGCAAGTTAAAAATCACATAATATATTCATTCTTTTACTGAATTAGAGAGATATTCTTTAGTTAGAAAGGTTCTTGAAGCATCTGCAGGAGACAGACATGGTGGAGTACACGTGTGACAGCAGCACTTGGGAACTAGAGGCAGAAAAACTAGAAGTTCAAGGCCACCCTCAGTGATCTCTGTCAGCTCCTGGGATCAAGCAGTTTTCCCTCTAAGTTAGTCATAGCTGATCCGTTATGGTACCTGGCACAGAGTAACAACAGCATTGTCATTACTGTAAAATCACCACCATCACCATCACCTTCATCAGGAATCTCAGCTAGTCCCATGCACTGGTTTCCCAGGGAACACCTTGTGAACTGCCACACAATACTTCATAGGCCAAAAGGTTGATTGCTTTCTGCCAACAGCCTGATTGAGCTCAAAAGGAGAAAATCCACACCCAAACCGTAAGAAACTGTGTTTGCTTGTTTATTTGAGACAAGGTTTCACTATGTTGCTCTAGCTGGCCTAAATAGATCAACCTGGCTTCTAACTCACAAACAGCCTCTTGCCTCAACACCTAAGGCCTGAGATTAAAGGTGTGTACCCCCATACCTGGCTTTATCCATTTACTCATAATGACAAAACTAGGTGCAGCAGTATGATTTTCCTTCCACATAAAAAACAGAAGATAGTTCCTGTAAAGATTGTTCAACTAGTCCAGGATCATTGTCCCCTCCCATTCTTAAGTGGGCGACCGCTTTAGACATGCCAATCAAGGCTTACTTGCCAGAGACCACATAATAAGCCAGATTCAAAAAGAGACACTCACAGGGTTTCTGTAACAGTGAAAATGACAACAAAAGATGCACGGAAAGGAAGAGGTGAACTGTTAGGGAAAGGGAAGGGGACTCAGAGAACAAGAGAGAGCGAGGAAGGCATGACAGGGCAGAAAAGGGGGACATGATTGGAACACAACATGTGTGCATGTATGGAGATGTTACAGTGAAACCCATTAGTTTCTATAATTAGTATGTGTTAATAGTTGTAATAACAACTTCCCAGTTTTTTATAAGAGGGATCCTGGCACATAGGTAAAAATGGCTATTTTGTTGCGTGACTATTGTGTCATAGACCTTAAATGGGCATACGTTATTACTGCTAATCTTTACAGGTACATTATTTAGAATTGTAGTTTTATTCTTATTATTTGGGAAAAAACACTGAAGGCCAGAGAAGAAAACTGCTTCAGGTGCCACGTGAGTGGCTGGCAGAGACCCCACGTGCACATGCTTGTACACGTCCTTTACAGCCCACGCCTTTCCTAAAAGGCTCTGTCCAGTTTTCAAGGTTACCGCTTCCTCAACACCTGAGTCTTGAATGTCAGGGCATCAGAAAGCATTTTGACAGGAGAGGTCAGTTGTTGGGAAGTTTGTAAAGAGTTATCACAGCAGTCTGGCAAAGTTCAACCCAAAGGGGTCCTTTAGTAGACGAATAAGACAAGGTCATCAAAGACTCAAATTCTTTTGACTGTCACTTTGTAGAAACCTCCAGAAGTCTGGATTTCAGAAATACAATTGGAAACATAAGTCGATAAATTAATAGAAAGAGTAAAGAGAAAAAGAGAGTGGCTAACTTCTAATTTACCCAGAAAGAATGTTACAAAAATTACTATTACCCTTGTTGCCATGGTTACGTTTTCCTTCCTGCAAGTCAGAACACAATTTAAAAATGAAGAATGGCTCTTCCAAAGAAAGAGTAGCCAACTCTGAGAGCATGCTCTACATTACTGTCCTTTTTGTCTCAGATGAGAGGACCCTGCCTGACAGTTGCTCTACTTCTGCCTATGGAGTTCTCAGAAGCAGTCTTTTATAACTGTATGAGGAACGGCACGTTTAGGGACAATCTATTAAATGAATAGCTCGTGCTTGGCACTTAGGCCTTTAACTTAGATTGTGTGTGTGTGTGTGTGTGTGTGTGTGTGTGTGTGTGTGTGTGTGTATGTGCATGCGTGTGTTCATGTGCAGAGCGCACATGTGTGCACACCTGTTCCCATGTATGTGAATGTTAGAGGGCAATCCAGGGTGTCGCTACCCAGGGATCATCTATCTTTTTGAGACATGGTCTTTCATGGGCCTGGAACTCACCAAGGAGAATAGACTAGCTGGCCGGCGAGCCCCAGATACCCTCTGTCACTGCCTCTCCAGGGCTGAAATTACAAATGGAGGCTGCCATGCCTGGCTTTTAAAAACAAAACAAAACATGCATCAGGGGCTCGAACCCAGATCCTCACACTTGGGCATGCATTTTACCAACTGAGCTGTCTCCTCAGTTCCTTAAATTTGATTTTTAAGAAGTTGCTAATTAGCATTTCTGTTTCTGACATTTATTTAGAAAGCCATAGCAGGAAGTAGAGAGTTACAGTCTGTCAATGATTTGTGTAAGGCAGTGACTGACCTTTGAGGTTTCTATGCCCCATTTGTTAGTGTTTGGACATTGGCCTGGACCAGGAGTAGCTCAGGGCCTCACGGTCTAGAAAGCCTCAAGAAGAAAACAAGGAAGTCGCAATGTTTCAACCAAATATGTTCATTGAGGGATTATTTTGGTCTTAGACATAGACGCACATAATTAGATTCTGACTGAGTAAGGGGAGAGACCCAGTGTGGTCCTGGCTGCTCACAAAGTCCCAGACCAAGGGCTGGAGAGATAGCTCAGTGGTTAAGAGCACTGCCTGCTCTTCCAGAGGTCCTAAGTTCAATTCACAGCAACCACATGGTGGCTCACAGCTATCTATAATGTGATCTGATGCCCTCTTCTGCAGATAAAGCACTCATATACAATAAATACATAAATAAACAAAGTTCCAGCCCAAGCAAGGAGTCTGAATGAATGAAAGATAGATAGGAGGCAAAACTTGCCACAAAATCAGATGACCCTGTTTATAAGTGGTGTTAAGCTATAATCAGTGGACAGTGCTTGACATTTATGGGGATAAATCTAGGAGAAAAATAGAGAAAATATGAGACAAAATGAAAATAAAATAAAAACAAGATGAAGAACAGCAACAACAATAACAACCAATCCCGATCCCAAACCTAAACCAAATCCCTTGGACTTTACTGACTACTGTTGTCCAGTACTGGACATCAACCTTGTTAAAGCCAAGCAAAATTAGAACTCTGGGGAGGTGAGGCTGGAGGATTGAGAGTTGGAATCAAGCCCCCATTGCACAGTGAAGCCTTATCTCATTGAAGAAGAAGAAGAAGAAGAAGAAGAAGAAGAAGAAGAAGAAGAAGAAGAAGAAGAAGAGGAAGAAGAGGAAGAAGAGGAAGAAGAGGAAGAAGAGGAAGAAGAGGAAGAGGAAGAAGAAGAAGAAGAAGAAGAAGAAGAAGAAGAAGAAGAAGAAGAAGAAGAAGAAGAAGAAGAAGAAATAATTATGGGGAGCCGGGTGTGGTGGCGCACGCCTTTAATCCCAGCACTTGGGAGGCAGAGGCAGGCGGATCGCTGTGAGTTCGAGGCCAGCCTGGTCTACAAAGTGAGTCTAGGACAGCCAAGGCTACACAGAGAAACCCTGTCTCGAAAAAAAAAAGAAACAACAACAAAAAAAATTGATTATGGGAGGTGTATGTGTTTATTCACCGGAAACAAAGGAGCAAACACCTTTTCTGCTGGTGCCATTAGCAGTTAGAGACAGGCTCATTCCGCTGTCAATGTCTGTGAGTTCTCCACCACACAAAAGAGAGGTGCCATATTTTCAGCTTCTGGTCTTTTGATGATTTTCCCCAGTTCTCGTAATTATCCCTGATGGTCTCCTTAATGGTACTGACTTTGTGTGAGTGTTAAGCTGGACCGGAAACACATGCAGAACTCGTATTCTATGCCAAGTAGCATGTTTACTTAATTATTATAAACCCTATGAGTTGAGGGCTCTGATAACTCTCATTTTATAGATTAAGATCCTGGGACGTGGCAGGGTTAATTTGCCAAGATTACATCATCAGCAAGTGGTAGCTCTAGATTTTGAACTCAGCACGTTTCCCTGGTTTTTTTGCTAAGTTAATTGCCTCCCACTAGATCTAGCTCATTAGAAATATCCACACTTCCTGGTGAGTTATAAAAAATGTCTAGGAACAGGTCCCGGAATCTTGGATTTTAAATGGGCTTTTTAGATGATGCTTCAACCTCACCTCAAACCAGAGAAAAAGTCACTCACGCAGCCTGAAATAGAGGCATGTGGGAGTGCAGAGGCTGGCTCATATCTGAGAACACAGAGAGGCAGGAAGAAATTGCTAGCAAGTTTAAGCAAACTGATTGAACCAAGCAGCTGTCTGCATGCCTGCGGAAGCCATGATCTCTTCAGAGCCTATAAGGTGATTGGCCTTTTTTGAGTGTCCCATATCCTTTGCTGCCTTCCTTTTTGCCTGTACTCTTTATTTTGCCTAGAGAATAGTTTAAAACCAACTAGGGATTGAGTAAAATGGAAGTCAAGAGAGGATTTATATTAAGGGCACATAGGATACAGTTCAGAGCTAAAGCCTCTGAGGACATAAAAAGAACATAGCAGGCATTGTCAGGCATCCAGGAAAGAAAAGGCAGCTGTGTTGCTCTGAATCTGTTCCCGAGAAGCACCATCAGGTCCTGATCTCTGGTTCCTAGTGGGCTCGGTTTCATTTCTGGCTTCTCTCTGCAGCCCAGCTCACTTAGGCTCCTCTGCTGTGTCATTTGGTCGGCCCTTGTGCTCATTTCTGCCTACAAGTCATTTAGTCTTTTATACACCGTTGTTCAAGCCAAGATCTCTGTGTCCCAGTTTCACATGCCCAGCTCAGAGAATCTGATTGGCTCAGCCCAGTCTGTGTGTTGCTTCTCATTTGAACAGGCTCTAGTTAGCACATTCTAGACTTCATGGAAACCAGAGAAAATAGGGCCAGTGGGATCACCTTTTCAACAGTATGACAGGTGGAGGCAATCTCAAAGAATACAATTTATATCAGTAAGTCCAAATATGCCCAATATATTTGACATAATTCATGATTACACTGTAGTTCCTAGTACTGTTACTGCCTTATATGTCACTCATAGTTTTTGTATTTTTCTTAGTTAAATAGACTTTTAGCATGATTTAGTATCATATAATTCAGTATACCCTTGCCTATAAAAAGGAATTCATGCAAGTCCCCATATATAGAAAGTAATACATTAGTAGAAAGCAATACATATTATCATCAGTATAATGTCATTTTTTTAGCTTCTCTCAAAATGTTTTTATGTATGCAGTCATACTGAATTCTCAATAGGGAAGTCATAGGTGGGATTTCACAGAATGATGTGTGGAATTAATTTTTTACTAAGGCTAATACCCAGGCCACACACTTTGTGGAGTGTGAGTGTGTGTGTGAGTGTGTGTGTGTGTATGTGTGTGTGTGACTGTCTGTGTGCATCTGTGTATGCATGTGTGTGTACATGTTTGTGTGCACATATGTATGTGTGTGTATGCATGTGTGTGAATGTATACATATATGTCTGCACATCCATGTTTATTTTCATGAGATGTACATGAGTGAGCATGTGTGTGCATGTATGCCAAAGAAGAACTCACCTTAAAGGGGGAAAAGATAATTTATTCTGGAACCAAATATAAGTGACTATGACCCAGGAACACAGATTTAGGTTACTACAAATTCCATGTTCCAGTGCAGAAGCAATTCCATGAACTTTTTTGTTTGTTTGTCTTTTGAGACAGTGTTTCTACGTGTAACAGCCCTAGCTGTCCTGAACTCGCTTTGTAGATCAGGCTGGCCTGGAACTCACAGAGATCACCAGCTTCTGCCTCCCAAGTGCTAGGATTAAAGGCGTGAGTCACCACTGCTCAGCCCGTGAACTTTTCATAGTAACAAAGCAAGAAGACCATAGATCAAAACATCTTTAAAAAGATTTGGTGTAAACATTAGAGAGGCAGGCTATAAGCTCAGCTATTGGCCTCCATGTCACCCAAGAGTAATCTTAGCCTAAGATTAACCTTAGACTAAGGTTCCTTGATACATTTTTGTCTACTAGTCACAGGGTTAGGTCTGACACAGAGGTGGCCAAGAAATGGCTAGGTGGGGAGCTACGGATGGCTCAAGGTAAGCTGTAACTAGATAAATCCATGCTCTATCTACCACAGAAGCTCACCAGCCAGTCAGCATTTGCAGACACCGCTTTTTCCCAGGGAGTTTGATTACAGTCAAACTTTTGTGTGCAAGAGCCTCTACCCACTGAGCCATCTCGTCTCTGTTTTTCGAGACAGGGTCTCTCACCCTCCTGTTTCTGCCTCCTCGGTGTTGGGATTATAGGAGTGTGCTGCCATGCCTGACTTTTCATGTCAGTGCTGGGAATCTGAGCTCAGGCCTTCAAGATTATGTGACAAAGGCTTTATTTTCTGGGCGTATCTCCAGCCCAGGACTTATCTTCTAAAAGCACACTTCTGATACATTGTTATTATATATGTTTCTTATGTGTTTTTTGAAATAGTTTTTTTTTAAATTCAGAAACCTAGATTGGCCTAAAACTCGTGTGGCTCAGGCTACACAATGAATCTTTGGCAATTCTCCTGCCTCAGCTTCCTGAGTTCTGGCATTATAGAGGTGACCCAAGTGTATGGCTAGGTTTTTAAATATGTACTGAAGTAGGTTCTTAAAGTCAGAGGAAGATATTGGTTTTCTGCTTTTCACATATGTTTACATCCTAAAGTCTTGTTTGGTGTGTGGCATGAAGGAGCTCGGAGTGTTTGACCCACATCTGATGTTCTAGCTTTGGGCTCATGTGCTAGCAGATCTGCAGGCAAAGCTCTAAGCCATCAGGTATCAGCAAAATGAACCAAGACTTGGAAATAAACTATAAAGATGAGCAGATGTGCCCTCAGCCAGGGTGTCCCAGTTAATTTAGGGTGTCTGTTTCCATTTGATTGATTTGTTATCGATCAGGATGTTTTGAAACACTGCAAGAATTAAAAAAAAAAAAAAAAAAAGGTTGAAAACTAATAGGGATACAAATAATTTATTTAAAAATTAATGTTTAATTAGCTTACAGAGTAGCAGGTTTCCTGTGGTGTTTTGATAGCTGCTGAGTTTTGATTAACCCTCCCTTACTCTCGTAATTCCTCTTCATAAGCAATGCAACTGACCTTTGTTAGGTGGAGAAAACAAATCGATGTAACCCAGATGTTCACATAAACTAGTTTAAAATCCTTCTGGATACTCATTAACAAGAAAATTGAGTAAAACATTTCATATAGTTTCATTTTATATATGCACAGGAGTTGTGCTTTAAAGAAATAATGTAGACCCTGCAGCAAGGCACAAAGATTTGTGGGAGCACAGAGTGACACCAATGTGTTTGATGTCGCAAGAAGAAATGAGTTTACATCAAAGGTGATTATTTTATTTTATGTTTTAAAAAAAGAAATTAGATTTGAAGAAGTTGATGGTGGTTGGGGAGAAAAAAGAAGAGAAAGACTTTTAGAGAAAAGCAATGGCAGATCCTGTGGCTTTTGGTCATTCCATTGCTTGTAAATACACACATTGGAAGGACCATCTCCTCCTTACCAAGCACTTCTCCGAGGTGAGGGAGCTCAGGGTTGTAGGGTTTGGAATCAGTCACCAGAGCCAAGATCAAAGGCTCAGTGGGGACATCCGACGCTTTGGGGATCTGAGCATTTGAACTTTGACATATACAATATATTATACTTTTGTTTTTGTTTGTTTTTCGAGACAAGGTTTCTCTGTTTAGCCCTGGCTGTCCTGAACTCATTTAGTAGACCAGGCTGGCCTCAAACTCTAAGCTTTGCCTGCCTCTGTCACCCAAGTCCTGGAATTAAAGTCATGCACACCATACCCAACCGTTCATGTGTTTTCTTAATATGTACTTGTAGAAAATTCAGAAACGGGCTGGGTGTGGCACCGCACGCCTTTAATCCCAGCACTCAGGAGGCAGAGGCTGGCAGATGGCTGTACGTTCAAGGCCAGCCTGGTCTACAAAGCAAGTCTAAGACAGTCAAGGGTGACACCACAGAGAAACCCTGTCTCAGAAACCCAAAAAAGCAAGAAAATAGAAAATTCAGAAACAAATATGCAAAAAGATTGAAATGAGATCTGCTCGTAATTGTACAATTAGAAATAGGAGGGGGCTGGAGAGATGGCTCAGCCGTTAAGAGCACTGACTGCTCTTCCAAAGGTCCTGAGTTCAATTCCCAGCAATCACATGGCAGCTCACAACTGATCTGACACCCTCACACAGACATACAGGCAGGCAAAACACCAATGCCCATATAATAAAAATGAATTTAAGAAGAAAGAAATAGGAAATTCCGGGGCTGGAGAGATGGCTCAGTGGTGAAGAGCACTGGCTGTTTTTCCAAAGGACCCTGGTTCAAATCCCAGCCCTCATATGACAGCTCACAACGGTGAATAATTCCAGTTCTAGAGGACCCAATACCCTCTTCCGGCCTTTTCGGGTTCTAGGTGCACTGGAGGCACACATATATGCTGGCAAAACACCCATCCACACAAAAAAATTTAAAAGGCAATTGGAAATGCTAATATAACTTCTAGATCTCTTTCTTTGCACATATACCCACGCGCGCGCGCGCGCGCACGCACACACACACACACACACACACACACACACACACACACACAAACAAATACTGTTTTTAAAAACTCACAAGTATCCTCCTCTCCCCTTTCCCATCTTTCCTTTCTCTTATTGAAATGAAGTTCTCCTGGCACAAAGTTAAACCACCAGAAACAAACCGGTGAGGAACACATAGCAAACAGCACGTGCACGCTGTCGTACAGCCATTAGCTCCTTCTGCCTCCAAAGCATGTCCAGCTCTGCAGAAGGAGCCGCCCTGTTCCCACTGAGCAGCTACTCCCCAAGCGCCCTTGCCCAAGCGCTTTTTTTGACTTTTTTTCCCCCCGTCTGATTTTTACTCGTTTATCTATTTCTTTCTTTCTTTCTTTCTTTCTTTCTTTCTTTTTTTTTTTGAGATAGGATCTCATGTGACCCAGGCTAGCCTTAAACTTCAGGATAGTCTTCGTGTCTAAGCCTTTGAAGGGCTGAGACTGCACACCTGACCTGCCTTCTTTTATTGAAACGAAGCAAAGTTTTGAGAGTCAGTCGCCCATGATACAGCACATGTGAGGAAACCTATGAGTAATCTTTTCTTTTATGTTTGTGGCACATTTCATTTAATCCATTTGTCCCTAGGAGGACAGCTTTTTTTTTTTTTTCTTTTTCTTTTTTAACAATCTGCTTTAAGGACAAGGCCCTCTAAATCAACTATGCAAAGCTTATATGAACTCAGGATGAAGCAGCAAGCATAGGGCCTACACAGGTCTGTGTCAGGTCCTCTGTGTTTATATTATAGTTTTATTATTATTTTTTAAGATGTATTTCTTAGCCGAGTGTGATGATGCAGGCCTATAATCCCAGCACTCAGGAGGCAGAGGCAGGTGAATCACTATAAATTTGAGGCCAGCTTGGTCTACAAAGTGAGTCCAGAACAACCAGTACACAGAGAAACCCTGTCTTGAAAAACCAAAAAAAAAAAAAAAAAAAAAAAAGTGTTTATTATGTACGCAATGTCCTGCCTGCAGGCTAGAAGAGGGCATCAGATCACATTATAGATGGTTGTGAGCCACCATGTGGTTGCTGGGAACTGAACTCAGGACCTCTGGAAGAACAGCCAGTGCTCTTAACCTCTGAGCCTTCTCTCCAGCCCTACGTTATAGTTTTAAATTTAATATTAAAAAAAAAAAAACTTTATTTGAAACAACATAAGGGAATAAGACTCCATGGGGGCACACATTCATTCTTGAAGGATGACTGGCAGTGTGACTAGCTTATTTATAAGAGGCGAGCATACCAAGCACGTCTCAGAGGCCATGCCAAGGCTAATAAAGGCAGCCAGCCGGCTGGAGACAGGAAAGCAGCTCAGGAGAGGCCGGTGGAGGAAGGAAGGGCATGAGCACTGAGAGATAGGGAACTAAGGGCTAATTCAGAATCTGTCTGTCCTGCTAGGCTTTCTTACCTGGAGATAAATGAGGAAATGGAATCCCACATTCAAATAAAGCCCAACTTTCTGGGATTGGCAATGTGGCCCCATTGTAAAAGGATTGCTTAGCATTCATGAGAACTTAAATTTGATCACCAGCACTATAAAACCAAAAGTTCAAGTGGTGCTTTTTTTGTTGTTGGTGGTGGTGGTGGAGGTTTTGTTTGTCTTTTGTTTTGGGTTTGTTTTTTTATTCCCCGAGACAGGTTTTTTTCTGTGTAGCCTGGCTGTCCTGGGCTTGCTTTGTAGACCAGGTTGGCCTCGAACTCACAGAGATCCACCTGTCTCTGCCTCCAGAGTGCCGAGATTACAGGCATGCGCCACCAGGCCCAGCACCTGTTCTAATAAGAGACAGAAAGGGAGTAGATTTGGATGGGACCAGGAGTTGAGGAGGAGCTGGGAGTTATACAGGGAGGGGAAACTGTAGTCAGGATATATTGCATAAGAAAACAATCTTTTCTTATTTATTATTATTATTATTATTTGGTTTTTTTGAGACAGAGTTTCTCTGTGTAGCCTTGGCTGTCCTGGACTCCCTTTGTAGACTAGACTGGCCTCAGTCTCACAGAGATCCACCTGCCTCTGCCTCCTGAGTGCTGGGATTAAAGGTGTGTGCCACCACACCCGGCATCTTTTCATATCTTATCCCCCTTTACTAAAAGGAGGAAAGCTTAATAAAAAAGACCTTTCATATATCCTATTAAATGATCTTGAATCAAAGGTGAAAGTGTTAATGATCATAGGAATATGTCTGTACAAAGAAGCTTGCAGAATTGACAACAAGGATTGAAGGAGAGCTGGTTGACAGCGTTGGGCACTGGGTTTTGTTTGTTTGTCTAATTATTTATTGTTAACCTGTAATGAAGGTGCATACACATTCTGCCAGAAAGCAACCCTTAGATCCAGACCTTTTCATACTATGTTTCTGCTACGAATTCGTCCATGCAGGAGAGAACACAGTTTCTTCACGTCTCCCTTCCCTTTATCCACGTGCTGTTAGGATGTCCAGCCTCTGATCGTCCTGAAGAGTGTGGCTCCTTGGAGATCTCAATAACACAAAATTCCACACCGCTTGTTCATTGCATGAGTACTTTTTCCTCAGCAGCCAGAAGAACATAGCAAGGTCTTTTTGCTCTCTAAACCTATTAACCTCTCTAAGTCCAATTAACCTGTTCTCTTCCATTTAAAATTATATCCTGCTTAATGTTCATATTTCTACGTGATTAATATTTTATGAGAGGGTTCATATTTTATTTTGGTTACTCACCAATATATAAATAGTTTGTTCGTTCGTATTTTAAAAATAATGGGTTTATTACATTTATTTATTAATCAAACGTAGTTGACTATAGTGTAAGACAATGTAGAATACACATCACATCAATTTGATTGTAATATTTTTTTTCATAAGTGTTTAATTATTCTTGCCTTTCATATTCTACATACCAGTTTGGCCAAGCAGCACAGAGATGTTGTTAAGTTAGTGCCGTCTTAAATAAATGGACATATTACACACACACACACACACACACACACACACACACACACACACACACACACACACACATTATATCCTGCTTAAGCTCCGCTCCAGCAAAACTAGTTTGTTTCTCTAGAGGCTTAACATGGCCTGCTGTCTAGTCATCACACCAAGACTCATTCAAGGACTGATTTCAACTTTTGTTCAATCCTCCTCCATCATCAACACTTCCCACTTTTTTTTTTTTTTTTTGTTTTTCGAGACAAGGTTTCCCTGTGCAACAGCTCTAGCTGTCCTGGAACTCGGTCCGTAGACCAGGCTGGCCTCAAACTCTCAGCGATCCGCCTGCCTCTGCCTACTGAGTGCTGGGATTAAAGATGTGTGCTACCACGCCCAGCACTTTCCACCTGCTAATTCCGTAACTGCTATCTGCCCTTCCCCACAGGATAGAATATTTTGTTCCTGATGCTTCAGGAAGGTATGTGGATCCTGTGATACTTTCACGAACGTGATTTACATAATATATCCCCAGTACAATCAATAAGTACTTGGATTAATACACTTTTTTTTTTTCCTTTTGAGACAGAGTCTCACTATGTAGCTCTGCATGGCTTGGGACTTGCTTTGTAGATCAGGCTGGCTTCAAATTCCTAGAGATCCACCTGCTTCTGTGTCCCCAGTGCTGAGATTAAAGGTGTGTGCTACTATGCCCAGCAGCAAACATTTTCTGAATTCCTTCTGTGACACAGGAATTATGCCAGGCTTTAGGAGGGGCATCAACTTTAACAGATATACAAGAACACAGTGACTTGAACCTGCTCCGTGGCATGTGCACGCACGCGTGCACACACACACACACACACACACACACACACACACACACGCACACGCACAGTAAATAAATAAATAAATGTAACAAGAACAATCCAGTTGTAGTAGGCTAGTACTGGTTAGAGTTCCCCCTAGTCACCTGGGACTCAGTTGAAACTTTGGCTTTTCTGCTCTGTCACTCCTAGGGTAGGCTCTTCATCCTCATATTCCAAAGTGGAGCTCAATCATCCCATCTGTGTCTGAAGGAAACTTGATAGGACAAGGAAGAATACAGCGATGGAAGGAGTGACGATCGCTGTCTTGGTTTGGGTTTCTATTACTGTTGTAAGACACCATGACCAAAAGCAACTTGAGACTGGGTGGTGATGGCGGCTGTGGCTGCGGCAGTGCATGGCTTTAATCCCAGCACTTGGGAGGCAGAGGCAGGTGGATCGATGTGAGTTCAAGGCCAGCTTGGCCTACAAAGGGAGTTCAGGACAGCCAAGGCTACAGAGAGAAACCCTGTCTGGAAAAACAAAAGCAAAAACAAACAAACAAACAAACAAAAAGAAAGGTGACCAGAAGGTTCTTTTTTTCTTTCTTTCTTTCTTTGTTATTTTTGTTTGTTTGTTTTGAGACAAAACTATTAAATGACAAAATATTTTAAAAATTAGTTTTCACTTTAGTGCTAATTTAAAATGAATCCATGTGTCTGGAATAACGGCCCATGAGTTAAATCCCGACACTCAGGCTGCAGAGGCAGGCTGATCTCTGCATCTGCAGTCAGCATGGTCTACATGTAGAGTTTTAGGACAGCCAGGATGAGGCAGAGAGAGACACTGTCAAGAAAGAAAGAAAGAAGGAAGAAAGAAAAACGAAAGAAAGAAAAAAAAAAGAAAGAATTTAGAGTAAACCAGAACATTACCTTTTTTTTTTTTTTTTTTTTTTTTTTTTTAGTTTTTTAGAGATAGGGTTTCTCTGTGTAGCCTTAGCTGTCCGGGACTCACATTGTAGACCAGGTTAGCCTCAAACTCACAGGGAGCCACCTGCCTCTGCCTCCCAAGTGCTGGGATTAAAGGCGTGCGCCACCACTACCCAGCTTGGTGCTCCTTTTTAAGATCACTTTATCAAGATTAGAATTTATTTGTCATAAAATCCACTAATTCCAACTATATAGTTCAACTATTTCTGGTAAATTTGCTGAAGTACATGACCGCAATTTTATTTTAGAACATTTATTTGTATCATGCCAAAAAGCAATCCCATGCCCATTAAGAGTTACTTTCTGCTCCACCTCTGCCCAAGGAAACCACATCAATATACTGTAAGATTTTATAGAAGTGGAATCAAGCAACATGCAGGCTTTTGTATCAAGCTTCTTTTATTTCATCTCAGGCTGTCATTTTGCTGCATTTGATCCGGAATCTTCCACCTAAGCTAGTACTGAATTCTTTACCCACAGTCACTGAGATACTGTTCATTGTTGTTCTTGGCCACTAAATTTTGGGCGTGGGTTTTGTGACTACTGCTTGAAAGCTAAGGGCCTCTGACATTTACTGCGTCACTAAACCTAACCCTCAGGTATCTACTGTTAAAAAACCTGTGGAGCTGGTAGTGGCGGTAGGTGGTGCATGTCCGGCATCCCAACACTAGAGAGAAGCAAGGGGGAGAGTTAGCAGTCAGATTCAGCTCAAGGTCCACCCTGTGTTGGAGGCCAGCATGGGCTACCTGAGGCTCTCTGCCTCAAAAACAAAACCAAACCTGAGGACACGAGGTGTTTGCCTTACAATTGTGTTTGCCTGTTTCGATAATTTATTTCACTCGTATGGGTGGTTTGCTTGCAATGTATGCCCCGCCCTCATTTCTGGTGCCTACAGAAGCCAGAAGAGGGCATCACTGGAGCCCTCTGGAGCGGAAGTTACAGACTGTCGTGAGCTGCCATTGTGGTGCTGGGAATCAAACTCAAGTCTTCTGGATGAGCAGCCAGGGCTCTTACCCACTGAGCCATCTCTCGAGGCACATGTTTTGTTAATTAATAACTTGTTAATTAATCTCAGCGTTCTCAGGTGCATCTCTGCTAGTCTGAGGACGGCCCATTCGCCCTAGCCCATTTCAGGCCAGACAGCCACTTCCAAATCAGAAGAAAGAGATGTCTCTAATGGTCCAGGCAGAAGAAAGATGGGTAAAGAAGAAATGAAATCGTGGGCTAAAAGAAACTATTAATTGCAAGTGAGTTTCAGGGTGGACAGACCGGACAATAAGAGGGTTGGTTATCATCAGGAGCCTTAAGTTGCCATCTGCTCTCCTGAGACGCAGTCGCTTGAGGACTCCAGAGGGAAGAAGGGAAGAGGTAGAAGCCAGCTTTAGATGTTTGAGTTGATACGGAAGGGAGGAGGAGGAGGAGGAGGAGGAGGAGGAGGAGGAGCTCCACCTCACAGTTGTGTGAATGGATCACAATGTCACCAAATGCTACAAAACAAGAACCAGCTGTTCAGTCAGTCTTAGGATGATGCATCTGATAGTGGTTTTGCCTCAGTGAAGGTTCATCCGGAGTCTAGTATTAACAATGGGTCTCCCCCCTCCCTCCCATGCCTCCCCTGAACCCCACTTCCTCCACAGAAGTCCACCTTGATGCTTTTCCTTAGGAGCCTGCATTTGTTTTTTTTGTTTTTTGTTTTTTTTTTTGTTTTTTTTTTTCTTGACAAATTCTCTCACTGGCTGGATTGTGAGTTTCAGGGATCTGCCCAGTTCTAAGTCCTCTCCAGTGCTGGAATTATAAGTGTGAACCATACACCTGCCTTTTTTTTTTTTTTTTTTAAATTGCATTCTGGGGCTTGAACTCGAATCCTCACACTCTCATGCCAAGCTCTTTACGGACTGAGTTAGTCCTGACACATGGTTTCAGGTTTCAAAATGATTATTTCTTTCTGTTGTGAGTGTGGAGACTAAAATTGTTCGCTTTTTGGAGATAGGTTCTCACAAGGTGTTGTTTTCCCCAGCTTCGTGAGCACTGGGATTGCAGGAGCCAGCTGACACCCTTAACTAAAACTCTTTCTGACACTTAAGATATTGTTTACTTCTTGCTAAGTATCCCTGCTTCCTAAAGCTGGCTTCTGTTTCATCTTTATTTGGCATTTAATAAAACATTTACCTCTGTTTATGAATATAGGGTTAGAATTGCTTCAAACTGTTATTTTGTTGTTATTGTCCGCCCCCCCCCCCCCAAGTTTCTATTGACTCTAAGACGGAGAGACTCTCTGTGTAGCCTTGGCTGTTCTGGACTCACTTTGTAGACCAGACTGTCCTTGAACTCACAGAGATCCACCTGCCTCTGCCTCCCATTGCCTCCCGAGTGCTGGGATTAAAGGCTTTGCCACCACGCCTGGCTTTATCTTCAACTCTTATATGTCTATAAATAAAGTATTTCAATTCCAGTACTAGGGAAAATTAAATATTGATCTTAACTTGAAATGTCTATGGATTCTAGTGAACAAGCATACAACACAAACAAACATACTACTGTGGTGTGTGTGTGTGTGTGTGTGTGTGTTATATGTGACACAGAGGAGGAAACCTTAAGGTATGTGGTAGGTAGGCAAAGTGACCTTTAAGTTACAAGAGGGTTGTCAGGCCAACAAGGGGAGGAAGGCATTCCAGAGAGTACAAAGAGCATAGTAAAGTTAAGAAAGCATGGGAGGGGGGGGGGGAGGAAGGAAAGAAGAAAGAGAGAAAGAAAGAAACCCCCACACTGCTCTAGAGAGAGTCTTCATTCGGAGGGGTTGGAGACTAGTGGGGTGTAGAGCAGCCTGAGGGAAAACAGGAAGATTAGGCAGAAGCCGGTTGAATGGGACTGTCAGACAAGCTGAGGAATGTGGACTTTTAACTCACAACAGGGAATGGGAGCTACAACAGATTTTAAGCAGAAGAAACTTTCTTTTAGAATGGTTTCTCTGAGATGGCAGAGCAGCTCAATGACAGAGCATTTCCCTAGCTGCTGCCAGGTCCTGGGTTTGCTTCCCAGCACGCCTCAAACAAAACCAAACAGAAAACAAGATTTCTCTGCATGGATTGGAGAGCGAAGGTACTGCCCAGGGCACGTGGAGGCAACTACGGTTGTTAGGTGAGGAGTGAAGGCAGAACCGTGGGAAGAGGGCTGGGGAGCTGACGAGGGCCTTGGATTGTGAATTTCAAAAAGAATCGGATGGGTGGAGGTGGGGAAGTGTTTATGGCACTAGATGCCTTAGATATGCCTTAGATCTTTGGGAATTAGTTGATTACTTCAGCTTCCCACGGAACAGTCAACAACCGTGCCAAATCTGCCGCTGTTCTCTCCACCCTCAGCTTAACGGATGCGCTACACAGTCACCTTCTCAAAGCAGCTCTGATTTCAGCTCAGAGGCAGCGGATAGCCTTCAGGACAGGCAGAACGAAATCTGGGCTTCTCAGTGGATTCAGCGTCTGGCAAACTGAGAGACACAGACCTCCCTGGGTGCGTTTATTTCTTGTTAACTATTGTATTTGTTCCCTAACTGGTGTACAGTATCACCCGCCTAGAGCATTAAACTTAGTGCCTCTAACACCCCCGCCCCCCAGCCATTTTACTTCCCAGCTCCCGCTAGTTTCTCCATTGTAATGCGGCATTTCTAGTTGCCCGTAGCTGTCAAAATCGGATCTAGGGTCTAGTCTATGTCCTTAAAAAGGGCTCCTTCTAGCCCGTTAGTGAAAATATTGTTTTTCATCTTTTGTGGCCTCATCGAATTTTTTTTTTTTTTAATTTTTATCTGTCGTAACCCTTTTTGGTGCTTGGTCTTAAAATTTTCCCCGTAAACCCTTGCTCCATGCCGCGCGGTTTCTTGTATACAACCTGTGCTAAAAATTTGCAGTGAATTGACCCGGAGCAGGGATCTGATTTCAATTTAGTAGACAGTCTGGAAAAGCAGGCAATTCTGCGCCTTCATGACATCATTCACGGGGGAAAATAACTAGACAGAGGAATCACCAGTCTCTAGGGGGATGGGAGAGAAAAAGTGTGAGCAAAACAATTTGCTGTCGGGGGAGTACAGCTTTCTCCAAAGGCTGTTAGATGCTGGGTACTTTAAAACAGACAGAAAGGCTGCAAGATCATGGGATTTCCCAGTGATGGTAGTGTCCTTCCCCTGAGGTCAGCGGTGCTTACCATCACGCACTGTCCTCGAGGGAGAAGCTTTAAAAGCGCAGCTAAACAGGACGGCCCTCTTGGCCCCGCCCCCCGAAGGTCTGGGCCCCAGGACCAGAGGGAACTCCCGCACGTCTGCGCGCGCAACTAGCACAGAGGGTCCGCGCGACGCGGCGCGCGCAGTTGCCTTGGAGACGGCGGCGCGCGCGCGTCGCCGGGAGCGCGGGGCTGCGAGCTAGGGAGCGTTCTTTTCCCACCGCGCCGCGTCCCCGCGCCCGGCGTGCGCCAGCCTCTGCCTCGCGCGCGGCGTGACGGCCCGCACGCGCCCCGGTTGCGCGCACCCCGGCGTCGCCCCCGCCTTGCACGCGCCCCGGCTCTGCGCCCGCACTGTGCGCCGGTGCGGCAGGCCGTGGGAGCATCCGGGCATTTCCGCAGCCGAGCGGCGGTCGGGCGGCGGCGGCGGCAGCGGCGGCGGCAGCAGCGGCGGCGGCCGGAGCCTCTCATGGCCGGGCGGCGGCCGGCAGGAGACAGGCGAGCGGGGCGCTGAGTCCGGAGGACGCACGGGAAGCGGCTGCGACAGGGCGCGGGGCTTGTCCTTCTCTGGCGCAGAGCTCGGTCCAGCTGGAATCCGGAGATGCATCTGCATCAGGTCCTCACCGGGGCTGTCAACCCTGGAGACAACTGCTATTCCGTGGGCAGCGTCGGGGACCTCCCCTTCACGGTGAGCAGCAGAGCTGGGGCCTCCCGAAGGGCCGCGAGCGACGGGCCCACCCACGCCCCCTCGGCTCTGGGCTTGGGCGGTGGCGGGGGGCGGGGGGAGGCGAGAGGGGGAGCAGGATGAGGAATCGCCGCCCTCGTCTGCCCGGTGAACGAGCCGGCGGCGGAGCTGGAAGGTTGGGGCAGCCCCGGGGTCTGCGGTGCTGGGAGCTGGTTGCAGCAGCCAAAGCCTAGGGCGGTTTCCACCTGCTCCTGGCTAGTAGTTTACCCTCTTGGTCTCCGGGCTTGGAGGCGATGCTGCTCCCTGGCTTCCTGACCAGCCTGCGGCTTTAAATGAGCCCGCTGTATCTCCCAAGGCATAATCTTAGCACAAGGGAATAGAAAAATTTGCTATATCCCTGAAAGAGTTAGAATGGAAGTCACCTTTCTCGAGTGGCCTTTTTTTTTTCTCTGTTGTTTGTTTTTTGTTTTCCCTGAAGCAATGTGTGCGTTTTATGACTTTCCTTGGGCACTTTCCTTGGGTGAGAAAGATGCATGTAAACATAACGCTTTGGAAACTAGTACTTGCTGCTCAGCGAGATGGGATTCATCAGTCCCTTTTTTGAGAATAGATTGTTAAAATCAAACTCTCCTAGAGATTGTTTTATAAGACTCACATGGATTAATAAGAGTTTTTTTTTTTTTAAATCAGATTTATACATGGTCCTTCTTAGAAGGAATTATGTTAGTGAGATCACTATTTAGTACATATTGATAATCATATGCTTAATAAAATTGGATATTGCTTAGTAATATGCTTTTTGGACAACGGAAACCATTTGATGTCTACTTTACAGCAGCGTGTTTTTAAAACTGCAGAAAAAAAATTACAGCAAAACTGCAGAATCATTATGTAGCAGTGCGTTCTGGAACACTTTATCTGTTTTTAGTGTTTTGTCATTCATTAAAAATAACCCAACAAGGTCGCTTCTGGGCCTTATTATTTTTTAAATGGAGCCAGATCAGCTTTGTCCTAGTTTTAATAGAATCCTTTAAAAACAGGGCTATTTGACATATTGTTCTGTCACTATCGGTGGTTTGGTGGTGCTGGGTTTGGTGCACACGTGACTTAGAACATCAGTATAGGGCCCTGTGAGATGGCTGGCTTGCTACCAACCTGGATTTAGCCCCCCTTGTGGCTCACATGGTAGAAGGAGAGAACAGACTCACAGCAGGTTGCCATCTCACCCCCATATGCTTACCCCCTCCCCCACAACAAAAATTCTTAAAAAAAAAAAAAAAACAAACCCAATAATATTTGCATAGACTGGAGCTTGCTTGTTAAGTGCAGAGACTGGAGGAGAGAGGCAGAGAGAGAGAGAGAGAGAGAAAGAGAGAGAGAGAGAGAGAGAGAGAACACTTTTGTGTCTTTCAGTGTGCAGAGGAGGAGGAAATCCCCTTGGATCAGAAGAGTGTGTGTCCTTCAGGAAGTAAATCTGGACTTTGCTAATGATATTTCCTCTCTATGGGGTGATGGTAGTTTTACTGTGTCTATCCAAAGTGAAGCCTTAGCTGGGTGGTAGAGTTATGAGACCATGCCCCAAACAAAACAAAAGTAGTGTTCCTGCTACCTCTCAGCAGAGTTGGTTTAGAGTTAAACTCGGCTCTGCCTGGAAAGGCCATCGTGAGAGCTATCAGTGCTCTGCAGGTGTGCTTATGCCCAGACCGTCTATGGCCATAGTTCTTACAATCTAACGGATTGTGTAATGTTGGTCAGATTTGCCCCCTCTGAATGTCTGGAGTCACCTTTTTATCAGAGAACCGTGTGTTAATACGAAAGGTTCCAAATGGGCTTCCTTTTACTCATTTCAGGGGTTTCAGCTCTTCCCATGGCTGCTAGGGTAATTATTTTGAGTACCATTTCATCACGCCCCTCTTTGAGAATGTGCTCCTAGAAGCCACATTAAGGAAACGTTGCCACATGTCCTGCTGTCTTTCACGTTGTTTGACTGTCTGCTTCTCACACTGGCCCCTCTGTGACATAGTGATCTTACCGTAGCCTATCTTTAAGTTATGTGTCTGTGTGTATTAGTGGGTGGGCCTGTGTAGGTGAGTGCAGGTGCCTTTAGAGGCTAGAGGTGTCAGATCCCTCGAAGTTATAGGGAGTTATGGGCCACCTGGCATGAGTGATGATAATAGGATTCAAGCCCACTGTCTCTACCACCCTGTAGACTACGTAGTTACGTTCATCGGGACAACCTTGCTTATTATCTTCTCAGCTACCATTTGAAAAATCTATTTGGTTTAGAATCGTTGCCTGTGCTAATTTGTTATTTTGACCCTTTGGCAAGCGCAAATACAGATCTATTTGTGCACATTTCATTTTAATATCTTAATTATGAGTGTGGTGCTCAGTTATCTTGCTGTGAACTAGAAATGATCTTTTGAACATTATGATAACATGTTTGCTTAAAGATACAATAATAAGTTGTTTTCAAGCAACTAACAAATACCTTAAAAACAGCATATAGAGTAAAAAGATTACAGAAAATGAAGTCTCTTCACATAGAGCATGTCAGCTGACTTTATAATAGTTTGATAAAAAAAAAAGCCTTCAGTTCTGCATCAGGTGACTAAAGTTCTAGGCATGGCTGGAATGAATCTTGTGACTTCATTTGATGGCTTTTCTCAGATGATTCCTTAACAGAGAGCCTACTCTGTACCGTGTGTGTGTGTGTGCGCGCGCGCGCGGGCATCTAGACATGGTTGGTGTAGAAGGAGAGTCTGTTTTGCAGCTGGCTAGTGGCTCTTAGTTGATATGTTGCCTAATGTCTTCAGGACTTTTTCAAAATACTTGGAATCTGTAAATTGAACAAATTTGAAGAGTAGAACTGTTATAAGAAACTTTTCAATGCTTATGACATTGTAGTGATGGAAAAATAATGTGCTGTGTATCTCACTGCATGTAGTGGGGGTTTGGTTGGCTTGGCTGTGAGAGGTTGCTTGGTGATGTCATGATGTCCTGGCTTATGCTGTGTGCATACTGGTGCAGTTTGTAGTGTGTGTTCCAGTGATGCATGTCATTTCATAGGTGATGTGTGAGCTGTGGCAGTTTTATTTGTGTTCTGTCAGTAGACAGCAGCTTTTTTTCTTTCATCATTCAATTGTGACTTTGTAAATATAATTTTTTTTTTCGAGACAAAGTTTCTCTGTGTTAGCCTTGTTTGTCCTGGTTTGTAGACCAGGCTAACCTTGAACTTACAGAGATCCACTTGCCCCTGCCTCCGCCTCCCAAGTGCTGGGATTAAAGGCATGTGCCACTCCACTGGGCTATAAACATCGTATTTTAAATGACATTTTTTTGTATGTGTCATTGTGTCATTCTTAAAGCATCACCTTTTTATCAGTCTTCTTTTTCTTTTTTCTCAGACAGGATTTCTCTTGTAGTCCTGGCTGTCCTGGACTCACTTTGTAGACCAGGCTGGCCTCAAACTGAGAGATCCACCTGCCTCTGCCTCCTGAGTGCTGGGACTACAGGCATGTGCCACTGCACCCAGCTTTTCTTTTTCTTTTTGTTTTTCGAGACAGGGTTTCTCTGTGTAGTCTTGGCTGTCTTGGACTCACTTTGTACACAAGGCTGGCCTCAACCTCACAGAGATCTGCCTGCCTCTGCCTCCTAAATTCTCGGATTTCAGGGGTGAGCCACTGTTCCTGGCTTACCAGTTTTTTGTTTTTTGTTTTTGTATTTTTGAAACAGGGTCTCTCTGTGTAGCCTTGGCTGTTCTGGACTCACTTTGTAGACCAGGCTGGCCTCAAACTCACAGCGATCTGCCTGCCTCTGCTGGGATTAAAGGTATGTGTCACCACACCTTGCATACTGAGTGCTGCAATTTAAGGAGTGTATCACAAACACTGGGGCCCTGTGTAAATCTCACTTAGCTGTTCTGCTGATGGTGGGAAGATTAGCAGCTTCCCAGGAACTCCGGTGTGGTCCTGATGCCTTCCTCCACAGTGGGAGCTCGGTGATTAAGTACTTGTATGATCTTGATAAAAATCACCTAGTCATTTTTATGTTTTTCATCTGTAAACAGAAGAAGTTCTTAAATTAGGTGCTCTCTTTAGTAAATTTATTTAGAAATTCCTGGGGGCCAGAGTTAAAATGGAACAGTACTATAAAATGATTGTAGTGAAGTTCTGGGTCTTAGTTGACTGTTGCCCAACGCATGAGGCATCATAGTCTGCTGTTCTAAAGTTTTGCGCTTCGTTAAAAGCCCATTCAGAGAACTTCGGAGGCAGTAGGCTCACAGCTGACAAGGAGCTCCCTCCCTTTCCTTTAAAAATATTACACTAATTAATTTATTAAGTGTGTATGTGTGCCCACATGTAGGTATGTGGGCATGCATATGAAGGTCAAAGGACAATTTGTAGGTTCCTTTCTGCCATGTGGGTCTCAGGGATTGAACTCAGGTCATCAGACCTGGTGGTACATGCCTTTACCTGCTGAACCATTTCACCTCCCCACCTCCCCCCTCCTCTTTCTCTTCCTCCTCCTCCTCTTCCTCTCCTCTCCCCTTCTCCTCATCCCCCTCTTCTCCTATTCCTCTTCCTCCTCTCTTCTTCCTTTTTCTTTTGTTTCTTGGTCCTATTCTGCCTCCTTCCTCCTCCTTGCTGTGTTGCTCAGGCTGCTCTTCAGTTGGCAGTTTTCCCACTTCAGCCTCCCAAATCCTGGGATTACAGCTGTGTTCCACAAGTCATTCTTGGGAAAATTCAGAGCAGTGCTTCTCAACCTCTGGGTCAAAATCTTTTGGGGGTTAATGACCCTTATCAGGTGTCACATATCAGATGTTTTTATATATCAGATATTTATATTACAATTTGTAGTAGCAAAATTACAGTTAGGAAGTAGCAAGGAAAATATTTTTATGGCTGGGGCCACCACAACATGAGGAGCTATGCTAAAGGGTCTCAGATTAGGAAGGTTGAGAACCACTGTGCTAGAACAAATTAGAGTCTTGGTATTTAATCATCAAAAGGAGCCCGGAATGCTGGTTAACAGCCCCAGGACACAGAGGGAAAACAAGGTATGTTTGGTCAGTTGAAGTTCTCCAGGTGATAAAGCAACACATTATATGTCTATTTTAACCTGTCTGTCTGGTTTTTCGAGATAGAGTTTCTTTATGTAGCCCTGGCTGTCCTGGACCCTCCTTATGGACCAGGCTGGCCTCACAGAGATATACTTGCCTCTGCTTCCTTGAGTGCTGGGATTACAGTTGTGTGCCACCGTGCCTGACTTTATTTGTCCATTTTTGATTAAAATATTATTTTATGTGTATGAATGTTTGCCTGCATGTATGTATATTCACCACATGCATGCTTAGTACCCAAGGAGGTTAGCAAGGGTGCTGGGTCCCTTGGGTCTGACGAGTTAGGGATCACTCAGTTCATCTCTAACTCATTCATGTGAGCCTCCACACGGGTACTAGGGAAGGGAACCTGAGTCTTCTGGAAGAGTGGTCAGTTCCTTTAATGGCTGAGCCATCTCCACAGCCCCATGTCTAGCTACTTTTTTTTGTTTGTTTGTTTAAAGCAAGTTTCTAAGGTAGATATTTTAGTATAACTTTTAGGGTTTTCAATTTTAGAGTTTGTGGAATTCATTTGCATTAGAGTTTTGATCTGGAAGGCTTTAATTTGTACTTTCAATTTATAAACTTGCTACCAAGGAACAAATATAACTTCTACAGGTTGTAATGGCCTTTTAAAAAAAAAAATTCTTTTAGAGACAGCTCATGGTGATCCTAGGAGTTGATGTCTGAGTACACGTAAGACCAGTTTCCTGTACTTCTCACCCCTTCCTTACATGACTGCTTAGGTTTCTTTAATGTCCCTAATCCTACACATTTGACAGTTAACCTTCTCCTGACAGGGAAGTTAGTGGTAGAAAGGGGTTTTCTGAATACAATCTGATACTCATTGAATATGCTAATTTGTGAGGTGACTTAAAAGACAAATGGTATCTTAGATGGGGTGGAGGAGGAGCAGGTGCAGGAGGAGAAGCAGCAGCAGCAGCAGCTCTTCCTCTTCCTGCTGCTGCTCCTTCTGTTCCTCCTCTTTCCTTTTTCTTATACAAATAGATGCATTCTCTTCTTGTCCTCTAGACATTGATTCTTCCCAGATATAATAATAATTAATTATACTAATTCATAGTGATGTTTTTCTCCTATGACTTTAGGAAAACCCCAGGAAATCTGAGGTATTTAGCAAGTGGGTGGCGCTTGCACAGGTACACACAGTGCCCTACCCCTAAACAAGATGAAAACAACAAAACCAAAACCAGAAGAAACCAACACATGAAAAGTTTGGTTTATGCTCAATTATAGATATATGTAGCTTATATAGTAGCTGTTATTCAAGAATAAAATAATTACTGGTTCTGGTGGTACAGAGCTATAATTTAGGATAAGAGACTCTTGGGAGGCTGAGGCAGGAGGACCACAGGGTTAAGGGCAACTTGGGCTGCAGAGTGAGTTCAGGGCTGGCCTGGGGAACTTAGCGAGCCTCTGTCTGTAAAGAAGGCTGGCAGCTGGGCTCATACTTATGGCTAATGAACTGCATTACCATGTGCAGTTTTTTCAGAATATATCTTTTATAAGTGTATAACAAAATGGTATGCACATGCATGTAAGTATGTACCTAAGGACGTGTTTTAATTAGGAGCCCAGCTAAAACCGTTTGCTTCATAGAACATCATTATTATTTGCAAGACTACTTGATAAACCAAAGCTATTCAGAATTAGATATTTAGCAATCATTTTCTCAAAAATGAACGAAGCTAAGATGGTTCTTCAGAGATGTGACATTATTTGCGAGCAGTGATAAAAATCAAGCTACAATTATAAATTTGGAAAGCTGGACTTGGATATTGAGTTTTACAGTTTCCCAATATAAAGACGTTCCTTTTGAGATCGATGACGCTATAAAAGTGTACAGCTGTTTTGGCTGCCTGAAACTTGCAATGATCTTCCCATCTCTACTTCCCTCATAATGGAATTACAGATGTGTGCCTCTATGCCTGGGCTATAAAGCATAATATTTTGATATTATGTATTAAAATAGGTTAATATTTAGAAACTCTTCACAAGCTGACATACTAACATAAACATCACAAATGGGCAACAGCTAACAGCTATACAAGGTTCAAAACAGATACATAGATTCCAGCAGCACAAAACAGGAAAAGGCAGTCACCATAGATAACCTTTTGTGTGACTAGCTCTATGAATCTGTGTACTGGAATAGTCTTTTTTTTTTTTTTTTAAATTTCTTTTCGATGCAGGGTTTCTCTGTGTAGCCTTGGCTGTCCCAGACTCGCTTTGTAGACCAGGCTGGCCTCAAACTCAAAACAATCCACCTACCTCTGCCTCTTGAGTGCTGGGATTGGAATAGTCTTATTATTAATAAATTTAGTCTGGTGCCCAGGGTCCTGAATACTTACTCTGTCTAGATTGTTTGTTGGAACAATGTGATTTATAATTTATACACATCTGTTTCCCTTCTGGGATGCTTCAGGTATTGTGACTATTTGTACATGGGCACAATGCTGGTATAACAGCCCGTAAGTGCACTTTCCTTGGCAAAAACACCTCACATATGTTGTGGAGGAAGAAGTGTGCTGTGTGTAACCCTGATGAGGAGACCCTTGGAGGCCCACATTCTTCTCCAGGTCCTGCCTGTGTATTTTCCTGTTGTTGATACGGTATTTCTTTATTTTAGCAAACCATAACCATAAGTATAACTTTTGTGTCCCGGAATTCCTAGTTCATCTTCATCCATGTAGGTGGTCAGTTCCAAAATGATATGAAAAATTCCCTGATGACTTCATGGTGTGGTGACGCATGCCTATAAAATCCTGACACTTGGACAAAAAGTTGACTAATGTTTTTTTTGTTGTTGTTCTTGTTTTCCTTTTTTTTTGAGATGGATTTTTCTCTGTGTAGCCTTGGCTGTCCTGGACTCACTTTGTAGGTCAGGCTGGTCTATAACTCAGAGCTCCACCTGCCTCTGCCTCCTGAGTTCTGGGATTACAGATGTGTGCCACTGTGCATCGCTTGATGTTTTCTTATCTACATCTCAGTTTTGTTTGTTTGTTTGTTTTTGTTTTTTTTCTTTCTTTTTTTCCTTCGAGAGAGGGTTTCTCTGTGTAGCCTTGGCTGTCCTAGACTCGCTTTGAAGACCAGGCTGGCCTCGAACTCACAGTGATCCACCTGCCTTTGCCTCCTGAGTGCTGGGATTAAAGGCATGCGCCACCATGCCTGGCAACATCTCAGTTTTAAGATACTACCATTTATCAATTGGGCATGGTACCATGCACACACGATCCCGGCACTGGGGAGGCAGAGGTCAGCTTGTCTACAGGGTGAATGGCCAGCCAGAGTATTCAGGGCTACCGATGTGGCTCCATGGGCCAGGGCACTTGCTGCCAAGCCCAGCTACCTGAGTTTCCTTCCCAGGACCCTTATGGTGAAAAGAGAGAACTGACACCCACACGTTGCTATCTTATCTTTATAAAGGAGGTATCGTACACACACACTAAAAGATAAGTACATAAAATAAAAAGATACAAAAACCATTAGAAAAGATTGTTAAAATATTTACCTATTTCCACCCAGAATCTGTGATACCAGTTAAATCATTGCAAATAGAATGTGAAAGCAGACATGGGAACTCCGCTGTTTCTTCATGTCTGCTGTTGCTTTCTGTTAGGCATGTGCGGGCTTATTTGGGGAGTGCCTCAGATCACTATGAAGGAAGGGGTTGCCAGGTAGATGGCTATAATGCAAATGGAGGTGAAGACTGTACGCCCATACTCTCATTAGACTGTGCTACTCCAGCTGAGGTCTTTGAGAACTGGGACTCAGAAGCCTTGGAGACCAATGCCCTCCTTTCTGCTTACTCATCACAGGCCCTCTGCATTGACAATGCATTCTGGCCCTTGAGTTCTTCAGAAGTTGAGAACCACTCACCAGGGGGAGCTTTAAGTTGAACCCCTGGTGGAAGAGGTCAGTATGCTGCTGACTAAAAACTTCTCCCACTGGCTCCCCTGGGGATACCCACTTTGTGCTTCATAACCCAGGCTGGCCTTGACTTGCTCTGTTACTCAGGCCTGTATCAGTGGTGATCCTCCTGCCTTAGCGTCTCTAGTGTTGGCGTATATGTATCTGTTTTTTTTTGACCCTGGCTGGCCCGGAATTCACTGTGTAACCAGGTTGGCCAGAACCTAAGGTAGGCCTACCATTTCTGTCTCCTGAGTGCTGGGATTACAGGCATGCACCAGCAGCCCTAATCTCCTTAGCTACAAGTTTACTCTCGAGGGATCATGGGGGATTGTGGTAGGAACTGTATCATTACTCCACTTTCTGTTTTTCCAGGCTGGTATCCGAATGTTTTCATTGCATTCCCTGATACAATTCCATGTTTTCTTTAAAGCTCTGTTCTGAATATCTTTAATCTTTCTTTTAGCTTTTGTTTTACTTAGGACAAGACATATAAGTAAAAACAAAATTTAAGTCAAGTACTATGCATGCCAGTAATCCCAGCTGAGGCAGGAGGCTCTGCTGTTCAGGGGCAGCATGGTTAATCTAGTGAAACTAACCCAAAAATAAACAGGAAATTGGGCCTGGAGCCCTGGCAGTTAAGAACGCTGCCTGCTCTTCTAGAGGATCAGGGTTTAATTCCTAGCTTCGACCTGGTGCTCACGACCATCTGTAATTCTAGTCCCAAGAGTTCTGATGACCTCTCCTGGCCTCCTCAGGCACCGGGCACTCATGCGATACACTGACATACATATAGGCAGAACACCTGTACACATAAAATAAAAACAAAACAAATTGAGAAAAAAGTTTTTGGTCATTTTTTCCTAATCATAATAGTTTTATATCTGAAAAAATTGTACATTCCATGTTTTTTTTCTTTTTTTTTATTCCATGTTTTTGAAATAGTCCATTTATTGATTGATTGATTGGTTGCATTTTCCTTCTTTCATCTGAAATGTTTTTGTCACTCATTTTAAAGATGATAATTGCTAATGCATATCCATTGACATTTCCATACATGCATATGTCATGCTTTGATCATGTCTGGAACATGATCCTTCTGTACTCTCTGGCCTTTCTACCAGCCCTTCCCAGGAGGTACTTCAGTGTTTTGCAGGGCAAACTGTTTTATACTTTATTCTCTAAGCCCAGGAGAGCAAACTTGAGGCCAAAAGATGACATCGGCTTTTTTTTTTTTTTTTTAAATGTGCTGGCCTGTCCCTGGGGCTGATATTTTGCTAATTTCATTTTTCTTAACTAGTACTTTGAGCAGCTTATTCTTAGAGCTGACATACAAAGTAGTTATTTACATTTTGTTTTCTACTGTCCCACTTTCTAGTGAGAGTGCAGACAAGCTGGAGACAGCTGGTTTTGTAATGCTTGATTAGAACAAATTAATTAATTATTACATATTTGCTTTTCAAAGCCTCATGTTTCCTTCAGCTAATACTAGCATCAGTAAACATGTTTTCTTTGTCAGAAGTACAGAAGTATTCTTAGTTTGGGCTGTGTGTGTGTGTTTGTTTAAACTTTTTTTTTTTTAATTTAGTTTAGCCCAGGCTAGTGAAAAGACCGTCTTAGCCTTCGTGAGATTATAGATTTGTACCACAGTACTTGGCTTATCTGCTTAACTCAATATTTAGAAATTTGTTAGAGCTTCATCTGTTTCATTGTTAATATGAAATTGGCTAGTTTTTGACCAATGTTAAAAATTATAAAGCTAAAAATATTTTAAAAATTATTTATGAAAGAAAGTTTTTCTTTTGAGGGGAGGTCCTGTGATGGAACCCAGTCCATAGGAAACATGTGCTCTATCACTGAGCTACACTTAAACCCAAGAGGGTTTTTTTTTTTTTTTTATTGCTACTTAATAAAATATATCTTCTTTAAAATGTCCTACCCATCTTTTTCTGGAAGTAGGATTTATCTTTATAGATCTCAAGTTTTGCTGTTCTGCTGTTTTCAAGTATTCTGTTATTTTGTGTTCCTCATTTTTTTTTTTTTTTAAAGGAAGGGTTCCTTTGGTTGCCACACAAACAGCTACGATGAAATAATTTGCCACACCGCTTTCCTCATTTTTGACTTAAGATAATTTTTTCCTAATGTATAAGTTGTTTTGCCCAGTTAGCATTCTTGAATGGACTTTCAGCCATCAGAGCAATTCCCATATACATTAGAAGTAAAGTATGTTTGTAGGCATGTGGAAAAACTTTTAGGTTTTTGGAGACAGGGTCTTGCTATGTAGCTCTGGCTGGCCTAGGATTTTTGGTGTGTAGTCAAAACTGCTCTCGAACTCAGAGATTTGCCTGCTTCTGCTGCTGCTTCTCCTCCTCCTTCTCCTTTTTTTTTCCGAGACAGAGTCTCTCTGTGTAGCCTTGGCTGTCGTGGGCTAGCCTTGTAGATCAGGCTGGCCTCGAACTCACAGTGATCCTCCTGCCTCTACCACCCGAGTGCCCGGCTGCTTCTGATTCTTGAGTGCTGGGATTAAAGTCATGTGCCATAATGCCTGGTTACTATTCTTGTGTGTATGTGTGTGTGTGTGTTTATGGATGTGTGTGTGCTTGTGAGTGCAGGTGCTCAATAGCCTAGAAATACTGGACCTGCTGGAGCTGGAAGTGCAGTTAGTTGTGAGTTCCTGTGGATGCTGCGTAGTTATGGACAGGAAAAAGGTGGTTCTGAACTGTTGCGTCTTCTTAACCCCTAGATCCTTCAGCCTCCTTAATGCAGAGGGCATATGCCACATGACAGCCACAGCCACTTAAAATCTTATTAGTGTTTGCAGCAGCAAAAGATAGGAAACATAGAGCAGTTATCACAGAACTACAAAATGGGGTAGTATGCGTTTAGTAAGAATAAGGTTGGCCAAGGGAGATACTGGTAGACATACTAATGTGGAAGGGGGCAGTTCAGGAGGCCTCGGGCCTGTGTAAAGAACCACAGACAACTGAGGCGTGCTCAGGAGGAGAAATGGTCTCCCCAGGGAGGGAGTTGGCTGTGCAGTGCCATCAAGTGGTCAGCCCTTAAAACATAGGTAACATTATATGGACTGAACTTGTTATACCTATATACTTAGAAAGATATATTTACATACTTAGAAATATATATTTATATACTTAGAAATATATGCACATACACACATATATCTATATATCAATAATTAAGGGAATAAAAGCCCATGAATTTGAATGAGAGCGAGGGAGGGCACATGGGAGGAGTGAGGAAAGGTAAGAGGAAAATGATGTAATTATATTATAATCTTAAAAATTATAAAAGAGGGTGGAGAGATGGCTCAGCGGGTTAAGAGCACCACCTGCTCTTCCAGAGGTCCTGAGTTCAATTCCCAGCAACCACATGGTGGCTCACAACCATCTATAATGTGATCTGATGTCCTCTTATGGCATGCAGGCACACATGCAGATAAAGCAATGATGCACATAAATAAATAAATCTTAAAAAATTATAAATGAAAGGTAATTCTTTCAGAGCTAGTATGGAAAATTCTTCAAGATGTGTTAAATGAAAAGAAGTTTTAGAATTGTGTACAGTACAATCCTATTTTTTTCCAAGACAGGGTTTCTCTGTGTAGCCTTGGCTGTCCTGGACTTGCACTGTAGACCAGACTGGCCTCGAACTCACAGCGATCCACCTGCCTCTGCCTCCCGAGTGCTGGGATTAAAGGCGTGTACCACCACTGCCTGGCAGAATCGTATTTATGTTGAAGATTTATATGCAGTTACCCTTATATAGAATATTTGAGGAAGGGCCCATTTACAACCAAGTGATTGCTTCTTAGTAATGTGGGAGGGTGATCAAGGGTAACCAAGGTGTCATATTTTTCTGATGTAAATTTTTGTATTATTTTTCTCTGCCTCCCGAGTGCTGGGATTAAAGACATGCGCCACCACACCCAACCACTCAGCGACTTTTTTCCCCCCAATACAGGGTTTCTCTGTGTAGCCTTGGCTGTCCTGGACTCACTTTGTAGAGCAGGCTGGCCTCGAACTCACAGTGATCCACCTGCCCTGCCTCCAGAGTGCTGGGATTAAAGGCGTGCGCCACCACCGCCACGCCCGGGCACTCAGCGAATTAGATGACTGAAATGAAGAGAGGGATAGGATGTTTTCTTTGTGACGTCATTTCTCCCTTTCCTTTCCTCCCTTCAAACCTGCCCATGTGCCCTTCCTTGCTCTTGTTCTGATTCATAGCCTGCTTTTTTCAAAAATTGTTATTGCGTGCATATATGTATATCCCTAAATACAACATGCTCAGTCTGTATAATGTCAGTTGTATGTATAGGATTTCAGGGCTGACCGCTTGGTGTTGGATAACAGTTGGTGTGTTCTGCCTACAAAGAACCACAGGCAGCTAAGAAATGCTAAGAGTGAGAGAAATGGTATTTTCCTCTCAGCATTTCTTACTCGCTGCAGTTCGTTGCATAGGGTTGGGGCCTTATGGACTTTCTTCTCTGCTCTTTGGTGTTGTCCTTGTTCGGCTTATGTTTGGGTAGTCATGTTGGTGAGACTTCATGGATGCAGCTTCTGACATGACTAGGAGGGATACGGTCTCACAGCAAACTCCCTGATCCTTTGTCTCTTATGTCTCTTTGCCCGCTCTTCTGCAATGCTCCCTGGGCCTTAGATTCTGGAGTTGTTTTGTAGGTGTTTGAATCGGGAGTGGGACTTACAACTCTGCATTTTGATTGGGTATTATTTTCTTTATTGTCTTCATCTGTTGCAAAGAGGAGTTTCTTGAGGGGTGTATACTTAAACTGTGGGTACAAGGACAAATATTTATAAAGTGTACTTAGGGAGTATACTGGTTTAGTAAAGTAATGGTTGAAGGTTCTCCAAGATCCATGACTTCACTAGCCTTGGTTCCCAGTACCAGGCACTGTTTCCTTCCTGTTGAGCTGGTCTTGAGTCCAGTTGGAGAGCTGTTGTTACTGCCAAGGTGGACGTGCCACTGCTGCACCCTTAGGGTTATGATGCCATGGTGGTCATTGTTTTGGGTTAGAGGTATTTATAGCTGGGTAGGACTGTTGGTTTCTTTCCTGCTTTGGAAGCTTGCATAGTGTGTTTTGGTACCATGAAAGCTAGTCCTCGGGGAGGGCACATTCAGACTTTTTCCGGCTCAGGGGTCTCCGGATCCTGGTTCTGAAGCACATGGTGTCTTTAGCCATAGGGACTTAGCTTCCACCTTGGGGGGATCAAGGGTGATAACAGCAGGCTGTATGTTTTGAGTGTCTCTTGGAGAGCCCTGACCGACAACTCAAGGCGGCCTTGTCATGCCTGGGATTTAGGTTTGTGATAGATGGTCATTAGTTTTAGGAAGGAGCATTGTCAGTCCAGATGAGAAAAGCTCATTTTATTTTATTTTAATTTTTGACACAGGGTTTCTCCATGTTAGCCTTGGTTGTCCTGGGCTTGCTTTGTAGACCAGGCTGGCCTCGCACTCACAGCAGTCCGCCTGCCTCTGCCTCTCAAGTGCTGGGATTTAAGGTGTGTGCCATCATGCCTGGTGAAAAGCTCATTTTAATTCTGTGTATTGATACACATAAGTTTATTATGGGTTTGTTTTTATGTATGTAGTTAAAAAATATGATTCCTTATGACTTTTTCTGACACCCTTATTGTTATTTTATCCTCCTTCCTTCTGTATTTAATTTCCTACCTCCTCTTTTTTTTCTTGGTGGAGGTAGAGTCTTCCTGTATCACCCGGGCTGGTGGGTTGTAAGTTGTTTCCTTTCTCAGCCCTAATTAGCTGGGACTATAGGAGTGTGACACTGCATATGGACTATAGGAGTGTGGCATTGCACATGGACTGACATAGGAGTGTGGCGCTGCATATGGACTACAGGAGTGTGGCACTGCATATGGACTATAGGAGTGTGGCACTGCATATGGACTATAGGAGTGTGGCACTGCATATGGACTATAGGAGTGTGGCACTGCATATGGACTATAGGAGTGTGGCGCTGCATATGGACTACAGGAGTGTGGCACTGCATATGGACTATAGGAGTGTGGCATTGCATATGGACTATAGGAGTGTGGCATTGCATATGGACTATAGGAGTGTGGCACTGCATATGGACTATAGGAGTGTGGCACTGCATATAGATTATAGGAGTGTGGCACTGCATATGGACTGTAGGAGTGTGGCACTACATATGGACTATAGGAGTGTGGCACTGCATATGGACTATAGGAGTGTGGCGCTGCATATGGACTATAGGAGTGTGGCATTGCATATGGACTATAGGAGTGTTGGCATTGCATATGGACTATAGGAGTGTGGCACTGCATATGGACTATAGGAGTGTGGCACTGCATATAGATTATAGGAGTGTGGCACTGCAGATGGACTGTAGAGTGTGGCACTACATATGGACTATAGGAGTGTGGCACTGCATATGGACTATAGGAGTGTGGCACTGCATATGGACTATAGGAGTGTGGCACTGCATATGGACTATAGGAGTGTGGCACTGCATATGGAGTATAGGAGTGTGGCGCTGCATATGGACTATAGGAGTGTGGCGCTGCATATGGACTATAGGAGTGTGGCACTGCATATGGACTATAGGAGTGTGGCACTGCATATGGACTATAGGAGTGTGGCACTGCATATGGACTATAGGAGTGTGGCACTGCATATGGACTATAGGAGTGTGGCACTGCATATGGACTATAGGAGTGCGGCACTGCATATGGAGTATAGGAGGTGTGGCGCTGCATATGGACTATAGGAGTGTGGCACTGCATATGGACTATAGGAGTGTGGCACTGCATATGGACTATAGGATTGCGGCACTGCATATGGACTAGGAGTGTGGCACTGCATATGGACTATAGGAGTGTGGCACTGCATATGGACTATAGGAGTGCGGCGCTGCATATGGACTATAGGAGTGTGGCGCTGCATATGGACTATAGGAGTGTGGCACTGCATATGGACTATAGGAGTGCGGCACTGCATATGGACTATAGGAGTGTGGCACTGCATATGGACTATAGGAGTGTGGCACTGCATATGGACTATAGGAGTGTGGCGCTGCATATGGACTATAGGAGTGTGGCGCTGCATATGGACTATAGGAGTGTGGCACTGCATATGACTATAGGAGTGTGGCGCTGCATATGGACTATAGGAGTGTGGCGCTGCATATGGACTATAGGAGTGCGGCACTGGCATATGGAGTATAGGAGTGTGGCACTGCATATGGACTATAGGAGTGTGGCGCTGCATATGGACTATAGGAGTGTGGCACTGCATATGGACTATAGGAGTGTGGCACTGCATATGGACTATAGGAGTGTGGCACTGCATATGGACTATAGGAGTGTGGCGCTGCATATGGACTATATGAGTGTGGCACTGCATATGGACTATAGAGTGTGGCACTGCATATGGACTATAGGAGTGTGGCACTGGCATATGGACTATAGGAGTGCTGCACTGCATATGGACTATAGGAGTGTGGCACTGCATATGGACTATAGGAGTGTGGAACTGCATATAGATTATAGGAGGTGTGGCACTGCATATGGACTGTAGGAGTGTGGCACTACATATGGACTATAGGAGTGTGGCACTGCATAGGAGTATAAGGAGTGTGGCGCTGCATATGGACTATAGGAGTGTGGCACTGCATATGGACTATAGGAGTGTGGCAACTGCATATGGACTATAGGAGTGCGGCACTGATATGGACTATAGGAGTGTGGCACTGCATATGGACTATAGGAGTGTGGCACTGCATATAGATTATAGGAGTGTGGCACTGCATATGGACTGTAGGAGTGTGGCACTACATATGGACTATAGGAGTGTGGCACTGCATATGGAGTATAGGAGTGTGGCGCTGCATATGGACTATAGGAGTGTGGCACTGCATATGGACTATAGGAGTGCGGCACTGCATATGGAGTATAGGAGTGTGGCGCTGCATATGGACTATAGGAGTGTGGCACTGCATATGGACTATAGGAGTGTGGCACTGCATATGGACTATAGGAGTGTGGCACTGCATATGGACTATAGGAGTGTGGCGCTGCATATGGAGTATAGGAGTGTGGCGCTGCATATGGACTATAGGAGTGTGGCACTGCATATGGACTATAGGAGTGCGGCACTGCATATGGAGTATAGGAGTGTGGCGCTGCATATGGACTATAGGAGTGTGGCACTGCATATGGACTATAGGAGTGTGGCACTGCATATGGACTATAGGAGTGTGGCACTGCATATGGACTATAGGAGTGTGGCGCTGCATATGGACTATAGGAGTGTGGCACTGCATATGGACTATAGGAGTGTGGCACTGCATATGGACTATAGGAGTGTGGCGCTGCATATAGATTATAGGAGTGTGGCACTACATATGGACTATAGGAGTGTGGCGCTGCATATGGACTATAGGAGTGTGGCACTGCATATAGATTATAGGAGTGTGGCGCTGCATATGGACTATAGGAGTGTGGCACTGCATATGGACTATAGGAGTGTGGCACTGCATATGGACTATAGGAGTGTGACGCTGCATATGGACTGACATAGGAGTGTGGCACTGGGTATGGGTTTTGGAAGACTTTGTCCATTTGTGCTTTGTCTTCCGTTGCTGTTAGACATAGTCAGAGGTCAACATTAGCCTCCCAAGCCTGTTTGCTGAGGTACCTTGTACAACTATGAGACAGTGCAGAATACAGTACTCCCTAGTGAAATCACCCAAAGAGCTGTTTTCTAGACTTTGTCCTCATCAGTAATCGACACAGTTGTATTTATATTTTGTATTTTCTTAGAGAAAATGATTCATGTAAACATTAAAAAAATTTTTTTTTTGTTTTTATACCTAATTTTGTTGTTATTGGTGTTTTGAGACAGGGGTCTTAATCTTTGGCCCTGGCTGGCCTGGAACTCTTAGTGATCCTCCTGCTTCCGGTTCTCAAGTACCGGGATGACAAACATGAGCCACTATGCTTGTTTTTTACTTGATATTTATATTTAATTTATTTGAACTACAGAAGAAATGTGAAAGAATGGAACAGTGTGAATTAGAATGTTAGGGTTTTTTGTTTGTTTGCTTGTTTTTGTTTTTGGAGACAGAGTTTCTCCGTGTAATCTTGGCTGTCCTGGACTTGCTTTGTAGACCAGGCTGGTCTTGAACTTACAGAGATCCTCCTGCCTCTGCCTCCCGAGTGCTGGGATTAAAGGTGTGAGCCACCATGCCTGGCTTAGAATGTTAGGTTTTTAAAAATGAAAATAACATCGTCAGTGCAATTATCTAAAGTGGAGGTGAGACAGCTGGACTACAGACACATTGGTCATTGTTCCAGATCTTTATCATGGTAATTAGAATGTTATTTCACAGTACTATTTCCCCATTAGTAGGTGATATTTAAATTTTTCATCAAGTATTGAAAACACTATTAAAGTAAAAGGAGAGGGTCATTTTGTTTTGATTGTAGCCCTAGCCATTTGGCAAGGCTGCAGAAACCTGGTCTCTGCCTGCCCGTGAAGAATCAGCGCATGCCCAGTGATGGCAGAGCTACTTCACCTAGCACAAAGGGGCCCACACCCAACTCCTGAAGTTTTTCTAGCATTTTCTCAGCCAGCGCTCATTTTCCCTCTGTACTGCAAATCCTTCCTCTGACAAAACTGACAAAACTGAGTTCTGAAAATGAAGAACAGAGCCAAAATCACTTTTGATCTCTGAAATTTAAAATCTTTTTAGTTACTACATATTTTACAGATGACATCTCAACTATTCTTTTTGCTTTCTTTCAATTTTTTTTTTTTTTTTTAAATTTTGAGACAAGGTTTTTCCATGTAGTCCTGCTTGTCCCAGAACTGGCTTTGTAGTTGAGGCTGCCCTCGAACCTGGGACCCACCAGCCTCTGCCTTCCTCGCCCACCTCCTTCTGGTACCTGATATTCTTTCTACATCCATTACAGTGCTAGGTGGGAATTATCAGCAGCAAAGCTGTGTTTCTTTTCTCAACTCCACAGTCTTTGATCAGTCTTTGCATAGATTTTTAGAACCCCAAATTGTTAGGTTGTTTGTTTCTACATCCCCTAAGGTTGAGATCACAAGTTCTTCCTATCATGCCTGGTTTGGTTGTTGTTATTTGATTTTTGGACGTAGAAATACTTTCATTTGACCCATAGTTCTAGAGGCTAGAAAACCCAAGAACGTGGCGTATACCCTGGCAGTGGACGGTGGCTGGGAAGCGTGTGGCAGCTCTCTTCACACCCATGCACAGACAGGCAGCACTAAGTCCATGCAATGTTTCTCTTTTTAAAATGTGAGTCTCGGGACCAAACTCTTCACGCTTCCCTGCCCTTGCATCTGCCCAGCTGGCTTCCTTCCTTTCTTTTTTCTTTTGGGGTTTCGGCACAGGCTTTCTCTGTATAACCTTAGCTGTCCTGGATTCGTGTGGACCAGGCTGGCCTTGAACTCACCGAGATCTGCCTGCCTCTGCCTCCCTGAGTGCTGGGATTACATGTGTGTGACACCACGCCTGACCAGACTTTACTACTTTCAAGTGGGGGTTTTGTTGTTTCCTTTAGGACTTTCAGAGATGAGGGCTAGAGGGAAACTCTACTGTGCTGCTGCAGAGACCGAAGCTGCAGTGCACAAAACTGCAAGACCGTTTGCTTGTTGAAGGCAGTCTTGAATGGTAATACATGGAATGCCATTGGTTTAGTTTTTGTTAATGATTTTAAAATTTTGTTTTGTTTTTTTGAAAAAGGGTTTCTTTGTGTATTTCTGGCTATCCTAGAACTTATTCTGAAGACCAGGCTGCCCTTGAATTTATAGAGATCTACTTGCCTCTGCATCCCGAGTGCTGGGATTAATTTAAAGGTGTGTGTTTCCACCACTGCCTGGCTTTTTGATATGATTTGTAGTGCTCTTATTTGTGTATTACTATTTCATAAGATATATCAAGGTATACCTTTATATTAGTAACATAATCCAAGATAAAATTATATGTAATAATAATTCAAAATTACATCTTTTACATGTCATAAAACTTTTCTGTTTTAGGCATATGGATCAGGCTGTGACATTGTTATTCTGGCCAGTGACTTTGAATGTGTGCAGATCATCCCTGGTGCTAAGCATGGAAACATCCAAGTCAGTTGTGTGGAATGCTCTAACCAACATGGGAGAGTAAGAGATTTAACTGCTTAATTAAATGCCATTTAAATGTATGTAACTCTTAGAGTATTTATATATGAATTGTGAAGAGCTGTAAGCTGACAATAATAATTGTCTTACACTCTGTTTAAGATCAGTAGTCCTCACAGTCTTAAGCATAGTGCTCTTCTGTTTATTTTGTAACCTTTAAGCTTACCAGGAATCAATTCCCACCAAATTCCAATCACAGTGTTGTTTGTTTTTGAGATGAAGTTTCACTGTGGTGTGCAGGCTGGTCTTCACTTCTAGACACAAGTGAGCTTCCTGCTCAACATCCTCCGAGAGCTGGGGCAGCAGATCTGTGCCTTGCATCTGCAGTGGCAGGAACTGTTTATCAGGACTCTTAGTGAGTTGTGTCTACTGTAGTCCATCTCACACAGGTGCTTTGTAAGTCTGTTACTTTAGTGAAAGCTTACTTGTTGAGTGAATATTTAAGAATTCATTCCAACTTAAGAACAGAGGACTTACTTTGAAACAGTTAAAGCTTCATCTAAAGACTTCTTTCTTAGATTTTCTTTTTTACTCTCTCAGTTTTCAAACAATATACACTAAATACTAATGTAAATATAGCATATTTGGTGTGTATATATATTCTATGAATTCAGTAAGAGCAATATTATATGACAGTTGTATGTCACTACAAGATTATAAAAAGGGAGTTAAAATTACGATAGATATTTACAGTAATTTAAACATTCTTAGTGTTCTAGAAGTTGTTCTTTATTGGATAACAAGAATATGTTAAATCACTTGATGGTAAGCAGGCAAATTCTGCTGAATAATAAATTATGATTACTTTATTATTCCATTTTTCCTGTCTCATTCAACCATTTGTATCAGGTTTAATTGTTATATAAATGTACCATTATTTGGCAGTAATACACTTGAGACACTGTGTTTTCTTGTGGTCTCTGATACTTGCTTCTTGCTTTTCTGACTTGTATTTTTCCTGTAAGCATTGCTTGCATTTATTTTAGAGAACACCAAGGGCCATCTTTCTTTCCTTTTTTTTTTTTTTTGGTCACTCTTCTCTCTAGGCCAAGCAAGGTAGCTTTTTTTTTAAGCAGGGTCTCTCTGTGTAGCTTTGGCTGTCCTGGATTCTCTTTGTAGACCAGGGTAGCCTTGAACTCACAAAGATCCACCTGCCTCTGCCTCCTGAGTGCTGGGATTAAAAGGCGTGTGCCACCACACCTAGCCCAAGCAAGGTAGCTTTGAGCTTGCAATTTTATTTTTCATTTTTTTGGTTTTTTTGAGACAGAGTTTCTCTGTGTAGCCTTGACTGTCCTGGACTCACTTTGTAGAACAGGCTGGCCTCGAACTAAGAGAGATCGGCCTACCTCTGTCTCCCAAGTGCTGGGATTAAAGGTGTGCGCCACCATGCCTGGTTGCAGAGATCAATTTTAATAAATTACCTAAGTGTTCATGATAATCACAATTAATTTCATGGAAGCAAGGATTTAAAAGTATATACAATAGAGCTGGCTGAGATGAAATTTTTTATTTTTTATTTTTTGTTGCTTTTTAAGACAGGGTCTCTCTGTGTAGCCTTGGCTGTCTTGGACTCCCTTTGTAGACCAGGCTGGCCTTGAACTCACAGCAATCCATCTGCCTCTGCCTCCTGAGTGCTGGGATTAAAGGCATGCGCCACCACGCCCGGTGTAAAAAAAAAATTTTTTTTAATAGGATAACTTTGTAATTTTAAAATAAGCCTACTGAATGTTTTGGTAACAGATATTAGTTTTTGTTTTTTCTTTTTGGTTTTGAGACAGGGTTTCTCTGTGTAATAGTCCTGGCTGCCGTAACTCACTCTGTAGATCAGGCTAGCCTTGAACTCATAGAGATTCTTTGCCTCCTGAATGCTGGGATTTAAAGGGTGCACTGCCGTTCCTGCCTGGAAACAGAGATTGTTAAATCTGCTACACTGCCAGGTTTATTTGTAGGAATAAACCATGAAGATATATTGGAATTGGATTATATGAAATTAGTTTATACATTGTTGTGCAAACAAGGTTATAGTTTACTCTCTTGTAAGCACTGTAACCTGTGTTTGTTCTTCTTTAGGTTGCGGCCTCATACGGGAATGCTGTTTGTATTTTTGAGCCCCTGGGTGTAAATTCTCATAAGAGAAACAGTGTAAGTATTAATTGTTAATAGAATATTTTAAAACTTCATTTGAATTTATTATTATTGTTGTTGTTTTTGTTTTGGTTAGCTTGAATCTAGTTAGTTTTCTTGTTTCCTTAGACTCTGTTTACAACAGCAATACAGGTGCTTAGGAAGCCACGCAGATAGTGGTAGGAAGGAATGTCTGTGAGGTTTAGTAAAGGCCTGTAGAAACCTAAGCTTTTAGAGTAGTGCTAATTGTCATTCCTGTGTTGAGATCTACCCTAGTCTGAACTGCTCTTTCTTTTTCTTGGGTACTACTAGTGTCTGGTACTAGTTTTCTAATCTAATTAATGTTTCTTTCTTCTTTCTTCTCCTTAGAGAGGGTGTGTGCTTCTCTTCTCAAAATTGTGCAAGGGTGCCATAGTTCTTGGAGGTTGTAGACATGCAAATAGACTACACCCTCCCATCTTCCACCCAGCACCACACTGTTCTCCTTTAGCCCTCCCTCTTTCCCTCTTGCAGCCACACTTGGGCTTCTGCTGTGTTCAGCTGCCCTCCCTTTAGGGCGCTGGCTGTTCTGTGGATGCTGACCTTTCTGCGCAGCTGCAGGACTGCCTTCCACAGACTCCAAGTGTCTGTAATAATACCTCCTCAGACAGCTCTATCTGTACTATATACACTGTAAATTCTCCTTCAATTATTCCTCCCCCTCTTGCTGCAGTCTTCGCAGTGACGTGGTGACAGGCACGAGCCACCATGCCCTGATATGCTTATTTATTTTAAACTTTTTGCCAGAGTGCTGCTTTATTATTTACAGTGTAGCACATACGGTCCCCTCACAAGTAGGCGGCTTGCTTCTTTTGGTTATTGTTATGTCCAGTTATTTAAAGTATTATCTAGTGTATTCAGACCACCCTAAACACTGTTTAGTGGAGTTACACACTTACTGTAAGTTCACCGGCCAGCTAAGCAGTTAGCATATCACATTAAGAACCATTCACATATATTCTGAATGCTGTAATTTATATTACTTAATGTTAAGAAAATCCTATATGGTTAGAATCATCAACCAGTTAAGAGATTTTACAAGTAGGCCGGAGAAGGAGACTTAGATATTGAACAAGTGTGAGGACCTGAGTTTGAATATCCTGAACCATGGGCTGGAGAGGTGGCTCAGAGGTTAAGAGCACTGACTCCTCTTCCAGAGGTCCTGAGTTCAATTCCCAGCAATCACATGGTGGCTGGTAACCATCTATAATGTGATCTAATGCCCTCTTCTGTCATGGAGGCAGAACACTGTATACATAATAAATAAATACATCTTTAAAAAAAAAAAGAATATCCTGAACCATGTAAGGTTGGAAGCAGTTGTGAGATATGAGATTGCATGGTAAGCTTACTGGCAAATAACAACAACAAAAACAAACAAACAAGAAAAAGGAGAGCTGGACAATCAGGGTTGTCCTCTGATGTCCACATGCGTGCTTTGGCATATGTGCACCTGCACTCACACAAATATGCACGTATGTACATATGCTTACATCATGTACACAACAATTAAAAAGGATTCCAAACTGAATTCCTTTAGAAATCTACCATCACTGAAAATAATTAAAATTGTGAACCTGAATCTCAATGTCAAATTATATATTTATAAGTACTTTTTGAGTACTTTTTGGGTTTCAGGTATTCCAGGTTGGCCTTGAACTTACTGTTTACGAGATGATGATCTTGACCTTATGATCCTCCTACACCTGAATGCTTGTAGAGTGGGTATGCACCAGCACTCTAGTGTGTGCTGTGTTGAGGGTCATCTAGGGCTGTGTGGGTGTTGGGCAGGCCCTCTACCAGCAGAGCTACATCGCTGGCCCTGTAAGAAGTTTAAGATTTCTTTTATTTGATTTACTTATATGCTGAGATGATGTCTTGCTATGTGGCCTAGGATGGCTTCAAATGCCTGTGCTCAAGCCTTTCTTTTATCCTCTGCCTCCAATGGTAGTTGGAACTACAGATGTGAGCTATTTTACTCATCTCTACATGTTTTTTTTTTAAAACCAGTTCTAATTGAAATCTTATGCTTGTTTTTATATATCTAAATTAAATTAAAATCTCTTTTTTCATTATAAATAGCCATTAAATTGTACAGTGGCTAAGAGGTAGGGATCAGTGACTGAGCTCTTGCTTAGTGTGCACCAGGCCCTGGACTTATTACCAGGAACACAGTAAAGAAAACTCAGAATCAGAGGCTAGAGAGATGTTACTTTTTCAGAGCACTTCCTGCCTTGTTGAGCATGTGGGTTAGGGTCCCAGGACCCTCATAGTGGCTCACAGCTTCATGTAACTCCCATTCCAGGGGATCTGACCCCACTCTGACCTCTGTATGTCACATGCATGATGCGACTATGTTGTACTGTGTGTGTGTATGTGTGTGTGTTTTACAAAAGGGCATTTTCTACTTACATCCAAAAAAAAAAAAAAAAAAAAAAAAAGGAAATATGTAGTTTTATTTTTTCAGAATACTGTATTCTATGCCAAAAGCTTTTGACTTTTAAGCTACCCCCAGCCCCTGTCCCTGACAGGGTTTCTCTGTGTAGTCTTGGCTGTCCTGGACTCTCTTTGTAGACCAGGCTGTCCTCGAACTCATAGAGATCCACCTGCCTCTGCTTTCCTGAGTGCTAGGATTACAGGCATGCACCACCGCACCTGACTGACTTTTAAACTTTTAATTACCTTGTAGAATGAAAGGATTAGATAGAAATAACTCAAATAAAATAGATTCATGATTGTGAATTACATATGTATTTCAAATCTTTAGACAGTGAGCCCATTTCTGTGCATTAATAAACATTTCAAAATGATTTATTTTTCTTTGTGTGTGTGCATGTGTGCGTGTGCAGGGGCTCATGGAGGCCAGAAGAGAGTGTCAGATCCCTTGTAGCTAACGTGACAAGAAGTTGTGAGGCTCCTGAGGTAGGTGTTAGGAACGGCACTTGGGTCTTCTGCTGTGCCATCTCCAACTCTAATAAAGAGAATCTAGCATCTTTATAGTAGCTACAGCATGTGCTGAAGGTAATCGATTAGAGCAGTGACTCCTGCTTGGAGGCAGCAGAAGAGTCACTGCATGCAGGACTAGGCTACGTGGCTAGACCCATCTCAGAGAAACCTCAGACTGAGCAAAAGACCAAAAACAAAATAAGAGCTTTTCACCTAAACCCTTCCCAACCCTATTCCTAACAACGCTGTATACTGGTCATGCTAGTAATTGCCTATAACTCCGAACTTGGGAGGTGGAGGCAGGAGAATAAGGAGTTCTATGTCATCCTTTGCTACATGGCAAGTTCAGGCCAGCTGGGACTACTTGAGATCAGACCCCTGTTTAAAAAAAAAAAAAAAAAAAGAACAAAAATCAGGCAAGCACAAAATGTTAAACATCAGTGCCAAGTCCCCCCAAGTTATTATGACATCCTTTCTTCCTTTAAAGGGTTGCTGTCTGATAGGAAAGTCAGACACATAAACTAACTGTGTGTAGTCAGGGCTGTGGTGACGGAGTGTGGAAGTATTTTGGGTGCGGGTACGATGTTAGGGCTGAAGGCTGATGATGTAGGCAAGCCATTGTGAAACAGGGGGCTTTCAGATGGAGAAGTGAAGGGCAGGGCGCTCACACATGCAAAGTGTGTGTGGAGAAAGAAGGAAGCTTGACCTGTAAGCGGGCTACTGGAAGTCACTTTAAACGTAGTAGTGAAATATTTATATCTTTACTTTATAAGTTTAAATTGAAGAAAATGATAAAAATTGGAATTTGGAAACATTTAAAAAACTTTTTTTTTTTCTTTCTTTCTACATGTTTCAGCAACTCAAGTGTCAGTGGCTTAAAACTGGGCAGTTCTTTTTGAGTTCTGTGACATACAACTTAGCATGGGACCCTCAAGGTATTTAGCAACTATGTTTAGAAATTGTTAAAATGAATCATTTTATTTAAATCCATAATTAAAATGTCATAATCTTTGATGAGAAAAAAGTTACAAGTGTGTTTTTTTTTGATGAATGAATTTAGTATACATTTTTTTCTGGGTACACATTGCTTTGCACAGAGCTTAACTTTCTTCCCTCTGCTTTTCAGCCTTTGCCTTCTCCTGTTTTATTTCAAGAACCAGTGATTTGGCTTTTTGTTTTTGTTTTGTTTTTAGTTAACATGTGTTATGCCTTAGTCTTATTTCATCTACAGAGTCATAAATAAGTCAGGGATGGAAACATCCTCTACTTTATGTCATTATTGTATATTTCAGGAAATAAGTCTTTAATGTGCAAAGATTGGAAACCTGTAATGATAAATAGGGTTATCTCCTTTTATAGTCACAGTTAATAAGGGTTGTTTTATATTCCATGTAGAAAACTTTACTTTTAGTTTTGATCACATCTTGAGAATACTCCCGCTGTAGAGGGCGCCTGAGCCGAGGCACTCCCCTTCAGCCGCTCTCAGGCTTGCTAGAGGACGCCCTTGGCAGTTAAGTGTTTGTTTTTCTCAAGTCTTCCCTGATAATGAGTCTTTCTTAGGTTCTTTTTCTTCCTTTTCCTTCTCCTAGGAGGTTTCTTTTGAACTGGCCCCATGTGTTTGTCATAGCTGTGTTGTGTATTTGCATTTGATAATGTACAGACCTAACAGACCCCATGTGTGCAGTGCTTGTCTTGGGTAGTCCTTGGTTGTTCATCAGAGCATTTTTTAATTTTCAGATAACAGATTGTTAACAGCAACTGATTCGATTCAGCTGTGGGCTCCTCCAGGAAATGATATTCTAGAAGAGGAGGAAGAAATTGATAATAAAATCCCTCCTGCTTTAAGTGATTGGAAGTGCATCTGGCAGTGCAAGTTAGTGTCTAAGTGTTGTGAAATCCATTCACTAAAAATGCATCCTAGACTGTGCTCTTTCTTACAAAGGTCTTACTTTTTGGTGGTATTATGTTTTAGAAATCTAAAGTAACCTTTTTTTTTAAACGCAAAATTTATTATAATATTATTTAATCTATGCTTTAGTTGTTTCCACAAAAGTGAAAAAATTTCATGTTTACAGTTCAGTATTTGATCTGACAGAATTGACACATAGGAATTGCTCCTTAACGTGTTGAAATGAGAGTGACAATGGGAATACATGTACGTCCGGCCCCCAGTTAACCAGGGAAGGTGAAAGCTGTCTTTAACTTGTTATACTGAGGATTTTGATTGGGGCAGATGTAGCAATATCATGTGCAGCTATCATGTATATTCTTTGTTTTTGAAAGTGTACTTTGGATCAGTTTTATTATGGTTTTAGGAAGGAGGAATACTTTGTATTGTTATGGGGGCAGAAACTCCTGATGAGTGTGACATTTATTTGTTCCTAGAACCTCGGTGTCTGTACATTTGATGGAATGGTCTCCTGATGGTGAATATTTTGCTACTGCTGGAAAGGTAAGGGAGCAAGCCAAAAAAATCCAAAGCTCTCAAACAAAACAACTGAAAATACTGCTTGTGTTCATTTCCAGTTGTCTTCTATACATTGAGATAATTCTCCTGCAAAGCGTACTTGAAATAGAGTGGAACTGTTGTGAGCTGGAGATACAGCTCAGTGATGGTGAGCAGTGGCCTTCATTGCTGAAGTACTGAGCTCAGTTCTCAGCTCTGTAAAATGGGGAAATGTTTCTAAAAGATCTGGTATGATCTTTACAGACAGTAAACACTTGGGAAATAATGTCTATTATTATTCCTATTTTACTTTAGTGCAATTATATGCAATTTTTTACATCTAGTATGTATGTGGCAGGAGGGAGGGGACGGAGATTGAACGGGAGTGAGTGATGTATGGAAGTCAACTTAGAAGAATCAGACCTCTCCTTCTACATGTGGGTTCACCGTGCATTTACATTTAAAGTTTTAAAATTAACTTTTGAGAATTCCATACATTGCATTTTGATGATATTCAACTCTTGCCAGACTCACATCCCATTCCATGCTCATTCAACTTGGTGTACTTATTATTTTTTTTAACTCAATGAGCCCAAAGTTTGACATAGTGGCTCATGCCTTTAATCCCAGTACTTGGGAGGCAGGGAGATAGGTGCGTCTCTGTGAGTTTGAGGCCAACCTGGTCTACAAAGTGAGTCCAGGACAGCCAAGGCTACACAGAGAAACCCTGTCTCGAAAAAACAAAAAACAAAAACAAAAACAAAAAGAAAATCAATACTGAATTTTGCCATTTCATAAACTAGGGAAAGAAACTGTGTATTTACTCTTATGAGAGATAAAGACTGTAAGCATTCCACAGAGGGCACCCTGGGCTGATTCTCAAGTGTATTTCCTGGGTCACTAAATTCTGAGCCTTAGGGACTTCTTGTCATTTCTTTCCCTTTGGCAACTGGCCATACAATACATACATTCACACCGTGTCAGACAACAACTTCCTTTTAGCATGAGAGGAGTTCCAGTTCAATTCATTTCCTGCAAATCACAAAGTTATTTATTTTTTAATGGCAAACTAAAGCTCCATTGTAGAGGTTGGGGAAATGGCTTGGAGGGTAAATGCACACATTGCTGTTGCAGAGTTGCAGAGGACCTGGGTTTGGTTCCCAGCACCTGCATGGTGCCTTACAGTTGCCTATAACTCCAGTATCAGGGTGCCCAGTGACCATTTCTGGCCTCTGTGGGCTCCTGCAGATAGGTGCATGTAAACACACACACACACACACACACACACACACACACACACACACACACACAGAGAGAGACTTTAAAAATTCTTAAAACAACTTCATGGCAGGCTGTGTTGGCACATTTTTATAATCCTAGCACTTGGGAGGCTGAGGTGGAGGCAGGAGGATCATGAGTTCAAGACCAGCCATGGCTATATAGTATGATTCTGTCTCAAGCGATGCCCCTCACCCCAAATAAAGCAACCTTCCAAACAACAAAAACAGTCAGGCCCCCCATTATGAAATGTATCACAGCTTCTTTATGCACTTGTCTGTTGACAGACCCCTCAGCTCCTCAGGCCTTGGTCATTGTGAATAGTCCTAAGGTAAACACAGGAGTGCAGGTGTCTTAGATTCCTTTGGGTATCTCTAGTTGTGAAGCCATCAGCTTTACTGTCTTGTGGCCAAGTAGCTGCTTGGCACAGAGGCGGTTGCTCAAGAATTGCAAGAAGACAATAGGAAGACTGTGCCGCACTGTAGACAGGAGGATTACGATCCTGCGCTGCTCAGCAGTGCTTCCCATCACTAGACGTTTCTAAGCACAATGGTGAAAATATTTTGAGATGTCTAGCAACTGTCATGTGTATCAAATATTTGTGATCTCTAAGACATCACATGGATTGCTAACACTGCTTTGCTTTGTTGAAGCATTTCCTTGAAGCAGCAGTTATGGAAGTAGAGAGGTGGTAGTTCTTCAGTGGAACTTTGGGTCTTAGTTTCTATGCCTCTCTAGAATCACATGTTGATATAAGGATACGTAGAGTTGGGAGCAGTCTTAGCTTCTTTCCTGCTACTGTGATAAAAACTTCTGACCAAACAACTTTAGGGGAGAAAAATTAGTTTTGGCTGCAGTTCTGAGTTATAGATCATCACTGTGGGGGAAGTCATAGTGGCAGAAGCTTGCAGCGCAGGTCATATTGCATCCATAGTCAAGAAGCAGAGAGACAAACGCATGGTGCCTCTCAGCTCCTTTTTCTCCATTTAGTGTAATCTAGGCTCCTAGCCGGGGGACGCTTCTACCCACAGCGGGCAGAGGGTAGTCCTCCACAGGCGTGCCCCGAAGCCTGTCTTCCAGGTTACTCTAGATTTCTTCTGTCTTGACTGTTAACAACTCATCACATTGGAAATGATCAGACAAAATTGACTGCATTGAGGTGTATACTTAAGGAACACAGCAATATGCTTTTATATGGCCTTCTTCCTTCCTTCCTTCTTTTCTTTCTTTCTTTCTTTCATTCATTCTTTCTTTCTTTTTGTTGTTGTTGTTGCTTGGTTTCAGGTTTCTCTGTGTAGCCTTGGCTGTCCTGCCTGGATCAGACTGGCCTTGAACTCAGCAATTACCCTGACTCTACCGACCTCTCAGAGTACTAGGGGTAGAGGCGTGTGCCACCATGCCTGGCTAATACCCCTTTTCTCAAATGAACCAACTGACTTAAATGTGAGAGCCAGCCTTACTCAGATACATTGAAGTCCTTATACGTGCCCTTCAAATTTATTTATATTTTTCCATACAATGTATTTTGACCATACACCTCCTCCTCCCCATCTCCTCCCAGGTTCTTTCCACCTCCCTACCCACCCAAATTCATGTCTTATATACATATTCTTTACACGTCAGTAATTGGCCGAGGACTGAGATTAGGGCTGAGAAACTTCAGAAGTAGATGCTTTCAGTTGAAAACTGACACACCAGATTGCTAAGGCCTGTTAGGGACAGACAGTGGGCAAAAGCATCTGTTAGGTTGAGAACCCTTGCTTCAGAAGCTGGGTACTTTGTATTTGACATTTAGTAATTTTCATGATTTTGGGGAAATGCTAGACAAAGATAGTTTATTTTTTCTATATATCTGTCTATATATCCAGGGGTCTGAAATAATTTATTGAAAAGCTTCTTTTTCTTTGCTCTCTGGAGCTACTTTTGTCGTAAAATCAAGTGTCTACATGTCTTTGTATCAGTTTCTGGGCTCTTCTCTGCAGTGTGTTTATTGCTTGACTTGTGCTACTGTCTGAACCACTATGCCTTTAAAACAAGTCTTGGCGTGCACACCATTCACATCTCGGCACTCATGAGTGGAGGCCGACTGGTCTACCTGCTGAGTTCTACCTGAGGCTGGTCAGGGTTGCACAGTGAGAGCCTGTGCAACAAGACAAGACCAGCTTATTTAAGCCGGGCACGGTGGTGCCGCCTAGTGCTAGTCCTAATGGTGGGGAGCTGAGCCAGGAGGGTGCTTCTGCAGTTGTCAGGAGAATGGCTTAGTGTCTGCTTCAACAAGTGGGAATAACAGGAACACTGCTCGGTTTCTGCCTTGTTTCTCTGCCTTCCTTGTGAAACCAAAAAGGGTGGTTTCTGCTTATTGTCTGCATGGGTTTTTCCTCATTTTCAGTTGAGCCCACCTACCAGCAGTCCTCTAATTGTCATCAGACTTCCTGTTACTGAATCTTGTGGTTAATTCTTACTTAACCTATAAGTATGAATCAACGCAATTAGTTACTTCTTTCTTTTAAGTCCTATTTTTTTTTTAAAAGAGTACTTTGGATTCACAGGAAAACTGAGGAAGGTACAGAGAAATCTCAGGTGCTGTTTGGCCTCTAAACATGCACATCTTCCGTTGTTGTTCATTCTCCTATGGGGTGGTGCATTTATTTCAGCTGATGAACTCTTATCAGCAACTGTTGGCACCCAAAGTCAGTGTTGCATCTTAAGACTCAATTTTGTGTTCATCAGCAGACATGGCTAAGTTTATAAGCACATGGATCTGACATTAAACTGTTATGTAGAGCATTTTTACTGTCCTAGAGTAACCGTCCTCTGCCGGTTTGTAATTCTCACTGTCCTTTATAATTTTCCCCTCCCCCGGGGAGAACAGGACCCTGTGGCTCTCGGTTGGTTTCCAGCTCATGGCGTGGCTGAGGATGGCCTTCTGGTCCTTTTGCCTGTACCTCTGAAGTCCTGGGATTATGGGTGTTTGCCACAGCCAGCTGCCTACTTTTAATATTGGAGTACCCAGGTTTAGTTTTTGGATCTTTTCTCTGACTATGCGCATTCTCTTAGTTTTTGAGTGCCCTCTGACAGGTTCGTGTCTGGTGCTTGCCCCTTTCCTTGGTCTGTGCCCATGGACTGTCCTTGTGCCTCTCCTTTAGGACATATTCATAATCTACTCACGAGCTGTGTAAAGCTGTCATGAGTGAGCCCACCTAGACAGACCCTGTGCTCTTCTCGATTCCTTCCATGTTATGTTCAGACACAAGCTCTATAATGATTCTAAGATACTAAAATTATGTAACAACTGAATCAAGAAGTACACATTTGAGCTGGGGTGCCACTCAGTGGCAGAGAACTTGTCTGAGTGTCTGTAGGCCTCTGAGTCCCATAGGATGTATTTTTAAGTCAATTATGTAGAAAGCTGGCTCTAACTTACAAAGATCTCTTTGCTTCTATGTGTTAGATGCTGAGACGAAAGATGTGCATGATTATGCCTGGTGATACGCTTTTATTTTTTGAGACAAGGTCTCATATAGCTCAGACAGGCCTGAAGCTCACATGTAACTGGGGATGACCTTCATCTGGGAACTTCTACCTCCTCCCCTCTGCTATCATGCCAGGTTTGGGTATATGGTCTTTTGACAGAATCATTGGCACTTTATTTTATTAGTGTTACGGGACATTGAGTCTAGGACTTTGAACATACAGGGTAAATTTGCCAGTGAGCTATATTCTTACCCCCTTCCCCATTTACAATATTTTTTTGGGGTCATAGAGTGGCTCAGCATTTGCCACCTGACTAACAGCCTGAACTTGATTTCCAGGCTCTGTGTGGTTGAAGGGAAGAACTGATTACCGCAAGTTGTCCTCTGTCTTCCACTTGAACGGCATGGCATGTGTGTGTGCCCACTCACAGACACACTTTGGGGACACACACACACACACACACACACACACACACACACACACACACACACACAAACAATAAGATGTAATCAACAGTTAAATTGTTGTCTTGAGACAAGGTCTTAGTTGCCAAAGATGGCTTTGAACTTGTGGTCTTCCTGCCTCATCTTCCCCTGAAGCTGGGTTGGCAGGGCTTTGCCTCCTGGCTTGCCCATTTGGCGCTGTAAAGCTTGGTAAAGACCTGTGTATAATAATCAGATTCATTGTATGTCCATCTTTATTAGGATTCTTATCATTAATGACTCTGAAAGATGCTTTGGTACTATGTGTAGGGATAAGACACCAGACTAAAGCCTGTTTCCCTTCAGTAGGTGACTATACATGGAGCTCCTCAAGGCCCTCCGCTTTGGCTATATTATCAGGAACCAAATATCTCTGTCTTTGAATTATATCACCTACAGCCATGGCAGATTACTGAGAATTTTTACTTGTTTAATTTTATTGCCCTAAGCTTGTATTCAGTTTTCCAAAAAGCTGTTTAATAATTCTAATGAACGATAAGAATATTTTATTGGTAAGAATCCTTTGAGGGTTAGTTAGCAATTGCATTGGATCTAAGAAGATTATTTCCTCAGGTTTTTGAGAGATAGAATATCAATTTAGATTCTCTTGAGAAAAGGACAGAAGCTGACTTTAGAATGCCGGGCAGTTTTTGTCCCCACGGCCCCATCTGTTGTGCTGATAAAGCTGAGTTGGTGTGGTCTGGTGAAGCAGATGGGTGCTGTGTGCTCTCCCAGGGAGCACCTCCCACTCCTCCTCAGCGCAGCTGACAGACTTCAGTTGAGCTGTTAGGAGACACCAGTCCAATTTCTTTCAGGATTTTGAATGTTATCGGGTAGTTTTGTTGATAAGATTCATTTTTTATAAGTGCAGAATTACATTTTTCTTGGCTTAAGGGTATTTGGAATTTTTATCTGAGCTTTAAGTAAAATTTTACTTATAATGAGCCATCTTTACTAACAAAGTACTTGATTAAATTTTTTATTTTTAATAGTCTCTCCGCTCAAGCTAGTCTGTAATTCATCCTGGCTCAGCATTCCCAGTGCAGTGCTGGAATCTTGTGTGTGTGTGTGTACACACATGTACCATGCTTGGCTATAATGTCTTTTTAAGGGCCCTGCCATTTTTCATTGTGTGAGTAAATGTACTACAATTTAGCATAGCCACACACTTTTAAAAATAATACAGATTTATTATTACTATTATTGTTATTATTGTTGTTGTTATTAGTGCTTGGGATGGAATTCAAGGCCTCATGCAAGTAAGGCAAATGCTGTATCACAGAGCTATACTCCTAGCCTCAGATGACTTTTTTTTTTCTTTTGTTTTTTTTCTGTTTCCTTGAGACAGGCTTTCTCTGTGTAGCCTTGGCTGCTCTGGGCTTTGTAGACAGGCTGCCCTCAGACTCATGAGATACACCTGCCTCTGCCATTCTCCACCTCGCCCCGCTTCAGACAACTCTTAATGAACATCAAGTAGTTGTCATTTTTTTCTGTTGTTAAAATAAATACATGAATCTTGTTATCTTTTTTTCCTTTTCAAATTAACTTACTCAGATAATTTATATAAAAGTGTGTATTTAAGTGCATCTTTCAATGAATTTTGACAAATGTAAAGACCCATAAATTCATCACCACTATGTTACAGAACATTGCTGTCATCTCAGAATATAGCTGCCTTTTGACAGTAGGAACAACATTCTCACTGTTTCCTGTTGAGTGTGTGTGTGCGTGTGTGTGTGTGTGTGTGTGTGTGTGTATGTGTGTGTGTGTGTGTGTAAGGGGGGGATTATATGGGTGTGTAGTCACTCTTCATCTTGTTTACTTGTTTATTACATTTTAAGACAGGGCCTCTTAATTAACCTGAACTACATAAAAACATGGGCATGGTTGTATAAGCCTGTGATTTCAGCGTTTTAGGAGAGGAGATAGGTGGTTCCCAAGAGCATGCTGGCTAGCCATACCAGCCAAGATGGTGAGCTTCCCATTTAACGAGAGGCCCTGCTTCAAGGCAGTAAAGCACAGAATGTTATAGGAAAGCACCTGGGGTTCTCTTCTGCCTCCACATGTGTGTGCATAGGTGCATGCACCTGCATACTCAGCATGGATATTAACACACGGACATATCACTTGATGAGTCAGTGCTGTTGTCATACCTGTAAGTACTTTAGGAATAGAAATGGTTTCATTGGCTAGCTAAATGCTTTCTTTTTAAATCACTTAAAGGAGGCATCAGAATATTATTAGCCAAGTGCTAAAAAATAATTTTTAATTTTTTCTTAATTTATTGCTTGTTTGTGTTCTTTACATTGTTGTTTTTAATTTAAACGTAAGTGTATAAGTGTTTGCTTGAATGTATGTGTATGCACGCACTGCCTGCATGCTTGGTGCCTGTAGAGCTCAGAAGGTGCAGGACTCCTGAACCCCGCGTTGTGAACCACCATGCAGATACTGGGACTGAAGCCAGGTCCTCTGCAAGAGCAACAGGTGCTCTTCACTGCTAAGCCAACTCTCCAGCCCCTGTCTTTAACCTTTAGTTTCCTTACTTTTTATCTTACGTGTATGTGCCGTGCGTGCAGTGCTCAGGTAGGGTGAAGCGAGCATCAAATCTTCAGAACTGGGGTTACAGGTAGTTGTGAGCTGCCATGTGGATCCTGGGAATTGAAGCTGGGTCCTATGGAAGAGTAGGCAGTATTCCTAATCACTGAGCAATCTCCCCAGCTCTCCCCCCTTAAAACATTTTTAAAGGGTTTCAAAAAGTAAAGCAAAACCAACAGACCTATGAAGCCTGGCTTGTTTTCTGTCATTTATTTTGCTCTGTAGAAAAAGTTTTGCTAATTCTTAACGTAGAGCAAGAACTAGCCTGTATTTAAGATGGTTTTATCCTTGTAGATGCCTTAAAACAGGAGAGGTTGATAGCAGTGGTTGATAGATAACACGTTCGTGGGACTAGTATCCTCCCTCCAATCATGAGCAGGACTTTATGTACCCTTAGTCTCTATTTGAAAAATACTAGTACACAGGGAAGGCTGGTAATGAATAAATTGCCCATTTTTTTTTACAGTAATAAAATATCATTGTAGGTTTGGTTTCATAGTACGTTGGTTACATATTGTGTTTTTAAAATATATTTTGTTTTTAAAGCTTACACTACCAATTTTAATTGCATATATGCAATTAGTTTTATATGAACCTATATCTTTTGCAGGATGACTGTCTTCTGAAAGTGTGGTACCCTATGACTGGCTGGAAGTCTTCAATCATACCTCAGGATAGCCATGAAGTGAAAAGGAGACAGGCTTCTACTCAGTTTTCCTTTGTTTACTTGGCACATCCTCGAGCAGTGACAGGTTTCTCATGGCGTAAAACTAGCAAGTATATGCCCAGGTTGGATACATGTTTCATACTACATTAATTAAAAAAAAAAAAAAAGACTTATTTATTAATTTTGTGTATAGTGTTCTGCCTGCATGTATGCCTGCCTGCCAGAAGAGGGCACCAGATCTCATTATAGATGGTTGTGAGCCACCATGTGGTTGCTGGGAATTGGACTCAGGACCTCTGGAAGAGCAGAGGGTTGGTGCTCTTAACCTCTGACACACACACACACACACACACACACACACACACACACACACACACACACACTTTTTTGAGACAAGGTTTCCCTGGCTGTCTTGGAATCATTCTGTAGACCAGGCTGACCTGGAACTCACAGAGATCCACCTGCCTCTGCCTCCCAAGTGCTGGGATTAAAGGCGTGCCTCCCAGCTCTAATTTATATTCTTAAATGTTTATAAAAAGAATGAAAATGGAATTTTCACTGAACTGATATGTACTGACTAACAGACTGGAATGAAGCTGTCTGAATTCAGGTTCTATTTCTGTCATTAGCCCTGTGAGCTTGTGAATAGATTTCTTAAGCTTTCCTTCTCGATTTTCCTCTCTGTTGAATGAGGGTAATAATAAGTAACGTCTCAGAGTGGTGAGGCAGATGTGCTTGTGTGGTGAAGTATTTAGTACAGACCACAGCACATGCTGTTTGCCCAGACAACATTAGCTGGTGTTGTGAGAGGCATTAGAAGTGTAAGATCCCAGAGAGGAGAGTTTTGCTAGTAAATAGGAAAGTGCACATTGAGGAAAAGTTACAAACTATTAATAATGTACATGGTGGTAAGAATATAATTTACAGTGAGTAAACTGGTTAGGTTGTGCTTTTTTGATGCTAGGATTACCAATAGGATCTCAAAGCATTTTACAAGAGTTTCTTAATCATAATAATAAGTAATCATTTTCCGTAATGTTAATATTACATGCATGTGCAGTCGTGTGTGTGTTGAGATGGTACCATATTACCTAGAGCTGGGACATATGTGGCTAAAGTATTAATTAGTCATTTCTTTATACCTTTGAGATATTGGCTCTGGAACTTCCCAAAATCTGCAAATGCTCAAGTCCTCTATAGAATAAAGTGGTACATTATTTACATGTAATGTACGGGTATCTTCCCATATATTTTAAGTTGTCTCTAGGTTATTTATGATAACAGCTACAGAATAGATATTACATAATTTTGTCGTTTCTTTTTTTTTTTTTTTTTTTTACTTTTATTGGTAGAGGAAAATATCATGAAAAAGTGTAAATTTTCAGTATAGATGCACTTTTTTCCCCCCAAAAAATATTTTTGATGTGCAATTGGTTGAATTCACAGATTTGGAACCATCTGTTTAGAGGATTAATTATATAAAATTTTCTCATTGTTGTGATATCTCTTAAAAGTACTCAGAATATTAAATAACGTGCAAACAGAACATTCAGATGATTCCTGTATTGTACGTACAGATTTAAGAACATTGTTGGATGCTCAGAAGCTTGCTTAGAAAGGCTTATTCATCTGATAAAGCATCTTAGAGCAGTTTATACATGACAGAAACGGCACATAATAGGGAAATAATGTAGCAAATTTATCTGTCTCTGGAGTCCAAATTAAAGATTTATTTGATTCATTCAAAAAGAGAGAGTGAATCCTGAATTCCAAATGCCAGAGACTGCTGGGCAGTGGTGGCGCATACTTGTAATTTCAGCAGGCTAGCCTCGAACTCACAGAGATCCTCTTGCCTCTACTGGAATTACAGGTGTACGCCACCACTCTTGGCTATTTACTTATACGTTTATTTTATATGTAAGATTGTTTTACCTGCATGCATGTCTGTGCATCATATGCTTGCAGTGCCTACAGAGACCAGAAGAGGGCATCGGTTTCCCCTGGAATTAAGTTACACATAGTTTTGAGCCAGTATGTGGGTGCTGGGACAGAACCTTCGGCTTGTGGAAGAGCAGCAAGTGCTCTTGGCCCCTAAGCCATCTTTTTAGTTCCAAGATTTATTTCCTTTTGTCCTATATGTATATGCATTTGCCTGAATATATGCATGTGTACCACATCTTTGCCTGGTGTCCATAGATGGCAGCAGAAGGCCTTGGGTCTCCTAGGAATGGACTTAAGGAGGTTGTGAGCTGCCATGTGGGTGTTGGGATTGAACCCTTGTCCTCTTCAAGAGTAGCAAGTACTCTTTAACCACCAAGTCATCTTCCCATGAGCAATTTTTAAAAAGGAAAAGTATTTGGAGCCTGTAGCTTAGTTGGTAGAGCACCTGCCTGGTGTGTACAGGGCTCTGAATCCAGCCAACCCAACCCCTAACCTCCCCCCACCTCACACATGGGAGGAGGAATTCTTTGTTCTTTTATAATAAGCAGTCAGTGTATTCAGCTGCTTGATATTACAAGAACTTTTTAACTTCCTTTAACTTAATGACATTGATTTACAGTTTGTAACAATACTCTTCTTACAGTCATATTATGAAGATAGATATTTTTTTGTTTGTCTATTTACAACTCTTTGGATTGTCAAGATGTCATAAATGATAGAACTACTGCCATAAACTAGTTATATTTAATGATTTTTTATTAAGATCACCCTCTAACTTGTAGCAGTTAGGCTTCTTTCTGCTCTTTAGTTGTTTAGAAGATTCTAGTGTTCCTTAGGGCCTGGTTTGAAATGGCACATGTACAATCAAGCCTTAGCTCCTGTAGCTGTTGTTTACACCATATCCCAGTTCTTATGGTGTCCCAGAGAACGATGGCAAGCCTTTGGATGAATTACTTTTTCTGTATAGTGTTTTATATTAATACTGTCTTAATACACAAAGAGCCACTACAGATAGCTTTAGTTCATGGATGGCATTGATACTCATAGCGTTATGTTTCTCTTTGCTGCTAGAGGCTCTGTCTGTAATGTCTTACTGACTTCATGCCATGATGGTGTGTGTCGGCTCTGGGCAGAGACATTGTTACCAGAAGACTGCCTCTTGGGCGAGCAGATCTGTGAGACCACTACCTCCAGCACTGCCAGCAACCTCTCTTCTGCTGGAAAACACAAAGACAGAATCCAGCATGCTCTTGAGGTACTATGTGGTCTAAAGTGTAAACTGATGTTGAAGATTTGCCAGATATGGTGCATATGAACATGTGTTGAAGTTAAAACTGGTTTTTGTTTTTGTTTTTTCAAGACAGGGTTTCCCTGTGTAGCCTTGGCTGTCCTGTACTAGCTGTGTAGACCAGGCTGACCTCCAACTCACAGTGGTCTGCCTGCCTCTGCCTCCCGAGTGCTGGGATTACAGGAGTGCACAACCTTGCCCGGATGTGAATTCTTACTTCATGCTTGTGAGACTACTCAGTGTGTGCTGTTACGAAGCTAAATGTAGTGATTATTTTAGGCATAGAGTCTCGATAAGTAACAAACTTGGTGTTTTAATTTGTAGGTCAAATGTCAAAATCTTATCTGTAGGAGTACTTAGTTTTAACTAGTAAAATATATAAAAGTCTATTGAAATTAATTCTAAATACTTTGTTTTTATATCATTTTGTTCCTAAAGAATAAAGATAATTATGTATTAAGATGTCAGGCAGAGAAGCTCTGTGTGGTTGAGCTGGATTTGATATTGCATGCCTGTGATTCAACGGCCTGAGAGGCAGAGACAGGAGGATTGAGAACTTGAGGCCAGTCTGGGCTACAGAGTAATACTCCTTCTGAAAACAAAACACCAGGAGCACAGCAAGAACAGAAAACAACTAACAAAAAGTATGCTAGAGGCTGGGCATGCGGTGCACATCTGTAGTTGTAGCACTCAGGAGAATTCCGAGGACACACTTAGCTACGTAGGGAGTTTAGAGTCTGCCTGGGCGGCTTACGAAACTGTCTAAAAAGCAAACCGCTGTTAGACACATGTGAACTCACATCAGTGCTGTACAGTGACTCTGTCTGAACATTTTGAAAGTGAAATAATTTTTCCATTTAAAAAATATAGTGTGAGAAGGCTGGATATATGGTTCAGCCATTAAGAGTATTGTTCTTGCAGAGAACACAGGTTGGATTCCCAGTACTACATAGTGGCTCACATACACCCTTAACTCCAGTGCCAGGGGAGCTCTTCTGATCTCTGTGTGCACAAAGCACTCACATGGTACACAGACATACATATGAGCAAAACACTCATATACATAAAATAATTGTGTGTGTGTCTTGTGTGGTATACATACTTGTAATCCTAGCACTTGGGAGGTAGAAGCAAAATTAAGGAGTTCAAAGTCAATCTTAAAACCAAACAGCAAACTGGAAGCCAGCCTGGGGGACATGAGACTCTGTCTCAGAATAGTATAGAAAAAACACAACCCAGTAACAGAATAGAAATAAAATCAAAACAAAATTATAAGAATTTGCATCTAAAATTGTATAAATTATTGTATATAAAATGATTAGAAATAAAATGAGGCATACATAGTATTCAAAGCAAAAGGTATTTTATATAGTAAATACGCTTTAACATGCATATCTGGTACCCACAGATTTCAGAAGAGGAGGCCCTCGGATCTGTTGAAACTGGAGTCATATGGTTGTGGGCTACCATGTTGGTGCTGGGAATTAAACCTGGACCCCCTGGAAGAGCAGCCAGGGTTTTTAACTGTTGAGCCATTTCTCCAGTTGAAAATAGCCTTATTATAAAACTATGTTAAGAAAAATGTGTGTTTTGGGTGGAGAGGGGATAATGGAATTTAATCTAACCTGTACAGTCATGTGTGTTTGTATAAATTTTCTTTATACAATTAAGATAATTAACGAAATGTTTCATAACTGTTTTCATGCTTAACAAGTTACACACATTCTTTATTACTAGTTATACTTGTATTTTATGTAGTTAAATAGTTTAGTGACTGTATGGTTAAATTTGTACTTGTTTTGTCAAGTACAAATATTTTGAGTTTGATAATTTAAGATTGGTGCTCAATATGAGTTTTATATGAAGCAAGCAGGCTCTAGTGGTTGTTTATTCTCTGTCATTGGCCACTAATAACACATTTTTAAAAATAGCCAAAACTTAAATGAATTAAAAGTAAGTCAAACCAGTTCAAAAATCTTTTTTTTTTTAATATGGACATTTAATGGGACCAAGACTGAAATACTAACTGAGTGCTTACTATTATTTTTTATATTTATACAGCAGGCTTTATTTTCAAGTTATGCTTAAGTGTCTGATGACTAAGCCTTTGTGTCTGCTCTGATGCCCGATACACTTCTTTTTAGCACAACATGGACGTCAGCAATTTGACAAGCTTTTGCCATCTTTTAGCAATGTTATTAATAATGCTTGAAAAAGTTTTAAAAGGAAAAACCTAGTTACAGGTATACTATGTAGGGCCCTTCTCAATTTGAATCCTGTAGGTCAGGGCTTAGGGCATAACTGAGTGGTAGAATTTGTCTCACATACTGTGCTTTCTGATACCATCTCCTATGAAACTCCTCATTGCTAGGTTTGTGTGATTGTGCATAGTTTAAAATTATGTTTTGTTCTAAGAGAAAAATAAATAGCATTATGTTTTTATTGAGTGTCAAGTATCTATTGGAAAAAATTTACCGGCAGTTTGGGCCAGGAGGCCTAAGAAACCAGCAGCTCAATAGCAGGGAGACAGCAGAGAACATACATTGAAATGATAGTATCTTCTGCAGGACAAGGGGATGATAGAAAGGAGGACCGGATACATTATGTTAGAAGAAAAGAATTGCTAGCATAGTGTCGCCTACTGACTGTGAGAACAAAGGGAAAGAATGGGAAGTTGTGGTAGTTGGGGGTGAGCATAGACTGAAGAGTGAGGCTGTGCTATGCCGAAGCGATTCCACGAATGATCAGGGCCCCATGTCCAAAATCATGCATGTGGACGGCCATGCTGTGAAGAGCTTTTGTCTTAATTTAAACTTAATTTCTTAATTTAAATAAATCGTACATGCCAGGGGCTTGGGAGATAGATAGTTCAGTGCTAGACCGCTGGCCTAGAGGGGTGATGCTTGGCCTTGTCCCCAGGTAGTGCACATAGATCAGCACTTCAGTGACGGCATTTCTGTCTGCTCCAAGTAGGTCCTATTCTGTTCTGCATCCTGTCTTCCTCTTTATAGTGGGGATAATGCATCTTGTAGTTTAGGTCAGTATCTAATTCTAAGTGAGTTTGGGAGGCATTGTTCCCTGGGAAGAAGATTCAGGGACTTTATTTTTGTTGTTCTGAGTAGTAAATCTCTTGAATATGGAATACTCTAAAGCACCTCCCTAACTTCCCCATGCCACAAAAGTACTCAGCCTTTGGATCTTCTAAATCTTAACCAGGAGCCTGTGTTCATAGTTTGTAGATACCATGAGTAAGTACTTTTGAGCACCTGCTTTTTGCCTTAAAGTATAAAACTTTATAACAACCGTAAAGCATATCAAAAATTGTTCTACTGTAATTAAGAAAGTTTATCTTAAAACCATCAGTTCCACAGGAAGCCAGTCTTAAAATTCTGAGTAATAGAAAGACTTCTCTGGTTGGCATTTGTTAGAGCTGTCAGAGCTGGGCTTAGGACATCACTTTTCTATTTTAGACAATACACCATTTGAAGAATTTAAGGAAAGGACAGAGGAGGTCGTCTGTTCTTGTGACTCACACTGACCTGATGCCCGACAAGACTGCAACCCATGAAGTTCAAAGACATATCTCTCACCATGCCAACGCACTGTGCCATTTTCACATCGCGGCCAGCATCAATCCTGCCACAGGTAAAGGATAAGAGTTTTATTTTTAATAAATGTATTGAAATAAGGCAAATAAATTGAAATATAGCGTTACTTTTATAACCTTGTTTTTATTTTATATTGCCCTTTAAAATAATTCTTACAGTAGGAATATAATAGAAGGTAAGTCTACAGTTGGTTCTATGTGACTTTAGGGTATAATTTCCATAAGTATTTTGAATATATTTGTCCAGAATATGACAAAGTAAATTAGAACTTTACTTGAGCCTGGGAACACAAATGGTCTTAGCTCGGGTGTGGTTAGGATACCCTCTCCATATTTTAACTCCTCTTTCAGCTCTAATTTATAACCTTATCTAAGTAATTTATATCTTCTATAGCTTATTTTCTATCTAGACTTTCTTGACTTACGCTTAGGTAGAAAGATATTTTTCTTTTAGTCCTGGCATTTTCATCTAGTTTGTCAGACCTGGATAGAAATTAACAGAAGCAGGTTTTATGTTGGCAAAGCATATTTGAAAGCTTCTATTTAAGGACGCTCACTGTGTTTTCTTCTGATATCTATATAAAGACATTTCCTACTGCATTGATGACAGAACTGTCTTTATATAAATGTAGTCCTGCTTTATCAACTGGAGGTCTGTGGCTTCAGGGTGAAAGAGTTTCATTTTAAATGCTTGTGTATATACTGATGCCACTCAGTGAACACAGTCCCTAAAATCTGACCTTTAGCAGTGCCTGTAGGTGTGTGCTGCCCAGTGACCTTGAAATGTGACTGTTCTGAATTGAGTACTGTACACATTGGATTTTCTAAAACTACAAACGATAAAATGTGAAATTTCTTGCTAATAATTTTATTTCTGTTGATTACTTGTTAAAATTACATTTTCCATATCTTTTGGAGAAATAAAATATATTACTAAGTTTAAATTTGTTTCTTTTAGACTTACATAGTTACTAAGATTTTCTTCTTCTTCTTTTTTTCTTTTTTTTTATTAATTTATTCATATTACATCTCGATTGTTAGCCCGTCCCCTGTTCCTTCCCTCCCATTCTTCCCTCCCTCCCATTTCTCCCCTTCTCCCCTCCCCTATGTCTGTGACTGAGGGAGACCTCCTCCCCCTATATATGCTCTCAGAATATCAAGTCTCTTCTTGGAATACTACTCAGCTATTAAAAACGAGGAATTCCCGAAATTTGTGGACAAATGGATTGATCTAGAAATTATCATAATGAGTGAGTTCACCCAGAAGCAAAAAGAGACAAACGGTATATACTCACTTATATCAAAACACTAGTCCATGAAAATCTTTACTTACCAAGAAAGTGGGTCAGAGGAGAAGATACCCGATTGAGACTTTAGGCAAGAGTAGCATGGAAGAAAGAGGAAATAGTAGGACCCACAGGGTCCTGGAAACCTACAAGAAGAACTTTATGACAGGCAGATCTGGATCCTGGGGTCCTCCTCAAACTAAGGCACCAGCCAAGGAGAATATAGGCAGTAAGCTTCGAACCCCTACCAAGACCTAGCCGACGAACATGATACTCTCCACCGTGGAGAGTGAGATCTGACTCACACGAACTCTGGTGCCCCTTTTCTGACCATGTCCCCTGGATGGGAAGACCTGGTGGCACTCAGAGGAAGGATAGCTAGTTACCAAGAAGAGACTTGATATTCTAAGATTTTCTTCTTAAGTTTATTTATTCACTTTACATCCGGAACACAGCCCCTTTCCTCCTCTCCTCCCAGTTCCAGCCTCCCATCCTTTTCCCTCTTTCCCCTCTCCCTTTCTACTCCCCTCCCCCATCAACGCGCCCCAGCATCCTATCAAGTCACATTAGGACTGAGCTCATTCTCTTCCACTGAGCCTGGCAAGGCAGCCTGGCTAGGGGGAAGTGATCCAAGGCAGGCAACAGAGTTCATGGCAGAGACAGTCCCTGCTCCACTTGCTAGAGGACCCACATAAAGACCAAGATGCATATATTACATCTGTGTCAGGGGCCTAGGTCCAGACCATGCATGCTCTTTGGTTGGCTTCCGTCTCTGTAAGCCCTTATGGGGCTAGGTTAGTTGACTCTGTTGGTCATCTTGTGGAGTTCTTGTTCCCTCCATGTCCCTCTGTCCTTCCCCTCCACTCATCCACAGGACACCTCGGGCTCTGCTTAATGTTTGGCTGTGGGTCTCATCATCTGTTTCAATCTACTGCTGGGTGGAGTCTCTCTAGGACAGCCATGTTAGGCTCTTGTCTGCAAGTGTAGCAGCATATCATTAATAGTGTGAGGGATTTGCTCGGTTCCATGCAGTTGGGCTAGTCATTGGTTGGACATTCCCTCAATCTCTGCTCCATCTTTATCCCTACACTTTTAGGCAGGGTAAATTTGGGTTTAAAGGTTGTGTGGGTGGGTTGTGTTCCCCTCCCTCCACCAGGAGTCTTGCCTGGCTAGAGGGTGGCCACTTCAGTCTCCATTTCAAATCTCGTTGGTAGGAATTTCAGCTAGAGCTACCCTCCCGCCCCGTATCCTTCTTGGAGCCTACCCTGTCACTGGTCTCCAGCTTGCCTCAGTATGCCTCACCCCTCAACTTCCCTTCTCTCTCCCAGACTTTTCACCTCCTGCCCCCCACTTGCCCACATCTTATCCCCACCCTCATTTTTGTCCTCACACCTTCTCCTACCCAGTTCCCTCTCTCCATCCACTTCCACTGTTTATTCTATTTACTCTTCTGAGTGAGATTCAAGCATCCTCCCTTGGGCCCTCCATGTTACTTCTTTGTGGATTGTAGAATAGTTATCCCGTACTATATGGCGATTATCCACTTATTTATGAGTACGTACCATGTGTGTCTTTCTGGGTCTGGGTTACCTCACTCAGGATGATAGTTTCTATTGCCATCCATTTGCAGATTTCAAGATTTCCTTGTTTTTAAGCTGAGTAGTTTTTCATTGTGTACGTGGACCACCATTTCTTTACTCATTCTTTAGTTGAAGGACATCTAGGTTGTTTCCATGTTCTGGCTATTTATGAATTAAAGTTGCTATGAACATAGTTGAGCAAGTGTCCTTGTGGTATGGTGGAGCATCTTTGGGTATATGCCTGGGAGTGGTATAGCTAGGTCTTGAGGTAGAGCTATTCCCAATTTTCCTGAGAAAGCGCCAGATTGATTTCCAAAGTGGTTGTACAAGTTTGCATCCCCACCAGCAGTGAAAGAGTGTTCCCCTTTTTCCACATTCTTACCAGCATGTGATGTCACTTGAGTTTTTGATCTTAGCTATTTTGACAGGTGTAAGACGAAATCTCAGAGTTTAATTTGCATTTCCCTGCTGACTAAGGACACTGTACATTTCTTTAAATGCTTCTTGGTGTTTCGAGATTCCTGTTGAGAATTCTATTTAGCTTTGTACCCCATTTTTTATTTGGATTATTTCGTTTGTTGGTGTTTAATTTTTTGAGTCCTTTATATATTTTGGATATTATTCCTCTGTTGGATGTAGGATTGATGAAGATCTTTTCCCAGTCTGTTGGCTGCTGTTTTGTCCTATTGACAGTGTTCTTTGCCTTGCAGAAGATTTTCAGTTTCATGAGGTCCCAGTTATTAATTGTTGAGCTTAGTGCCTGAGCTGTTGGTGTTCTGTTCAGGAAGTTGTCTCCTGTACCAATGAGTTCAAGGCTAATCCTCAGTTTCTCTTCTAATAGATTTAGTGTATCTGGTTTTATGTTGAGGTCTTTGATCCACTTAGACTTGAATTTTGTGCGAGGTGATAAGTATAGATCTGTTTGTGTCCTTCTATATACTGATGTCCAGTTAGACCAGCACCATTTATTGAAGATGCCTTCTTTTTTCCATTGTATATTTCTGGCTTTTATAAAATAAAAAATTAGGTGTCCATAGGTGTGTGGACTTATATCTGGGTCTTTGATTCAATTCATTGATGAACTTGTCTATTTTTTTTTTAAACCAATACCTTTTGAGTTTTAGTACTATGTCTCTGTAGTACAGCTTGAAATCAGGGATGGTGATACCTCTAGAAATTCTTTTATTGTACAGGATTGTTTTAGCTATTCCGTTTTTGTTTTTCCATATGAAGTTGAGAAAAAATTTTTAAGATCTGTAAAGAATTGTGTTGAATTTTGATAAGAATGGCATTGAATCTGTAGATTGCTTTTGGTAACATGGCCAATTTTACTATATTAATCCTACTGGTCCATGAACATGGGAGATCTTTCCATCTTCTGATATCTTCTTCATTTTCTTTCTTCAGAGAGTTAAAGTTCTTGTTATATAGGTCTTTTCACTTGCTTAGTTAGAGTCACACCAAGATACTTTATATTATTTGTGGCTATTGTGAAGGATGTTGTTTCCCTAATTTATCTTTTAACCTGTTTGTTGTCTGTGTACAGGAGGGCTACTGGTTGTTGTTGTTGTTGTTGTTGTTGTTGTTGTTGTTGTTGTTGTTCTTCTTCTTCTTCTTCTTCTTTCTTCTTCTTCTTCTTCTTCTTCTTCTTCTTCTTCTTCTCTCTTCTTCTTCTTCTTCGTCTCTTCTTCGTCTTCTTCTCTCTTTCTTCTCTTCTTCTTCCTCTCCTTCTTCCTCTCCTTCTTCCTCTCCTTCTTCTCCTTCTTCTTCTTCTTCTTCTTCTTCTTCTTCTTCTTTTGTATCCAGTCACTTTACTGAAGGTGTTTGTTTATCAGATACCTCCCCCCCCAACACAATGTAGGCACTTAGTGTTATGAACTTACGTCTTAGAGTGGCCTTTATTTTGTTCCATAGGTCTGGATATGAGTGCTATGAACTAGCCTTTTTAGAACTGCCTTTCTTATGTCCCATAGTTTTGGGTATGTTGTATTTTAATTTTGATTTAATTTTAAAACTATTTTAAGCCAAGCATGGTGGCACATACCTGTAATGCCAGCACTCAAGGAGGCAGAGGCAGGTGGATCTCTGTATGTTCATAGCCAGCTTAGTGGTCTACAAAGCAAGTCCAAGACAGCCAAGGCTACACAGAGGAACACTATCTTGAAAAATGAAAAGAAAAAAAAAGTATTTTAGTTTCCGCCTTGAACCATGTTTTTCATTCAGTAGTGAGTTCAGTTTTCCTGAATTTGTATAATTTTGTTGTTGATATACAACAGCCCGTGATGGTCAGATAGGATATACTGTGTTTATTCAATTTTTGTGTGTTGTATTTGTTTTTGGTGAGGCTTGTTTATGTACAAGTATGTGGCCTGTTTTGGAGAAAGTTCTATGAGCTGCTGAGAAAAAAGTATATATATGTATATATTTTGTGTTTGAGTGAAATGTTCTGTAAATACCTGCCAGGTCCATTTGATTTATGATATTATTTAACTTTAGCATTTATCTGTGTAGTTTTGTGTGGATAACCTGTCTGATGGCAAGTGTGCGGTATTGAATTCACTCACTATCATTGTGTGAGGTCAATATGTGATTTTTAGCAGTGGTGTTTCTTTTATGAACATTGAGTGCCCTTATGTATTGTGCACAAATGTTTAGAATGTCAGTATATTCTAGGTAGTTTTTTTCCTATGATGTGTACGTAGTGTCCTTCCCTACCTCTTTTCATTAGTTTTGATCTGATGTTTATTTTGTCAGGTACTAAAATGCCTACACATGCTTGCTTCCTGGGTTCGTTAGCTTGGAATACCTTTTGTATCCTTTTCGCCTGTGGTGGTGTCTATTCTTGATGGTAAAGTGTGTTTCTTAGATGCAGCAGAGAGATGGATCCTGTTTTCTAAGCCAATCTGTTAGTCTGTGTCTCTTTATTAGGGATTTGAGTATTGAGTATTGAGAATTATCAAGGAGAAGTATTTATTGATTCCTATTATTTTGTTGTTAGGATATGGGCCCCCTCCCTTTTGATTTACTGGTTTGAGATTATTTCTTGTGTTTTCTTGGGTGAGATAACCTCTTCAGGTTGAAGTTTTCCTTCTAGGCTTTCAGTAAGCTTTATTTGCTTAAATTTGATTTTATTGTGGAATGTTTTTCTTTCTTTGTCTATAGTAGTCTAAGTTGGCACCTGTGGTCTCTTAGAGTCTGTAGCACATCTGGCCAGACCCTTCCGGCTTTAGAGTCTCCGCTGAGAAGTTGAGTGTTATTTTGATGGGTCCACCTGTATGTTACTTGGTCTCTTTTCCCCTTGTAGCTTTTATTACTATGTCTTCTCTACATTCATCATTTTACTCCTTTTATTCTTTTACTCCTTTTATTCATAGATTTGGCCTTTTTATAGTGCCCCAGGTTTCTTGGACATTTGTACCTGGATTATTTTAGATTCAACATATCTTTGATTGGGAAATTCATTTTTTTTGCCTTGTCTTCAATGCCTGAGACTCTGTCTCTGAGCCTTGTGCTCTGTTGGTGAGGCTTACCTTTGACATTTTTGTTGTACTTCCTAAGTTTTCAATTCTCAGTTGAGTTTTCTTTAGTGATTTCATGTCTTGAGCTGTTTACATTATTTCATCCCACTGTTTGTGTTTTCATAGGCTTCATTAAGGGACTTATTCATATTCCCTTTAAGGTCCTTGAACATAATCATAATTGATATTTTGATGTTCTTGTCTTGCCCTGCTCTTCAGATATATTGCGTTTCTCAGGGCCTGCTCCAATTTACTATTACTGGGCTCTGGTGGAGGGATATTGTCTTGGCTGTTAATATTATCTTTTTGTGTGGGTGCAGTAACGTTATTTATGGTATTCAACAGAGTAGAGCTCTAGGCCTCTCCTGTTATACTGGGGGGTTTGAGATGGAAACTGTGAGGGAGATGCTCAGTGTTGGGGGCTGAGTTGAAACAGGGACTCCTCAGCATCCGAGGGCCTCTCTCTTGCTCTGCTGTCTTTGCTGGGATGGGTGGTCCAGGGCTTCTTACTCCTTGGAAGCCATGTGGGCCATGAGGTCCACAACCCTGTTTCTGTGAGTTGTCATACTTCTGGTTCAAGAACATGGGGTCTTCATCAGAAGAGGTGGAGATGATAACCCTTTTGGTCTCACCTTAAGTGGGCCCTAGCCTTTTCCATGGTGGTGAAGACACAAGTAGACGCCACAACATACTCAGCACCAGCATCTTCCCATTGATGACAAGGTTCCTATTCTCAGCCTTGACTATGCTGTTGAACTTGGCCATAGGTAGAGTTGTACTGGAGCACATAGACCATGTAGTTGAGGTCAATGAAGGGATCATTGATGGCAACAGTATCTACATTACTAGGCAGGCAGGCAGTCCTGGTAACCAGGCACCCAGTACGGCCAAATCCATTCATTCCAATACCATCATGTCTAAGGGATGAGGCTGGCACCACACAAGGAGATGTGGCTGTCTCTGGATCAAGGAGGAGCAGAGAGTCTGTTGTTTGTGTTTTAGTGATGGTGCCTAGGCATCTGGGGTTAAGATGATTGAGATGATCTAGGTGCTTGTGTCTAGGCCTGCCTTTGTTGGGTGGGTGTTCCAGTCTTTGGTGTCTGTTGCCCTCTCTGGATCTTAGAAAAGTGTGTTTGCTCTGGTGCCTGGTAGAGAGTGCTCCTGCAGGTTGGTGGGTGGTAGAGGGGGATACAGGTGGCCTAGCTGAAAAGACTGAGAGGAGCGAAGGTGGATCCATACCAATATAACAGGTCCCCAGAGACTTGGAGGTATGGTGGAAGAGGGGATCCTGCACATAGGTTACAGTAAAGCAACGCATGATCTGGAGAGACAGGGTGAATGGGCTGGGGGTCCCTGGGTCTGAACTAAGAGCTGGAGTTGAGGTGGGAGGAGGGGCACCAATAAGAAGGCTGTCACCAGGCTGAGGGTGGTACTGGAGAAATTGTATTGGAGGACAAGGATGGAGAATAAAAATTGCCTACCTGAATTTAGGCCAGAGGTGGCCACTGTGTGGGAGGGGTTCAGGGAGAAAGAGAGTATTGTAGGTATTGGCACCTGACAAAGGAATCAGAATGGAGGGTTGAGAGAGTCCACAAAAAGGAGGGAGCTGGGTTTGAAGCAAGGTTCAGCATAGTCAGCTACTGAGATGCTTAAAATTATCCTTTACATGCCTACGTTGTTGTTTCGTTATTGTCCTCTTTGCTCATGCTACAATGAGTGATTGTTATTTTGATCTTTTTGACATGTCTTGAGTTTTTGAGGCAAGATCTCTGTTTGTACCCCAGGCTGATCTTGAATCTGTAACCATTAGCCTTCAGAGGTCTAGGCATATAGGTGTGTGTCATCATGCTCAGTTTGTTCTTAAACCTCTATTATAGTCTAAGAATGCCCTCTAACTTAAATTTTAAATGTTGGTGGCTTTAGGTTTTTATAAAATTTTTAATCTTTCCAAAGAAGCTTTTCCTGAGTTGTTGACTGTGATAAATACATAACTTTTAAAAATGCATCCTTGTTAGTCTACAATAAATTCCACTTACTTTAGAAAGCTTGGCTTTAACGGTGTATACTCTGGAACCAGGTGGGCTGGGAATGCCCTTTGCTTCACAGTGGATAAACATAGAGGTTATATGTTCTTGTAGCTATTGAGCCTTGCTTTCCAGCATTATTTTGTTTTGTTTTGGTTTTGAAAGTGGATCCCACTATAAAGTCCTGGAATTCAGTATGTAGACTAGGCTGGCCTAAAATCCACAGAGATCCACTTGCCTCTGCCTCCTGAGTACAAGGATTAAAGACATGTGTAATATGCTTGATTCACTTGCATAATGTTTTAAATATGATTTTTAAGTCATTTGGCTTGATGTATTATAGGTACTGTTGCAAATACAATTTGTAGATTGACCAAATGAATTGTTAAATGCAAATAATTTTGTGCTGTTATGCTTTTTTCCTCATATTTTTCAGAAAAAAAAATTAAATTTATGATTAAGCCAAAAGACAAAAATTTTAACTTAAAATTAATTAATTAAATTATTTTATGTGTTTTTGCCTGTATGTATGTGTATTCACCAAAGCATGCTTGGTGTGTAAGGTGATCAGATTTGCCTGGGCCTGGAGTTATAGATAGATGTGAGCCGCCATGTGAGTGCTGAGAACCAATCCAGGCCTCTACAGAAGCAGAAAGTACTCTTGACCACTAGCCAACTCCCCAGCCCTAGGCAAATGTCATGCTGTTTATATTGATTTATCACATGTTAATAACCTATTCATTTGTCCCCCCCCCTTTTAAAGTTTAATTTTATTTTTGGTTTTTCGAGACAGGGTTTCTCTGTGTAGCTTTGGCTGTCCTAGACTAACTTTGTAGACCAGGCTGGCCTCGAACTCACAGCGATCTGCCTGCCTCTGCCTCCCAAGTGCTGGGAATAAAGGTGTGCGCCACCACACCTGGCTCATTTGTCCCCTTAAGATACATGTGTATGCATATGGTTTTGTTGTTTCTGTCATGTGTGTGTGGTGTACATGTGTATATTCACATGCTTGCATATATGTGGGGTGTGTGTGAGTGTGTATATGCATGCATATATGCACTCATGAATGTGTATGCCTATAGAAAGGTCCATAAGTGAACTTGGGAGTCTATTTTTTTTTTTTAAGTTTTTAGAGACAGGGTTTCTCTGTGTTTAGCCCTGGCTGTCTGGAATCACTCTTACATTGGGAGTCTATCTTAGTCACCACCCCCCATATTTATCGAGGCAGGATTTCTCAATTGAACCCAGAGCACACCAGTGTAGGTAGTCTGGCTCGGCAGCTTCAGGGCTCCTGTCTCAGCCATCTGCTGCTGGAACTTCATCATGCCCGCCTTTACATGGCTTCCGGGGTCCGCACTCTGCTTCTCTTGCTTATCCGGTAAGCACTGTAATTGCTGACCACTGACCTGGTTCTTTCCTGTGTTCTTACGCTCATTCCCCTCAGCGGTTAGGAAAGCTTTAGACATTCAGCAAAATTACAGCAGTAGGGCAGTGAACACTTTGATAGCTGTCACTTATGTTTAGCCATTAATGTGCGTGTGTGAGTAGATGTGATCATGTGTGCGTACGTGTAAGTGAGGTTCTTTCCCTTCATCTTTTCAATGTGAGCTGCAAACGTCATGGGATCTTATCCTGAGGAACTTCAAGAGGAACTTAGGAGTGCGGAAACTCACTCACATAGTACAGCATCGTTACCAGGCCGAGGAATTGTTGAATCATTCCATAGTGCATAACATTCAATTCACATTTAAAATTCTTGTTTCCTCTTACAGCTGTGTCCACCCCCTTTTCTCAAAAACTAAGATTCAACTATGGTGTGGTACTGTATTTGGTTTTGAAATTAGTCCTGCAATTTAATGTCATGTAGGAGTATGTTGTTAGTTCCACATGTTTACATTCACCATTAAATTCAGTCAGCGTTGTTACAAACCCTGGCAGGGTCGTCTGACTTGTTTAGCGACTTCTCTGTGTAAATATGTGGTTACTCATGTTAAACAGTCGTCACACTTGTAAAGAAATTAGAACACCATATTAAAAGTTTACTCTTTTTTTGTTCCCACAGATATTCCAAACGTCCTGGTTGGCACTGCATTTAATATTGATGATGTCAATGGGGGATTTGTAGTTCATTGGTTAAATAACAAGGAATTTCATTTTACATCATCGACTGAAATATTTATGCACCAATTACGAAAACTTTCTGAGAAACAGTTAGATCATGAAAGCGATGATGCGGACAGAGAAGACGATGAGCGCTCACAGGAGGGAAGAGAGAGGGGCTTACGCATGAAGCTGGATCATGGTTTGTATCCCTGGCACGGTCCCCACACAGGGAAACAGCCTGTCTGTGGTGCCTCTTCAAGTTTGAATTCTTCCTTCTTTTCTTTCCCGTTTTGCTTTTCTCTTCTGTACGTACCGGTCACTTCTCATAGTTCAGGCACTGTGTTCTTGGACACATCATGTAACTCTAGCTGAGGTTTTGTTCTGTTTATGATGTGGACTTAAACCAGGGCCTCATGCATGCCAGGAGAGTTCTCTGTGACCGAGCCACTCCCTTGGCCCTTTTAATTTTAGTTTGAGACACAGCATTCATAAATTGCCAGGCTGGCCCTGAGCTTGAGTTCTTTCTGCCTCAGTCTTCTGAGTAGTTAGAATTACAAACTTGTGCCTCCATGCCAGGAAAACTTGTCTGTCTGTATATATCATTCTTTATTTGTTTTATTATAGTACCTTAAATAATGTAGTACTTTGGAAATGATACTCTCTTTTTTGGGAAATATGTTTTGCTAATTTTAATAATGAAAATGTGAAATTTTCATTTGTCTAAAAGTAAGAAATATAGTAATTTCAATTCAGTCAAGAAAATACTTTTCCTGACCATAAATTGGAAAGGTAATTTATAGTTTTTTAACTTCTAAATGAATTTTAGAGCATTATGTAGTATATATTCTGATAAATATGTTTTCTGATTTAGAATTATCTCTGGATCGAGAATCTGAGACAGGCACAGGATCATCAGAACATGAAGATGGGGAAAGAGAGGGAAGTCCCAGAACCCACCCACACCTCAGCACCCCAGTGCCCCTGCCGACAGTGCTGCTGGATCGCAAGATGGAAACGCTGCTCACAGAGTGGAATAAGAACCCCGACATGCTGTTCACGATACACCCTGTAGACGGGACCTTCCTAGTGTGGCATGTAAAATATCTGGATGAATATAACCCGGGAATATTTAGACAAGTCCAGGTACAGTTCCCCGATGAAGACATTATTGTCGTTTTACAATAACAAGATGCTATATAGACCTCACAGATTCTCAGAATTACTTAAAAAAATAGTTTTTGTAAGCAACTGGGAAAATACAGATTCTTGTTTTCAAAGAAGATCAGTACCATACACTTTGCACATTTAGTTAATTCAAAGGAAAGTTTTTTCTCTTTTGAAACGCCAAGTATTTAAATGACTACTCGTGTTTTCTGAGAATTGTAATATTTTTAGTACAACTAAGGTAACTATTTTGAAAATAAGATGTACCACTTCTTCCTCCTCCTCCTTCTGTCTTTAGAGACAGGATCTCATGGAGCCAGGCTGGTCTGAGCTAGCCCTGTTGGCAAGGATGACCCTCGGTTCCCCATCTCCCTCTACCTCCCAAGTGCTGGCGTTATAGCCCTGTGTTCATCTTCAGTTTTATAAGCTTTTGTGCATGCGTGTGTGTGTGTTACAGTTCTTAGTTTTATTATAATTTAAGTATGATTGTGATTATTTTGTTACATAAGCTATTCAGCAATATATTTGAGACTTTATCATTCAGCTTGTATTAGGATATTACTAGTGATTTATTACATAAATAGAAAGGAATTAAACTATGTAGAAGTTAAACATTTTTGGGGCGGCTAAGAAGCTGGAATTTGGCATTTTGAAAATAGTGTGTTTGGAAAAGTAAACTCCTTATAATGAATCATAATTTTATGTTTTTCAGGTTTCTTTTTCTTCTCGGATTCCTGTTGCATTTCCCTCTGGGGATGCAAACTCTCTTAGTAAAAACATCATGATGTATGCCTGTGTACATGCTACAAAAGACTCATGCCATACTCCATTACACCAAGAGCTGCTGTCTGTAGACAGTTCTCATGGATCACAGCTGCATTCGGCATCACACAGTACAGATATGAACATTTTAGCGCCTACGGTAATGATGGTTTCTAAACATGTAGATGGGTCTTTGAATCAGTGGGCCGTCACTTTTGCTGATAAGTCAGCCTTTACCACTGTTCTGACCGTGTCCCACAGACTCCGATACTGTGGTCACCGGTTCCACCTCAGTGACTTGGCGTGCCATTCCGTTCTACCGCTCTTGCTGACGTCCTCCCATCATAACGCTCTGCTGACTCCTGAGTCAGACTGTCAGTGGGACTCAGACAGTAAATTAAATAGATTAATAGATCCTGTAAAACACACAAAAGACTCATCGAAACAGCCTCTTAGAAATGCAGCAACTCGTACATTTCATGACCCAAATGCAATCTACAGCGAACTTATTCTGTGGCGTGTAGACCCCATAGGGCCGTTGTCGTACACTGGAGGAGTGTCAGAACTGGCCCGAATTAACTCTCTACACACTTCAGCCTTCTCTAACGTGGCATGGCTTCCAACCCTGATTCCTAGTTACTGTCTTGGTAAGTGCTTACTTATTTAACTGTAAAATGAGCAAAGACTTTTATTTATTTTATTTTAATTAATTAATTTTTTTAAAGACAGGTTTTTCTGTGTAGCCATCTTGGAATGTACTCTGTAGATCACTCTTGAACTCAGTGATCTTCCTGCCTCTGCCTTCTGAGTGCTGGGATTAAAGGCATGCACTACCATCATGAATAAAAGCTTTTAAGTTATCATTTTTTATGAACAAAATATTTTTTCTTCTTTATTTTTCTTTTGAGATACCAAAGTTTGCAACATGCTTTGTAGATCATGCTGGCCTCGGACATTGAAATCCTGCTATATCCCATGTGCTGACATTACCACTGTTTTTGGTTCACAAAGTGATTTATGTTTATCATAGTTAAGCTCTTTTTAAAAATTTATTTTTCTTTCACGTGTATGAGGGTTTTGCCTACATGTATATTTGCACCACGTGCCTGCTTGGTGCCATCAAGGCCAGAAGAAGGTATCAGGCCTTGGGACTGGAGTTAGACACAGTTGTGAGCCACCATGAAGATGATGGCTATCAAACCTAGGTCCTCTAAAGACTAGCCAGTGCTTCTGACTGCTGAGCCATCTCTCCAGTCGTTAGGTTTTGTTTTAATAGGTTATCAAAATGTTGGCACAGGCTTAGCTTTAGAATTTTAAAGTTTTTATATTTTTCCTACTGACTTTTTGTTAATGAGCTTATATATTTTTGTTAGTAAGCTTATTGTAGCCATTTAATTATGATTCTGAATGATAGTTTTACCTAGAAAGAAAGCTATAATTACTTATTTCTTATACTTCAATCAATAATAAAAATAAATTAAACACTGTAACCCAAAGACTTTTTTTTCTTTTCTCAGGGACATACTGCAATTCTGCAAGTGCTTGCTTTGTTGCATCTGATGGTAAAAATCTGAGACTCTATCAAGCTGTGGTAGATGCAAGAAAATTATTAGATGAACTGTCAGACCCAGAAGCCTCAGTAAGACTTTTCAAGTCTTTTTCTACGCTAATAAAAAATTCCCTTTTTACTTCATCTAAGACCATGGTTTGTCAGTTGGTATTTGGGGGAATGGGAATATGTTTTTGGCTATGTAGGACAGACAGACACACAGACACACAGACACACACAAATACACAAATTAAAACTTAAATAACATGCTACATCCCAATGCAATCACATAAAAAGAAAACATATATCTTATTTTCCTAAAATACTGACTTTCTAGTTTGATTTCTTAAAAAGATTTTTAAAACAAAGTTTTAAAAAATGTTTATTTATGGGTATTTGTGTGTTTTCGTGTGTGTATAATGTGTGTGCAGGTGTCCAGAGATGATGTCAGAATCCCCTGGAGCTGAAGTTACAGACAGTTGTAAGCCATCCAGTGTGGGTGCTGGGAACTAAATTTGGGGTTCTCTGGAAGAGCGGCGCATACTCTTTAACTGTTGAGCCACCTCTCCAGCCCTAGTTTGGGTATCTAAATCTTGGTTTGCTCAAAAATGTTTTTTTAAAGTATCCTTTCCTAACTGTTCATATTAGAAAATTTGAATATTTCCAAGCCTGACTTACTTAAAAATATCCTGTGGCTATAATATTTCAGTGGCAGCAGTGCCTCATTCTAGTGTTACACAGGAGACTAGAGGTCTTAAATTTTGTTTAAAATTTAGATTTGAACATTGAATTGTCCATTTACTGCAAAAGACATCTCTTTATAAAATACAGGTTCTAAAATGTCTCCAGTATTGAATACCAGGTACTAGGCTGAGGAGATATCCCAGGAGGTAAAAATGCTAGCCCTGTAAGCTGTCAACCTGAGTTTGAGCCCAGATGCCATGAGAGCCGTGTGTGGACGCTCAGCTCTGCAGCCCTTGCATTTCTGTGGTGGGACAGGAGAATCAGCTAGAAGCTTGCTTAAGCAGCACAACACCAGAAGCAACAGGCCTTACCTCAGAAGCAAAATGGAAGGAGAGAGCTTCTGGCCCCAAACTGTCCTCCACATATGCACTGCAGTGTGCTACTGGGCCCTGTCCCCAAGTACATAAGTGAGTAGTAAGTGAAGTTTTGAACACCAGATGCTATTTTTGAGTGTCTGTGTACCTCTTGATGTGTAGAGGACACAAAGTATAGTTACTATGTTTGCCCTTAATAACATTTTAATTTATTTGAAAAAGAGGAATTATTAATAGCTAGGTGTGGTGACACAAGATTGTAATTTTATTGCTTGAGCAGTGGAGGCAAGAGGATCAGGACATTTGAAGTCATCATTGGTTCCATAGTGAGTTCTGGGGTAACTTGAGCCATATGTAAATGTCTCAAAAAAAAAAAAGAGAATTATTAATAAATGATCAGCAATTTTAAGAGTGACTTGGAGGTATTTAGGAGTGTCCAGTTAGTTCCTAGATCTATGGCACTAGAAATGTTTTTACCAGCAGAGATCAGATTAGGATCAATATGGAAATTTCTATTGAAGACTGGGTTTTGCTTTGCTTTGGACGAATAGGTAAGATTTGGAAAGATGACACCTTTGTTTTTGCCTGAGTGAAAATAAATGTGCATATAGGAAAATATACATATTAAACTTGTTCTAGAGATAGCAGGAAAAACATTTGGATGCTTGGTGTTAGAGAAAGTCTCAGCTCTGCTATACCACCCTAAATCCATCTTGTTTTGAGTGATAGTGGGGGCTAAATAAGGTCAGCCCTGCTTAGTATCTGGATGGGAGAAAGTCTGCAGAATTAGCAATGTAGTTGTCTCCCAGCCCTTTTGGTTTATTTCAGGAAAGGTCTTGCTAAATTGTTTCAGCAGGGCTTGAACCTGTTACTGTCTTGTCTTAGCTTCCAGGGTAGTTGGGACTATATAGGCTTTTGCCATCAGCAGCCTGCTTTTGTTTTTGACAATTAGACATCAGCCTGTTTTTAGTTTGGTTACCTGTGGTGTTTTTCCTGCCGAAACAATTTAGCAAGACCTTTCCTGAAGTAAAATAGAAGGGCTGGGAGACAGTTCAGTGGTAGTGTGTCTGCCTAATGTTGACTGTGGGTCTTTACATCTGCTCCCATCAGTTGCTGGATGAAGCCCCTCTCATGACATTATGCTAGGCTCCGATCTACAAGTATAGCAGGGTATCATTAGCAATCATTTCATTGCCTTTTTCCACCCCTCTCCTCTTCCTCCTCTTCCTCCTCCTCCTCTTTCTCATTTTTTATTTTTCCTGGGCATTTTTGGTTCTATCCCAGGTCTCTAGGCTATCCACCCTCTGGTCCCTAGCCCTCCAGGCAGGTCAGACATGGACTCCCTCTCCTGGCATGAGTCTCAAGCTAGACTGGTCATTGGTTGGCCACTCCCACAAGTTCTCTGCCACCCTTACCCCAGCACATCTTGTTGGCAGGACACATGGTAGGTTGAAGGTTTTGTGGTTGAGTTGGTGTTCCAATCCCTCCACTGGAAGCCTTGCCTGGTTACAGGAGATGGTTGGTTCAGGCTCCGCATTCCCCTTTATCTTCAGTTTCCTAACTTTTGCTTGCTTTGGGTTTTCTTTCTTTCTTTCTTTCTTTCTTTCTTTCTTTCTTTCTTTCTTTCTTTTTAACATTTTATGGAAAGAGGCACTTAGATTATTAATGTGAAGTTTATTTTCTAAATTAAATTTTTTTGAGATTTATTTTTATTTTGTGCATGTGGATGTTTTGCTTGCTTGTATGTCTGTAGATCATAAGCATTCCTGGTATCTGAGGAGGCCAGAAGAGGTTATCAGATCCCCTGGAACTAGAACTACATACGTTTGTGAGGTGTTGTCTGGGTGCTGGGGATTGAACCTGAGTCCTGGATGAACATTCATCTCTCTTAACCACTGAGCCATTTTTCCCAGCCCCCTAAGTTTATTTATTTATTTTATATGTGTATGTGGTGGGTGCATGTGGGTTTGCACACAGGTGTATGTTCAGGTGCTCACAAAAGCTGCAACTGTGGAGCTCTGTGCATTCCCTGCAGCTCCAGCTGGTCCAAGTTGTTAACTGCTGCAGTAGAGCAGGAAGGGCCTTCCAAATCTTGTAGGCTCAGCTTCTTCAGACATGGGACTGTTTGCTTATCTCCCAAATCTGTAAGCTTGAGGAAACTTTCCACTGTCAGGCCCTATTTGAGGGGTACTGCACTGAGTTCTTGTGTTCTGTCAAATGTTCGGAGAGGATGTTAAAGTCTCTTAACTGGACTTGAGAGTTTGTATATTTTTCCTTATAATTTCTAAAAATTTTACTTCATGTATTTAAAAAGGTCTGTGTTTTATTTGTTTTTAGCACATATATATCTTATCCTGACATCTAGGTGTCAAAGGTCAGGCCTTCTCAGGCGCTGGGGAAGACCCTTGCTTGCCCGTCCTAGCTCCTGGTGGCTCAGGGAGGACTGGCTTCTGCTGATGAGTCTCTGCCTTTACCGCCCCCTGCCAGTTACATCTATTGCATTGCCAGGAGCTGGTCAAGTCCTTTGCGTCTTTAGACTCTTGAGCCATTTGAGTTTCAGTGTTGCATGATTCAAGGATTCTGGGATTTGCTTTTCTAAAACAAACTGCAGAGATTGGCATTTATTTCTGTCTAAACTTAAGTGTAGCTGTTCTGTAAAACTCCCGTCATTTCTGCTTATCCTTTCCCTTTCTTTTTCTTTTTTGCAAGTTCCCCTAGCTACTTCCCCTACTAACCCTGAGTCCGAATAGCAAGAAGTTGGCATATGCTTCCTTATTCCTCAAAATTAGATTTTTAGCAGATGCTGAGCAAAGACCAGCTTACCCTCCCCCCACTGCCCACCTGACATTCAGTGAAAATATTTGAATGTTGTTTAGTAGGTAGAGAAGTAGATCTAGGAGACGTTGAAAGTGTTGAGCAGGGAAGCAAAGTGATGAGTTTGTGTGATGATTTATAGTGGGTGTGCACTGGAAATATGGGAGCAAGGAGTCTACTGAGGTCAACCGAATGTGGTTGAACAGACTGGACCTAGAGGTAGGATTTGGTTAAACCAGGAAAGAACAGACTTAATTGGTTGAATGTGGATACAAAGAGATGATGCTGAGCTTTCTAATGTGATTATGGTTCTGGTGTGCCAAGATACTTGGAAGGTATTTATGATTTAATTTGGGGATATACTGAGTGTGAGGTGAATATAATTTTAGGTTTTCAAGTGTGGCTTAGATCATTGCCCTGGGGGTGGTGTGGTGATAGACACCTTTAATCCCAGTACTTAGAAGGCAGAGGCAGGTGGATCTTTTTAAGTTTTAGGCCAGCCTGGTGGTATATATAGTGAGTTTGAGGACAGTCAGGGCTATGTAGAGAGGCCCTATCACAATATCCACTCCTCCCAAAATAGCAGTGTTCCACATTATATAGCAATGGATATTTGGAATTAATTATTATAAAGACATTGCTGCACATTACTAGATTTGTGCAGGCATTGGTAAATGTCCATATGTGTACTCTTAATTATCAAGAAAAGATTGTGTTCAGCTGCTTAGAAAAACATTTTAAGATGTTTTATATTTTAATATTAAGTTATAATTTTATTTGAATATTGGTTATTTTAGTACTTAAAACACAAGCTTTTGAATATTATAGCCAGTGATGTTAGATTTATTCATTTATCAAGTATGTAGGCTTACTTAAGGATGACTATGACTAGGTATGTGAGAGGAGTCTGGGGTTGAAAATAGAGTAGTTTAAGCCAGGCGTGGTGGTGCATGCCTTTAATCCCAACACTGGGGAGGCAGAGGCAGGCGGATTGATGTCAGTTCAAGGCCAGCCTGGTCTACAAATCAAGTCCAGGACGGCCAAGGCTACACAGAGAGACCCTGTCTCAAAAAAAAAAAAAAAAAAAAAGGAAAAAGTAATATGTATTTTTACTACTAAAAATAAGCTTTCAGAGTAGGAACTATGTAACACGTAATTTGTTTTCACTCAATTCATTGATTCATTAATCTACCAATATTTAATTTTTATCAGTGACCCACTATGGGTAGATAGGACCCAATTGAAAAATAGATGTGCACATTGTACCCAATGATAAGAATATTAAAATGAATAGAAATAGTTTCAATCCTGAGTGAGGCAACCCAAAAAGCCAAACCTGCTGTGTTCTCACTTATGCGTGTACAGTAGCTGTAAAGTGAAGGATAATCATGCTACAGTCCACAGACGCAGAGAGGCTGACTAACAAGGAGGGCTCAGGCAAAGGGCAGGGTGTGCATGAACCCCCTTGCGAAGGGGAAATGGAATAGATTTCACCAGTGGACTGGGAGCAGATAGGGTTGTGACGGGGAGGGATCTAATGTGGGCAAGGGAGAGGGAGAAGATACTGAGAGAAACAACCAGAATTGGGGGGCATTTCAGTGTGAGGTAGAAGCATAGTGCAATGGAAACTCCATAGACTGTACAAGAGTAGCCCTAGCAAAAACTCCTACTAGTGGGGGACATGGAGCCTGAACCGTCTTCTGTAACCAAGCAAGGCCTGAAGTGGAGGGATTGGGACACCAGCCTAGACACAAACCCTCCAACCTACAGTTCGTCCTGCCTGCAGAGTGTTCTGGACTGGAGCATAATTGGCCCTCAGAGAGACTTCAGGCAGCAGCTGGTGGGAGCAGCTGCAGAGTCCCACTGACCAGCACTAGGTGGAGCTCAGGGAGTTCTGCAGAGGAGGGAGGGCAAAGATCAGGGGAAACAGAGGGGTCAGGGGCACCATAGGGGCGTGGCCCACAGAATCAACTGACAGGGACTTGTGGGGAGTTTATAGGGTGTGACCTAAGTCCTTTGCACATAGGTTATGGCTGAGGAGCTTGTGTTCTTGTGGGATTCCTGACAGTGGGAGTGGGGGCTGTCTCTCTCTCTTGCTTTTGGGACTCTTCTCCTCCTACTGGGTTGCCTCATCCAGCCTTGATGTGATGGTTTGTGCCTGGTCTTAGTGTAGCTTGTTATGCCATGTTTGGTTAATGTCCCTGGGAGGCTTGCTTTTTCTTAGGGGAGGTGGAAGGGCCATGGATCTGGGGGCCAGGGGAGGTGGGGGGGGGGAGATGTGGAGGGACGGGAAACTGCAGTTGGGATGCAATATATGATAAAAGAATTTTAAAAAAGAAAACATCTTTAATACCATATAGTCTATATTTTTTCTTCCTCCAACACCCCCGTTTCCACCAGACCTTCTCTGCTTCTCCAACCATCCAAATGTGCTTTTCTTTCTCTCTCTGAATAAGATATAAACAGGCATCTAAAAATACTAATAAAGTAAAATACGAACAAACATCAGAACAGGACACAATAAACAGAAGAAAAAGCACAAGGAACACATGTAGATGCAGGGACACACACATTTGCACACAGAAATCCCATAAAAACAAAACCAGAAACCATAATATATATGCAGAGGACTTGTAAAGAAGAAAAGGAATTCTTGACAATGTGTTATGAGACAAAGAACCCCGAAAGTATCGTTGACTTTGCTTTGCATTACCATCTGCCGCTGGGCGTGAGGCCTGGCCTTGAGAGTGGTTTGTATTCTCAATGAAGCTTCATTGGAGAGAACTAATTTTTCCTTTGTGGGCGGTTATTGGTTGCAGATAGCCCCTGGGTTAGGGCTGGGGGCTTGTGTCCACATTCTCTCAGCACTGGACCCTCACTGGGCTCAGACCTGTGCAGGCCCTGGGCTTCTGCCACAGCCCTGTGAGTTCCTAAGTGCATCCCTCCTGGTGTGTCTGGAAGGCCTTGTTTCGTTGGTGTCTTCTGACTCCTCTGACTCTCACAACCTTTCTGTTTTATCTTACACATGATTCCCTGAGCTCTGAGGGGAGAGATTTGATGGAGACATCTCAGTTAGGACTGAGTGTTCCTAGGTCTCTCACTCTCTGTCTAGCTGTGGGTCTCTTTATCTGTTCCCATCTATTGCAAGAGGGAGCCTCTGATTATAGATGAGCAAGTTACAGATCTGCAAGTACCGAAGAATGTCATTAGGAGCCATTTTATTGCTGTGTTCCTTTTGCAGAACAGTAGGATTTGGTTTTTTCATAGGTCCCTGGATATCATAGTTTCAGGTTCTCGGTCACCTGTGCAGTGTCAGGAATGGGTTCTATCTCATGGAATGATAATGCTTGGCCCTACAATTGAGCCTGTGTGTCTTGCATGCAGACCACCATTATAGATGGAAGGGTTTGTAGCTTGGTTGGTGATTATCTTTCTCCTTTGGTAGCATGCAGAGTACCTTCCAGTACTATGAAATGAACACTAGTTGGTAGGGATGAAGGCTCTAGGTGGGCACCAGCTTGACTTCTCTGCATTCAGTGAGTTGTGTCGGTGTTATTTTCAGCAATTGGGCCTTATTGTCAGTCTGTGAAGAACAGCTGTAAGTCCTTATAGCAGTTTCATTAGAAGTAGGAGTAAGTGGGATGCGGTGTGATAAGTCTGCAACATCTGTAAAACATCTTGTGTTTGGACCTTCTGAAATTGATTCACAATTTTTTTTTTGGTGGCATCGTACTCATTTTTCTCCTTTAAGAAAAGATTTATTAGCCGGGTGTAGTGGCACAGCCCTTTAACCCCAGCACTCAGGAGGCAGAGGCAGGCAGATCTCTCTGAGTTTGAGGCCAGCCTGGTCTGCAAAAGCAAGTCTGGGCAGCCAGGACTATAAGAGAAACCTTGTCTCAAAAAAAAAAAAAAAAAAAAAAAAATCCAGAGATACTGTTAAAGTGTAGATGCACAATACACTTTTAAACAGCACTATCTTGTTGCCACTGGTCTGTTGCTGCACTTTGAGTAGCAGTCTGTGTGTGTGCTAGCAAAGGCCTGACACTTTAGCCTTACAGGGTGTTCATCATAGCTGAGCCCAGGTTTGTTTGCTTGTTTTGTTTTTTTGAGACAAGGTTTCTCTGTGTAGCCTTGACTGTCCTGGACTGACTTTGTTGACCAGGCTGACTTTGAACTCAAAGCAATCCTCCTGCCTCTGCCTCCCTGAGTGCTGAGATCAAAGGCAAGCCCCAGAGCCCAGGTTTCATTGAGGAAAACCAGTAGAATGTCAAAACCATTTATAGGTATTTGAGCTAACACTTTAAATCCCAACTCAAGAGTGACTGTGTTCATACCAATAAATTCAGCACTACTTAATTAGTTATTTTATCTCATGTTTATTAAGCCCAGACTCTATCGCAGTCCGTATTTTCTGGAATTCTACTGATACAAATCGGAAAGATCCTATACATCCAGTATGGATGCTCTTTTCTCTTAGAGCTGAGTTTAGGCTAAGCTGAGGTGGGGAAAGGCATTGGGCATTGGAGATGGGTCCTAAGACAGTTAGGTGTTGAAAGGCTTTTATTTAAAAGAGATGGCTTCTTGGTGGAGCTAGGGGGAAGACCCTTCCCCGTATGAAGTTTGGGGAACTTTAAGAGATCAGAAGCTAGCTTCATGTTTTCGTTGAAACAATGTCATCTCAAGAGACAAAGGCCCACTCGTCAGTTGTGATCTCTGCATTTCATTTGGAGAGTTGTATTTTGAAAACTGGCACTAAACATCCATAAGCCATATATTCCAGCACTGGGCTAGGTCCTTAGGCACATTTGTCTTGATGAAGATATTGAAATAGCTAAATGCTTTGAAGTTACAGTATTTGTCTTAATATTGTCAGTTTTCTAATGTCTTAACTTAAAAAAAAACAGATATGAGAATGGAAATTTGATGTATTTCCTTGAATCTATTAATTGTTGTCAGTGATATTTGGGTGGGCTTTAGTGCCTATGATACTATCTCATATTGACAGAATGGTAATTTTATTAATCATTGACATTTTGCATTTGTTGTTTACAGAAACTTATTGGAGAAGTGTTTAACATTGTGAGCCAACAGTCCACTGCTCGACCAGGCTGCATTATTGAACTTGATGCAATCACTGACCAAGTAAAACCATGCTTTCAAATTGGTGATGTAGTATGCTGCATTTAATTTCAGTGTTTTCTGTGTATATTTTTTCATTTTAGGGTAATTCTCATTTGGTAAAACATCCAATGTCTAGTGATCCCCAAAATGAGAGGGGAAATCTACTAATGACTTACGAGTTACTGCTCTCTAATTGACTTGTATCTGTGTCTTTATCTCTTTTTTAAACATTTATTATAATTTATTCAGATTACATCCCGATTGTTATCCCCTCGCTTGTATCTTCCTGTTCCCACCCTCTCTCCCTCCTTCTTCCGCCCCGCTTCCCTCCCCTAGACCTTTGACAGAAGGGGACCTCCTCCCCTACCATATGACACAGCCTGTCAGGTGGATAGCTTGCTTCCCCTTCTTCTGTGTGCCTGCTGGGCCTCCCCACCAAGGGGAAGTGATCAAATCTTATTTAAAGGAAGTTTGAAACTATAACCCTAGTGTCTACATGCTGAAGGTAGACACAGTACAGCTGTGCACAGACTCCAGATGTGCCTGCCTTCACCTTCCATGTTAGCTTTCATTTCAGCGTTTACTTGCTTGGGCCTCAGATTGTTTTTTAATTGGGTACATTGAAATGCAGATGAATGTAGTCTCTGCATATATTTTTACTTTGTATTCACAAGGTTTTGTGTGGTCAGGTTTTTTTCTCTGCCTCCTACTGGGAAAAGAGGACAGTCCTTCTCCCACTAACGTTCATTTATCCCTGTCATCTTTATTTCTTTAAGGTCATGTTCATGGACTCAGAGAGAAAGCACAGCCATTTAAACAAAAAAGATTACTTTGAAGAATTGACCTCATCTTTAAAACAAAACAAAATGAAGAATAAGTCAAGTATAGAGTTACTCACAATTTTTCCATGGTGCTTGCATTCTTTTTTTTTTTTTAATTGTTTTTTTTTTTTTTTTTTTTTTTTTTTTTTTTTTTTTTTTTGAGATAGGGCTTCTCTGTGTAGCTTTGGCTGTCCTGGACTCACTTTGTAGACCAGGCTGGCCTCGAACTCACAGAGATCCGCCTGCCTCTGCCTCCCGAGTGCTGGGATTAAAGATGTGCTCCACCACCGCCTGGCTTGGTGCTTGCATTCTTAAGAGAAATGAAGATGTTTCTAAATTTGGAGAAATTACACATCAGCTTTTGGTCCCAAAATGGGGCTGCCAGACTCAAGTTACTAAAGATGCCTTCAAGGAAATTGTAACTTTTCTGTCCTCAAGCTGCATTATTGGGCTGTACATTTGTACATTCTACTAGTTATTTCCAGAGAAATCTAGAAGAGTGGATTCCCCCACTTGCACCTCTTTGCTCTCTTTACCATGGGACATCGATGTAGTCCACTTTCACATAGTTTTGTTTGTTTGTTTTTACTTTACATTTTGAGTAGCACAAGGGTGGTAAAAACCTAACAACCAATAAATGACTGGCGAATAAATCTCAGAGTCTATTAAAAAAAAAACCTCAGGGTAGTTTGTTTCCAATGTGTTTTCTGATCTGTCTCTGTCTCTCCCTCCATCCCCTTCCCCTTCCTCCCTTGTTTTCTCTTCCCTCCATCAATGTTGACTGCCTTCCCTGAGTCAGTTCTCTTTGTTCTCTTGTTTGTTTTGAGGCAGCTGGCTGTGTGGCTCAGCCTGGAACTCACAGCCACCTCAACCTCCTGAGTACTGAGATTATAGGCTTGCATTGCCAGGACTGTGGTCTCTAACTTCTGTACCCATGAAGGCATTGCCCTTTTCATTTGTTTTCTTTTACCTTGGGAAGGTGGCCTTATTTTTTAAAGAGATTTTACATTATTATACTTAAAGAGACCCAAAAATAAAATAAAATAAAGTCCTGAACTTTGATACATACAGTTTCTATGGCTTAAACTAATATTATAGTCCTTCGCTTCGTTCCGTGTAAGGAGCTCAGTTTTCCTGAACTTTTCAGATCGCACCCTGTTCTTTCAGTGCCAAATTAAAGCTACTCTCTGAAGTTCTCAGTGATCTCAGCTCTCTTCTGTTGTATTCCCTGGCTTGACTCGAGCCATCTCCTTGGATTTCACTTCACCAGTTGGTTCTAGATAGCTGTTTGTGAGCGCTTCTATTCCCTGTGATCTGGAAACATGGCCATCAGCTTATCTCCAGTGCATTTCATAGGTCCTTCCAACAACCCTCTGTACACGTTCACGTAAATGTATTCTGCAGACTGTGTCTGCTGTAAACAGGCTTTCATGGGCCCCACTACATGGTCTACAGGAGTGATTTTTGTCTCAAGCTTTAGTGTTTGTTGCTAGTGCTCTCAGGCAGACTTGGAAAATCTGCTGGTTGTCTGTTAGTCTAGTGAGCACAGCCCTCTCCAGTGGTCATCTCTGCTGAAAATGGTTCAGGCCATTTAAGTACCTTTTATTTTTGAGTACTTTTTAAAGATTTGTTCTTTTTATTTTTAATTATGTGTAGATGTGTGTATCTGATTCTGGATAAGTACACGTGAGTGTTGGGGCTCCAGGAGACCCCAGACATTGGTTGATTCCCCTGGAGCTGGAGTTGTTGTTGTGAGTCATAGGACCTGGGTCCTGGACACTGAATGTGGCTCTTAGGCTCTGAGCCAGCTCTTCAGCTCCAGTGGTTTTGTTGGTTTGAGACACACATTATGTTCTGTTTTGAGGTTAGCTGTGCTATCTTTGAAAATACTTTTTAAAATTCAAGAACATCTTAATAATGTTTTTTCTGCTACTATTTTTCTAGTTAGATTAAGAATAGATGTTGTAGAAAGATTTTCTTTTTTCTTTTCTGTATTAGTGGTGAGGAGGTAGGGAATGGGAAATAAAGAATTCCAAAGATGAAAAACTCACTTATCTTGTTTGTAGTGTGGCTCAAATACACAGCTACTCCATGTATTTCAAGAAGATTTTATTATTGGATATAGACCACATAAGGAAGATACGGAGAAAAAGGAAAAGGAAACAGAAGTATTTTTTCAGCCATCACAAGGTACGTTTTGATGAAGTGGACTGACTCACTGTCATTCCAAAACTGCCTAAGATAATGACACCTCATCTGGAAAAACAAAAAAGGGACTTGCTTAATTATTGAAAAGCCCTTCAAATTCATCATGGTGTGTGTGTGTTAGGTGGTCACTCTCAAGCTCTGGATTTTTTTGTTTTTGTTTTTGTTTTGTTTTGTTTTTTTGAGACAGAATTTCTCTGTGTAGCCTTGGCTGTCCTAGACTCGCTTTGTAGACCAGGCTGTCCTTGAACTCACTGCGATATGCCTGCCTCTGCCTCCCGAGTGCTAGGATTAAAGGCGTGCACCACCACGCCTGGCCACTCTCAAGCTTTGGGCACATAGGTCAGACACCTGGAGAGATGGCACATTGGTTAAGAGTGCTTGCTACTCTTCCAAAGGACCTGTGTTTGGTTGTCAGCAGCCTTTTTGAAAGAAAATAGCTTTTCTACATGATCTTTCAAAAACAGAGTATAATGTTTAGTTTCAACTTCAGAATTCAGCATCAAGTATTTCTTTTAGAAGTTATGATTTTGTGTTTATAGAGGTCATGATGTACTAAGACGAAAAGGTATGCCCTGCTCTAAAGATGCGTCTCTATGATGAGCACCTCTTTAGTTTAAAAAGGGGTTCTAGATATTTCCTCTCCTTGGGTGTATCTCTTATTCCTCTATCAAATTAAACAAAAAAATTTTTCTTAATATTTCTTAAGAGTGTCTCTCTCTCTCTCTCTCTCTCTCTCTCTCTCTCTCTCTCTCTCTCTCTCTCTCTGTGTGTGTGTGTGTGTGTGTGTTTGGCTTTTCTCCCAACTTTATAAGTTTTCTTTAAAGACTTCATATGCACATTTCTACTCATCCATTCCTCTTCCTTATTTTTTGTATTTTCTAGCTTTAAAAAAATTAAAAAACAACAACTTTATTTTATGTATTGGGTGGTTTGCCTGTATGTATTTTGCATCCACTGAGTTCCTAGTGCTGGGGGAGGTGATAAGGGTAGTTGTGAATTGCCATGTGGGTGCTGATAGCTGAACCAGGCTCTTCTTGGAAAGCAGCTGTCATAACTAGGGGTTCTGTTATTGCAATGAAACACCATGACCAAAAACAAGCTGAAGAGGAAAGATTTATTCAGCTTACACTTCCACATCACAGTTCATCACCAAAGGAAATCAGGAAAGGAACTCAAACAGGGCAGGGACTTGGAGGCAGGAGCTGATGCAGAGGCCAAGGGGGAGAGCTGCTTACTGGCTTGATCAGCGTGGCTTGCTTTCCTAGCCTCATTCTTACAGAAGCCAGGACCACCAGCCCAGGGATGGAACAGCTCAGAATGGCCTGGGCCCTCCCCATCAATCACTGAATAAGAAAATGCCCTGTGCTGGGTCTTATAGGGGCATTTTCTCCAATGAGGCTCCCTCTTCTGTGACTCCAACTTATGTCAGACTTACATAAAACTATCCATCAGGGAAGCCAGAGCTCTCAATCTCTGAGCCCTCTCTAAAGCCCCTTCCTACACTTCTGAAGAAGATATTGTTACTTACATTATCAAGCTAGTGAAATTAAAAAAAAAAAAAACACCCTCAGAATCACATAGTAAGTAGTTTGTGTGTCATATGCCTAAAATACTGGCACTTTTTGTGTTTTTAATTTGTTTGACTCCATATCCAAGCTAGGTCCACATATTTTTATGTGCATGTGCATACCGGGGACTAAACTCTGCTACTCATATGACAAGCACTTACCAACTGAGCCAGCTCTCAGTGATCAAGCTTTCATTGTAAAAGAAGTTTGTGGTGTTCAATGTAGATCTCATTTTCACTTTTAAACAATTCAGTTGTTAACAGGAAAAATGTACTCAAACATGAAATTTCTACAAGTTTCTTTATGCTTTTACCACTGCCTCAATTACTTACAGTTTTAAAAAAAGTGTTATTTCATATTAGAAAAGCAGTATAATAGGATGAAAACGTTCTGTTATTTTATTTATTTATTATTTATTATGTGTATGTGTGTACATGGACATGTGCACCATGGTGCACATGTGGGCTCAGAGAACAACTTGAGTTCTGGTGATTAAAGATTGCTCTTCAGGCTTGGCAGCAAGCTCCTTTACCGCTGATCCAGCTTACTGGCTTTCATGTTTAGTTTTTATTGCCTGATTGTTAATTCATCTTCGGATTCCTTTTGTGTAGGCCTTTATGTGTTTTTAAATTTTAACTTTTCTTTACTGAGGTATTATGAGAGCATGATGTGAGCGTGTAGGTGTGCACGTGAAGGGGTATAACTGTGGGGTTACTTCCCTCCTCCCTCCTTTTCATGGGTTCTGGGGATTGAACTCGGGAAGCCAGGCTTGTGTGGCAAGCTCCTTTAGCCACTGAGCCAACTCACTACCCTCTTTGTATAATTCAACAAAGCCAGATTAACAGTTATATTTAAAAAAATATTTAAAATGATTTTTTCCTATACTAGTCTGTTCTCTGATGTATTTCAGTAGTCCAGTACCATAGACTGTATAAATGAAAAAGAAGAGAGATTTTTGGTGAATTTTGGTCAAAGGTTGAAAGATTGTATTTGAAGATATCAGAGCCCTAGGGGCATCTCAGAATATCACATAGGAGGAGAGCGGAAACAAACGTCTTCTTTCTCCCTCTTAGAAATCTACCGGTATAAGAGGCTGAGCGTGGTGGCGCATGCCTTTAATCCCAGCACCCAGGAGGCAGAGCCAGGTGGATCTCTGTGAATAAGAGGCTAGCCTGATCTACAGAGTGAGTCCAGGACAGCCAGGACTATACAGAGAAACCCTGTCTTGAAAAACAACAAAAAACCCAAACTATCAGAAATCCACCAGTCAGTATGCAACCATTGTGGCTTCACTCTGATGCCCTTGTCTAACCCTGCTGCCTTTTAAAGGCCCCACCTCTAAACACTACAGTCAGATTAGGGTTTTACCTTCCTAATGCCTTCACACAGTGGGAAGAGTTAAGAGTTAAGTCAGTAAGAATTTTAGAAAGGACAAATCCGATTCAAGTCATCAATATTTTGCTTTCTTTCCAACTTCTGTGAATTCAAGAGATTTTTTTTCTTTATTTTTTACCATTAAATTTTTTTCTAGCCCTGTAGAAAAAATTAATTATTCTTTTCCTTTTGAACAATAGGATATCGCCCACCACCATTTTCAGAAAAATTCTTTTTAGTAGTCATTGAGAAGGACAGCAATAACAACTCTGTTCTCCATATGTGGCACCTTCATCTTAAATCTGTGCAAGCATGTTTAGGTGAGTCGTTAAATTACTGCTCTATGCGGAGGTGATGGGAAAGAGGTAGAGAATGCGCTAGGTTGTTTGATTCTTTACGATGAAGGGTGAATTATAAATGGAGTTGGTAAACGAACATAAGAGTTCTTCCACGCTTTACTTACTTAAATATATATTATTTGACTTTATGTTTTGAGACAAGGGTCTCATGATCCACCCTAAGCTGTTACAAAGCCCAGCCCAAGATCCTCAGTCTCCTGAGTGTTAGGTTTGGAAGATACATGCAGCTGCGCTGTGCTTCTGAGACAGACTGACCCTAAAAATAACCCTGTCTGGGGTACAGTAGACATACTGGAAATAAAGTAAAATAAAATAAATTTAAAAGGTGATGAGTTATTTTTAGTTAACATTATCGAGTACCTGTCACCTGTTTGTGGCTGCCATGTCCCTAAGTCAGCCCTGCTGTAGAATCGATAGGATATTTTGTAGATCTCACATTGCTCTCTGATAGGTGCTCAGCTTAGCACAGTGAGAAACAGTTGTGGCAAAATATGATTGAGTACTGAAGGTTAACATTAAAAATAGTGTGGATGATAAATTATTTCTCACATGTTTTACTATACACATTTGGATGAATAATGAAGCAAAGAAATTGAATGGGAGGATAGTGCTACATTTGTCACTCAGTTTTTTTACCTGGGCAAGGACTTTATCAATGAGCTATGTTCTTTTCTTTTTTTTCTTTTTTGAGGCACAATCACATTATATAGCCTAGGCTAGCCATGAGCCCACTCTGTAGGCTATATTGACAGTTGTTTTAATTTTAATTTTTAAACTTTGCTTTCTGAGAGATCATTGCTAACTAAAGAATCACTTGGATAGCCATACCACTGTTTTTGGATAATGAGATATATTATTCTAATTTGCATATTATAATTAGATATTTTTATGGATTTCAGTGATATTTTAATACAGTTGTAGGTAGTCTTGGATTCAGGGTAACTGGTTTATCCTCTCAGACACTTGTCATTTAGTTTTCAGGGTGTATCTACTTTAATCTAGTTAGCATAAAGGACTAAGAGCTGTCAAAAGAGTGTATTATTTCTGGTAGTTACGTTACTAAACAGTTTTATGAACACAAACTTATTTAAGTTCCTTTACAACTAAGCAATCTCACTAGCCTACCAGACTGGTTATTAAAAGTACAGATTACCGAGATCTGTCCCAAGTCGATGTAATCAGTGTCTCTGGTGTTAGACATGGGAGTTTGTGTGTTAATGCATTTCTTGGGCCTTTAGTGTGCTAAGGTTTAGGGATGCTCTGCTGTGCAAGTTAAGGTTTCACATCTCACATGTTGTAGTTCTCCCCTGCCATACCCATGTAAAGTTGTTGTTCATGGTGAGAAGGAACCAAATATTTGAAAAGTGTGTATTTTTCAAGATTACCAGAAAGGAGCCTGAAATTTTTCTCCCAAGAAGTGGAAATACTTGTAAGAAGCATTTCTTAGAAAATAATAAAGTGTTTCCTCTCATATGTTTAGTGGTGATAATGATCTCAAATTTATTTGCAAAGCCAAAGCTGCAGAAGGCATCTCATCTGACAGTCTGCTGTCAGTCCCTGGACAGGTGAAGGTGGACTCCTCTGCAGAACCCTCCCCTAGTGTGAGCTCCATGCCACACTCTTCATCTATTGCCAATCTTCAGACTGCTAGCAAACTCATTCTGAGCTCCAGACTGGTGTACAGCCAGCCGCTAGACCTGCCGGCAGCTGTTGAAGTAATTCGAGCAACACCTTCAGCAGGTACAGTGTTCTTGACACTGAGCGGGGATGGCTCTGAGTGTTACTTCTGAGTGTGTGCTACAGTGGCATTGGGGTACTTATTGCTTGTAGTGATCTACCCATTTAGAAGCATGTTTATGTTAATAGCTTATTACGATAAATTCAATTTGCTGGCTCTCTCCTGACCATGTCCATGTGGAAGAGTGAGAAGGAACCAAACAGTTTAAAAGCATATTTCTCAAAGTAACCAAGAAGGAGCCTGAAACTATCTCCTAAGAAGCTGCATTTATTCCCCCCTTTGGTTTTTCTCCTTATGTATCTCATGCTAGCCTTGAACTCATGGTTGTCTTCCTGTCTTAGCCTCCTGGGTGTTGGGATTAAATTTTTTTCCTTCAAAAGTATCTGTCAGCGTAATAAAGGTAAAATGTGATTAGCACAGAGTGAAGTCTTAAATTAAAATATTCTACATTTATAAGTTTAGGTGTTTATTGGGCGGGAACATGGTACAGCACACATGTGGAAGTAGTCAGAGCATATTGTGGAGGAGCCAATTCCAGTAGTGTTAGAGATCACACTGGACTGAATCACTAGGTTTGGGGGCAAGCACCTTTACCTACTAAGCTATATAGTTGTGAACACAACACTGAAATGAGCTTCAGTGATTTGCATACACATAAATTTCTTCTCTGAAGTTTTGCCATCATGGTATTCCAAAATGTAAACAGGATACCTTATGTTAAAATATGTATTTCAAGACGTTGAAATGGCTCTGCTGGTGGAGACAGTTTCTATAGGCTTAATGATCTGAGTGCAATCTCAGGTCCTATACAGTGTCAAGCGGCCTCCATGTGTAAACCATGACATAGTCAGTCAGTCAGTCAGTCAGTCAGTCAGTCTGTCTGTCTGTCTCTCTCTCTCTCTTTGTCTGTGTCTGTCTCTCTGTCTGTGTCTGTCTCTCTCTGTCTGTGTCTCTCTGTCTGTCTGTCTCTCTCTTTGTCTGTGTCTGTGTCTGTCTCTCTGTCTCTGTCTGTCTCTGTCCGTCTGCCCCCCCCCCCCTCTTTCTCGGTGTCATTTATCCAGTTAGACTGGAGGCTACATTTGAAAATGACTTGCCACCTGTGGAATTCTAATTGGAGAGTTCTAGAATAATGATATTGACACACCAAAGTAGAGGGTCAATCTTTTTGTTTTGGTTTTGGTTTTTTGAGACAGGGTTTCTCTGTGTAGCCTTGGCTGTCTTGGACTCACTTTGTAGACCAGGCTGGCCTCGAACTCACAGTGGTCCGCCTGCCTCTGCCTCCCGTGTGCTGGGATTAAAGGCATGCGCCACCACTGCCTGGCTGTGGAGGTTCAATCTTGTTTGGGTTTCTGGCAGATGATATTGAGTATAGTGTTTTTAAATTTTTATTGTTAAGACAGATCTGTACTCACAATTGAAAGATTACCTTGAGAAGACTTTTATTTTTGTGTTTGATGAAGATCTCGACAAATTGTTTTGGTTTAGTTTTGTTGGTTTTTGGCAAAGTCTTACTTTGTATCTGAAGCTGGTCTGGAATTCATCAATGTATGTAGGAAAGTCTTGAACTTTTAATCCTTCTGCCTCTACCTTCCAAGTACTTGGATGGCAGGTATATTTCCCAAATACAGAACGTTTTTAGTTTTTCAAAAATGTGGAGGTTAGTTGGATGGCTGGGTGGTTAAGAGCATTTGCTGTTCTTCCAGAAACCTACAGTAAAGTGCCCACACCAGGCAGCTTCTAACCTCTTGAACCTTAGCTCTGGGAATCTGTCACCTTCTGGCCTCCAAGCTCACCTATATTCATGTGCACATACACGTAATTAACTAATAAATATTTTTAAATTTAATTTTAATTTATGTACATTGGTGTGAGGGTGTCAGATCTTGGAATTACAGACAGTTGTGAGCTGCCATGTGGGTGCTGGGAATTGAACCTGGGTCCTTTGGAAGAGCAGTCAGTGCTCCTAACCACTGAACCAACTCTCCAGCCCCGTAATAAATATTTTTAAAATATTTGAAAAGTTTGTAACATACTCATTTGTTTATTTAAGCTCACAAATAAATTGTATTTACAGAGGCTTTATGAAATGCCTTCAAATGTCTCATAGATTGTAGCATCTGAAGTCAAGTAATATTTCTCCCTGATATTTAGATGGAACAAACTTACATGTTTAAATGGTTTTCCTGCTCTTCCAAAGGTATTGATAGGTTGGAACTTGAACCCAGATCTTATGACCCCAAATCTTAGTCATTATCTTACAGTTGGCAATAGATGGAAGTGTCAGTGACTGTAGACAGGATGACACACGAGGGATCTGCTTCAACACTAAGAGAGGGTGAATTAAACAAGTAAAGAGTTTGGGACCTATTGATCTCACATTGTGTGGTTCTGATTATGACTATTTTCTTCCTTTTTATAAAGGTCATCTGAGTTCCTCCTCGATTTATCCAGTGTGCCTTGCACCTTATCTAGTGGTTACAACCTGCTCAGACAATAAAGTACGCTTCTGGAAATGTTGTATGGAAACGAACTCATTGAGCGGTACAAGTGATGAGAAGGAAACCTATCACTGGAGGAGATGGCCCTTGATGAACGATCAAGGAGAAGATGATAGCAGTACTGTGAGCATTGTGGGAAGGCCCGTCGCTGTTAGTTGCTCATACACAGGCCGTCTTGCTGTGGCTTACAAGCAGCCTATCCACCACAATGGTTTTATTTCTAAAGAGTTTTCTATGCATGTCTGTATATTCGAATGCGAATCTACAGGAGGGTCAGAATGGGTTTTAGAACAGACCATCCATCTTGATGATTTGGTTAAGGTTGGGAGTGTTCTTGATTCAAGGGTCAGTGTTGACAGTAATTTGTTTGTATATAGTAAATCAGATGCATTTTTAAGTAAGGATAGATACCTTATTCCAAATATCAAGCATTTAGTACATTTGGACTGGGTGTCAAAAGAAGATGGCTCTCACATTCTCACGGTGGGGGTTGGTGCTAATATCTTCATGTATGGGAGACTTTCAGGAATTGTAACCGATCAAACGAACAGTAAGGATGGAGTGGCTGTCATTACTTTACCACTGGGTGGTAGTATCAAGCAAGGAGTTAGGTCAAGATGGGTCCTTCTGAGATCTATAGACTTGGTATCCTCTGTGGATGGCACCCCTTCACTGCCTGTTTCTCTCTCTTGGGTAAGAGATGGGATATTGGTGGTGGGGATGGATTGTGAAATGCATGTGTATGCCCAGTGGAAGCACTCTGTCAAATTTGGAGACATCGAGGTTGATAGTCCTGGTGAAGAGACAGCAATACAAGATCATCCTGCCTTTAAATCCACTATGTTGGCAAGAAAAAGTATTGTTGAAGGAACAGCTGTCACTGATGATGTTTTTTGTTCACCAACTGTGATTCAAGATGGTGGCTTATTTGAGGCTGCACATGCACTCTCTCCGACTCTGCCACAGTATCATCCAACTCAGCTGTTAGAACTGATGGACTTAGGGAAAGTGAGAAGAGCTAAAGCCATTCTCTCCCACTTAGTTAAGTGTATTGCAGGTGAAGTTGCAATAGTTAGGGATCCTGACTCCGGAGAAGGAACTAGGCGGCACCTCTCTCGGACCATTAGCGTGAGTGGCAGTACAGCCAAGGATACAGTCACCATTGGAAAGGATGGTACTCGGGATTATACCGAGATAGATTCCATCCCTCCTCTACCACTGCACGCTTTGCTTGCTGCAGATCAGGACACGTCCTACAGAATTTCAGAAGAGAGCACAAAAAAGCCACAGAGCTATGAGGACCATATTGAAAGCCAACCAGAGGATCAATATTCCGAGTTGTTCCAAGTCCAGGAGATAAGAACAGATGATATCGATTTAGAGCCAGAAAAGAGAGAGAACAAATCCAAAGTAATAAACCTGTCACAATATGGACCTGCATACTTTGGCCAGGAACATGCGAGAGTTCTTTCAAGTCATCTGATGCACTCAAGCCTGCCAGGCCTTACTCGCCTGGAGCAGATGTTCCTTGTGGCCTTGGCTGATACTGTGGCCACCACCAGTACTGAGCTTGATGAGACCAGGGATAAGAACTGCTCAGGTAAGTTGTCTCACTGTAAGTTTTAAGTTTATAGTTACCACAAGTATTGTGGTACCTGTGCAATGAATTGTTTTTTCTTTCAACCCTTGTAGGGAAAATAGATCTATGGATAATTATTATAGAATATGATTCTTTATAAGAGAAAAGACAGTGGTCACTTGTATGTATGACAGAGATTTGTGATGTCTGTGTGCATTCTCACTGAATATTTACACTGAAACATTTGTCTTAGTATTTCAAACAGATTGACTCTAATGGTGTTGTTTTTCTTTGAATGATAAAAATGACTTCTGTTTTCTTGTATCATGAAGCTTATAGGGACCTCATGGATTAACTTGCTTATCTTTCCATTTGAGGCATAGATAATTTTTGAAAAGATTTATTTCATTTGATGGATTTTTTTTTTTTTTACATATGTGTATGTGCTGTGTATGCATGCCTGGTTCCTGTGTTAGAGCTCCTGAAACTGGAGTTGCAGATCTTTGTGTGCACTAGAAACTGAACCCAGGCCCTCTACAGGAACATTAAGTGTTCTTAATTGCTGAACTATCTCTCCAGCCCCATGAATAATTTTTTTTACAGTTAGATGTTTGTCCAAAATTTTCAGACATTTATTGTAATAATGTATCTGCCATTTGAAACTGGATCTCATTATTTCCTGCCCAGCTAATTGTAGGTAATAGACATAAGCAATGACTTCAGCAAAGAGAACAAAATTATTGATCATTCATTCATGCATGCAGTAAATATTATAGAGAAGTGAAGGATTACTATGTGCCAGGTACTTTATCCCATTTAATTATTATAATCTTCTATGGATAGGTGACTACTTCTCTCTCTCTCTCTCTCTCTCTCTCTCTCTCTCTCTCTCTCTCTCTCTGTGTGTGTGTGTGTGTGTGTGTGTGTAATAGTATATGTGTGTGTGTGTGTATATATATATGTATATAGTTTTATGCATGAAGATAATCTTAGAAAATTTAAGGAACTCATACAATCATACAGGTATTAAATGACGTAGTGTTTATATATGGAAAGGTGTTGTTTTCAAGAGTGTATTTTAAACATTTCTTAAAACTTAAATTGGGAGGGGGAAATGTTTCCCATAGCCAGTTAAAACTTCTTCACAGGTTTAAATTCTTATAGTGTAGCCCTACAATTTTCTTTCTGTAGATTAAAATAACAAGAAACCTGAAAAGGTTTGTCTGTGACCCACTTTCCAGTTGTGTTGAGAAGGAACAGAAGGTCCTAACTGCTTTTAGAGCAAAACCACCCCCAGAACAACCAGAAGCCTTCTTGTACAACTGCTGTTGTTAAAATTGATGTTGTAACAATTTATATTGTTAATTGTTTTTTCTCTGGGGAATTAAGAAAGTAGGCTTTGGGGCTGAAGAGATGGCTGGGCCTTTCAGAATGCTTGCAACTCTTGCAGAGGACCCAAATTTTATTTCCAGCATCCACATTGAGCAGCTCAGACCTCCATGAGTACTTCACTCATGTGCACCTACCCATACAGACATGCATGCACGCACGTGCACACACACACAAAGGGAGGGAGGGGGATTTTAAAAAATATGTATATAAAGATAAATCTTTTAAAACTGAAATACTTGTCACAATCCACAAAAAATAGTTTAAACTTTCTGATAGAAAGCTTTATCATTGACTAACACATATGGTAACAACAAATGGTTATACTTTAGTTATACAATTCCTGCAGAAAAATCTACCAAGAGTCACAAACTTAATGTCTTAGTTACTTTTCTATTACTGTGAAGAGACACCAAGACCAAGGCAACTTACAGAAGGAAATGTTTATTGGGGCTCAGTTTCAGAGGGTGAGTCCATGGCCATCCTGGTGGGGAACATGGGAGCAGACAGACAAACAGGCACATGTGGAGCTGGAGCAGAGGCTGAGAGCTTACATCTGCTCCACTAGCAGAGAAAGAGAACAAACTGAGAGCGCTGTGGACTTTTGAAATCTCAAAATCTGCCCCCAGTGACACACCTTCCTCAAGGACACACCCTCAATCCTTCCCAGATAGTCCCACCAACAGGGGACCAGTATATGAGCCTTGGGGCTCGAGAGGTGGCTCAGAGGTTAAGAGCCCTGACTTGCTCTTCCAGAGATCCTGAGTTCAACTCCCAGCAAGCACGTGATGGCTTACAACCATCTATAATGAAATATGATGCCCTCTTCTGGCCTGCAGGCATACATGTAGGCAGAACATTGTATACATAATAATAAAGAAATCTTTAAAAAAAAAAAAAGAGTATATTAGCCTTAGCCCAGCACTTGGGAGGCCAAAGCAGACAGATCTCTGTGAGTTTGAGGCCAGCCTGGTCTAAAGAGTCAGTTCCAGGATAGCCAGGCCTGCTACACAGAGAAACCCTGTCTTGGGGTGGGGCGGGGGTGGGAGGGAGAGAAGCAAAGAAAAAAGTAAAAAACAACTATCTGAGCCTTTGGAGGCCATTCTCAGTCAGTCCACTACACTTACTTAGTATATGTTTCGCTAGATTTCAAGGTTTCTTTAATTTATTATTAGTAAGGGTAAGTACTAATGTTATTTGTACTAGTAGATAACTATTTTCCCAAATAATTTTTTACTTAGGAGTTTTAATATTTCTTTTTCATAAGGTTACATATTTTGTAAAGATGCTAACTTATTTACAAAGGAGTATGTTAAAATGTGTATTATACAGATTATTAGAGAGTTTAATGTTCAGCTCATACCCTTTGAATCTATTTGTGGCTGTTTGATCCTGTTGGATCCCTTCTTCTTAAAACATTTTCTTTTTACAATTACAGGAAGAGACACGTTAGATGAGTGCGGTTTGAGATACTTGTTAGCAATGCGCTTGCACACATGTCTGTTAACATCACTGCCGCCTTTATACCGAGTCCAGCTCCTTCACCAAGGTATTCTACTTACTGTTCAAACCTTTGTGCTACTTGTGTTGTGACAGTGGGTGTGGTTGTGTTTGTGTCTTAGCGGCAGGTGGATCATGCACACACACCCATTAGTAGCTTTAGATCTTCATGTTGCACGGTACCCACTCAGCGTCGGAGACTACATGGTAAATTGTAGTAGAAAACAAAGGCCTAAAGTTGTGATAACTCCGAGCATCTACAGCACAGGTCTGAGCTTTTCTGATGCCTTCTCTTTAAAACCACATAAACTCCATTCTTCCTGTTGTCATCTCGGTTCCCTCTCTTCATCCTCCTCTTTGTTCCTGTGCTTCCTCCTATGTGCTGCTTCCTTCCTTTTCACAGGGTCCCCCTATGTGGCCCTGGCTGGACTTGAACTCTTGGTGATCCTCTTGCCTGAGCTTCCAGGCGTTGAGCTTAGAAAGGCATGTTCTACCAGGCCCCACTTTCCTGATTTTTACTCAGGCTTATGTTCTTAGTTGCTATCAGGGATGTTGATGTTTTAAAAGATTCCCATAATGACAGTGCCTTTGCTTAGGTCCAGCATATTGCCACATCCCTGATTTGACAGATTTAGATCACCGTCTTGCTTATAGAAACTAGAATTTTAGAGTGACTGTCCTAGAAACAGGATTCTTTCTTTGTAAACATTTAGACTGTATGCCTTTTGGAACCCCAAGCCCCATATGGAGTTTAGAATGTGGCCATTAGGATCTCAAGCTTGCTGGACCCTTGTCATTACTCCTTTACCTTCTAAAATAGTCTTTTAAAACAAGAGATAGTATTTATTTAAATTTTTTGATGTTTTTAAATTTAAGGTGTGTGTGTGTGTGTGTGTGTGTGTGTGTGTGTGTGTGTGTGTGTGTGCGCGTGCGTGCGTGCGTGCGCTGCCTACATGCCTATCTGTGACTGCTCTAAGAGCAGCCAGTGTTCTTAGCCAGCCAGCCATCATTCTAGCCGCACATGGCCCACGTAGCCTATGCTGACGCAGAGCTTGTGGCAGTTCTTGCTCCACCTCACAAGTGTCGGGATTACAGGTGTGCCACCATGGTTGGTTAAAAACAAGAGTCTGCTAAGCATCAGAAACAAACTTCATCTACTAAACCCTTACTTTGAAGATAAGATTTTTCTGACGTTTAAATTTTTTTGATGATCATTGCAATGAACTGTCTTACAGTGTTACATATAAATACTTACTTCGATTATTTTGCTTTTATTTATTGTTATTTTTCTTTATATTTATCTTATCCATGTGTTATTCTGATTATTTCCTATTGTTATTTTACTAATTAAGCTTTTTTTGTATAGGTACATATTTCTTGTTAGTTTCCCAGCAGTTGAGATACTGAGTCAGAGTGTGGAAATCCTTAATTCTTGTTGAGTATTCGCAGCTGTCCTTCAGAGGGGTTACTTATTTACATTATCAGAAGTAGTATGTGCTGGGGTCAAAACGCAGCCTGTATCCATCATTGATAGATTTTACTCTACTCTCCTTTCCCCTCCACTTTTTCCCTCCTTCCTTCCCTCCTTCCCTTCCTTCTAAGATGAGAGATGAGCTCATGGCTCTTGTGTATTCCTTACGCTCAGTGCTACTGAAGCAAGTGTAAAGCTTAATTTAGGTCGTCTTTGGCTCTCTGGTTAGAACAAAGGATGCATTCTCAGGTAAATGCAGTGTAAATAGTAAGGCTTGTAGGCCAAAGGTTTTTACTTGACCAAGGTTCTGTTTTTAAGTATGCTTGTGAGTAGCCTGCTACTCAGTTATCTTTATTTTTCATTCATTAACATTCACTGTTAGTCTCCGTTTGTTTCAACTTCTCGTGTAGGCCAGGATGGACTCAAATTGAAGATGACTTTGAACCATCTGATCTTCTTGTCTCTGTCTCCTGAGTGCTGGAATTACATGCATGTGACACTTTGCCATACCATTTTGTAATTTAAAAAACTTTATTTTTGTATTTTAAAAAGGAACTATATGTGGAAGAAAAATTAAGAGATTGGGACATTATGTGTCCTGTCACTGATCTTGAATTCAGAGGCATATAGAATAAAATCCTGAATGATGATAGAGGTCCCATATTCTTTCTTTCTGCTTAAAAATGTTTTTTAGAATCAAGGGATATGTATATATGTAGCTAAGCAGTGTTTTATTGATACTGATCTGGTTCCTAAGGTGGCTGTTTCATGTTTCCAATTTTAGGTGTGTCTACCTGCCATTTTGCCTGGGCCTTTCATTCTGAAGCTGAAGAAGAACTGATCAATATGATTCCAGCAATTCAAAGAGGCGATCCTCAGTGGTCTGAATTAAGAGCTATGGGAATAGGCTGGTGGGTGAGGAATGTTAACACACTTCGAAGATGCATTGAAAAGGTAACTTTCCTTCATTGGATGGATGGTTACATACACACATACATACATACACACATACATACATACATACATACATACATATATACATATTTTTCCCATCATTTCCCCCTTTTTTTCCCTTCCTTTCACTCTTTCTTAAACCCATGGTCCCTATTTGTTTGTTTAATTACACAGACACACAATATATAAATAAATATATGCATACATACATACATACATACATACATACTCCTAAATATATAATATAACCCGCTCAGTCTGTATAGTTTTAGTAGTATGGACTAAACATAGAATTACAATCTGCTCATTTTGTATGATCTTACTTGTTTGCATGTGATTTCAGGGCTGACCACTTGGTATTAGATCATCAACTGGGAGGATCTTTCCTGGAGAGAACTGCTTCTCCAACTCTCAGCATTTCTTAGTTGACTGTAGTTCTTTGTCTAGGCTTGAGGCCCCATAAAACCTCCCCCTTCTATGTTGGCATGTCTATGGTGCCATTCCTGTCTGGGTCTTATTTAAGCAGCCATGTTGATGAGACTTCATGGGTGGAACTTTGACATTTCTAGAAGACAAAGTCTCATAGCAAACTTCCTGTTTCTCTGCCTCTAGAAAGCATTCCAGTACTTGTTCTACAATGATGGCTGAGCCTTAGGTGCAGGAATTGTGTTGTAGATGTATCATTGGGGCTCATCATAATTTAGTTGTTTGTTTTCTGCATTTTGATCAATTGTGGTTGTCTGTAGTGACCTTTGTTTCAAGGTGACATTTCTCTGATGAGGATGAGACTATACTTATTTGTGGGTATAAGGATAAATATTTAGTGTGTAGTTATGGATATGAATCTCACTCAAGATTCATGATTTTGCTAGCCTGGGTAGTTGGCAGGTTCCCAGTACCAGCCATAACTGCCCCCACCCCTTTTAAGAGGCCTTAAGTCCAATTAGAGACGTATGGGTTACTGCTAAACTTTGAGTACCGCTGTTGCACCAGTAGAGATATGGTGTTATGCCAGTCATTGTAGTTGACAGGCATTGTAGCTGGGTAGGATTATTGGTTGCTTTTCTCCCTTGGAAGATTGCATGATGCCTTCTGGTACCATGAAAGCAAGCCTTTGGGGAGGAGACTTTCAGGTTATAATAGCTCCGGGTCCTGTGTCTATAAAGACACTGTTGCGTGTGTCTTCAGCAATAGGGACTTACCTTTCACCACAAGGCAGCACCAAGGGCAAGAATAATAGCCTGTGAGTTGTGGGTCCTTGGACAGTGCTTACTAATAACTCAAAAGTGGACTTGTAAAGCTTGGTGTCGAGACTTTTGTTAGATAGTCTATGGCTCTTGCAGGGAGCATTGTCAGCCCAGATGGGGGCATTTAATTTAAATTATGTGATGTGTGTGCATGCCTTCATGTATGTACAGACTTAAATACATTATATGTAATCTTAGGTAGATAAATGATTCTGTCTTAGGATTACTATTGCTGCAATAAGACACCATGACCAAAGCAGGTTGGGGAGGAGAGGGTTTATTTGACTTACACTTCCAGATCATAGTCCATCACTGAAGGAAGTCGGGACAGGAAGTCAAGCCAGGCAAGAACCTGGAGGCAGGAGCTGATGCAGAGGCCATGGAGGAGTCCTGCTTACTGGCTTGCTCCCCTGGCTTGCACAGTGTTTTCTTATAGAACCCAGGACTCCCAGCCCAGGGATGGCACCACCCACAATGGGCTGGGCCCTCTCCCATCAAATGCCCTACAGGCCTCCCTACAGCCTGACTTTATGGAGACATTGTCTCCTCTTAGGTAACTTCAGATTGTGTTAAGTTGACTCAAAAATATCCTGCACAGATTCCTTATGACATTTTCAGCCGTCCTTGTTATTTTACCACCCTTTCTTCTCTTCTGTATTTATCTCCTTCCTTAAGTAAAGCCCTCATGCCTGTTTTTCTCTTTCCTCCTTCAGATCACTCATACCCTTCTAATCCTCTCTCTATAACCACCTCCATTGTTCCTTAAGTATATATACATATATAATATATATATATAATATATATATATATTTTTTTTACCATGTACACAGCATTCTGCCTGCACTCCAGTTGCAATTTAGATGGTTATGAGCCACCATGTGGTTGCTGGGAATTGAACTCAGGACCTCTGGAAAAGCAACTAGTGCTCTTAACCTCTGAGCCATCTCTCCAGCCCAGCATGTATTTCTTGTGTGTGTTTGCATATGTGTATGTATGTGTATGGCTGCACATTTGCACATAAGAGTTTCAAACTTGACCTTTATAAAATTTCTATGCAGTATACTGTCAGGGTTTTTTTGTTTTTTGTTTGTTTGCTATGTATAATATTTATGAGTTTTGAAACAGGGTCCCACTGTATAGCATTGGCTATTCTTAAACTCACTGTGTTGACCAGTCTGGCTTTGAACTCACAGAGATCTGCCTGCCTCTGTCTCCTGAGTGCTGGGATTAAAGGCATGGGTCACTAAGTCTAGGTAATGGAATAGATGAATTTTTTAAACATAATTGTTTGAACTAGGAAAACAAGCAAACAAAACTCTAAGGCCTGTTCCTGCAACCTAGTATTTTAGAAGCTCAGGGCAGAGTCAGGAGTTAGAAGGCAGCCTGGGTTGCAGAGCACATCCAGGCTAGTTTAGGCTTCCTCATTGCGTCCTTCCTGTTTCAAAGGCACAAGCTAGGCACAGGGGTGAGTGCTTATAGTGCTCATACTCAGGAGGGCCAGGCAGGGGGGTCGCTCTAAATTTGAGGCCACCATGGGCCACATAGTGAGTTCAAGGCAACAAACAGCAGCAGTCAAACTCAGACTGTCAGGCTTGGCAGCATGTTTCTTTATCCTTGGAGAGTCACACTTTAAGAAATGTAATATGTGGAAGTTTCAAAAGATGATCACATCTATTGAGTCTTCTGTTGTCATTATTGTATTCTAAGTTTATTGCTTTCTTGGTTTTCCTTTCCTCCCATTACCATGTGAATTTAAGGTGTTTACTTAAAGCCTTTGGCTCAGTTTCCTCCTCTTACCATGAGGACAATAGTAGTACTTGATAGCAGGTCGTATTCATTAAGATTAGTGAAAGGGGGCTGGAGAGATGGCTCAGTGGTTAAGAGCACTGCCTGCTCTTCCAAAGGACCCGGGTTCAATTCCCAGGACCCACATGGCAGCTCACAGCTGTCTGTAACTCCAAGATCTGACACCCTCACACCAATACACATAAATTAAAAATTAAATAAAATATTAAAAAAAATATTAGTGAAAGGTACCCATTCTGGTGCCAAGCATATGGTAAATAGTAAATACAGCTGCTGTGCTAATTTTATTATGATTACTGACACGCAGATACTGTTTCCTAGGAGGATGCTATCATGAACTACTGGGCCTTCATACTCTCATCTCCATAGTTTGTATGAGCTAAGAAAGAAACAGGGAGCATTCGTTGTTGGAGTAATTAATTGTAGTTCTTTTGCCAAGGAGTTACATGTTACTTTACTTATTTTAGGTTGCCAAAGCTTCTTTTCAAAGGAACAACGATGCCTTAGATGCTGCTTTATTCTACCTCTCAATGAAGAAGAAAGCGGTAGTGTGGGGTCTGTTCAGGTAGTGTGCCTCACCCCGTACGTGATTTCATGGAATGAGATTGTGTTTTGGACCTAAATTCTATTGCTTTTGAAAAGAATTCAGTGCTGGAGCTCTGTCAGATCAGCAAATTTATTTATGCCTTGGTTCTTTTATTTAGAGCAAATGGGCAAAGATACCTTAGTTTAAAAACTGGGATCTTATAAAATGTTGATAAAAGCATATTGGAAGATAAAAGCTAGTCTCATTTTCTGTGTGAGTACGTGAGACACATCACCTTAGAAGAGATGCTAATAACTTTCAGACCATGTATATCACTGTTTCGCCTGTGTGTTGTATTGTCTGCATTTGTTTGTGTACCACATGTGTGCCGTGCCCACAGAGACCAATGAGAGCACTGCATCTCCTGGAGCTGGAGTTACTGAGAGTTATGAGCACCATGTGGGTTCTGGGAACTGAACCTGGGTCCACTACAAGAGCAGCCAGTGCTCCTAACCACTGAGCTTCCTCTCCAGCTCCACCTGTTGGCCTTCTTTAAGTTGAATGGTTGAGTGGTTTTTACCCTCTCTCCTCATGCATTCTGTAAAGAATTAAAATCTACTCAGTGTGATGTTGTCACTGGTGTTTGTGTTCTCATTCCTAGGTCACAACATGATGAAAAAATGACAACATTTTTCAGCCACAACTTTAATGAAGATAGATGGCGGAAAGCTGCTTTGAAAAATGCCTTTTCTTTGCTTGGAAAACAACGCTTTGAACAATCTGCTGCTTTTTTCTTGTTAGCTGGTTCATTGAAAGATGCTATAGAGGTAAAAATAAGCAGTTATTCTGTGAGGCCATAGAGCGGGTTACCATTTCCATTACACAGTTGTAAGAATAGGGTTAGCAGGACTGGAGAAATGGTTCAGAGGTTAAGAACACTTCTTCCAGAGGTCCTGAGTTCAATTCCCAGAAACCACATGGTGGCTCACAACCATCTATTAGGAGATCTGATGCCCTCTTCTGGCCTGCAGATAACATGCAGGCAGAGCAATGTATAAATAATAATAAATAAATCTTTAAAAAAGTAATATATCAGGCGTGGTGGCGCATATCTTTAATCCCAGCACTCAGGAGGCAGGAGGATTGATGGGAGTTCGAGGACGGCTTGATGTACAACGCAAGTCTAGGACAGCCAAGGCTACACAGAGAAAGCCTGTCTCGGGGGAAAAAGAAAAGAGAAAAGAAGAACAGGGTAGCCACAGAGCTTGCTGAACTCAGAGTCTCTGGGCAACTTAAGGGGAATTATGACTTCATGTCTGGCTTAGTACATTTTAGGGAAAATGTCAAAAATGATCATAAATGTCTTCTTACTGTCCATCTCATGATTCTGAGCCATTTAAATAGTGCACAGGTCACAACCTCCTTGTCTTGTGCGGAAAAAAACAAAACAAAACTGGTTTTAAGTCCTTGGAGCTAAGATGGCAGTGTGTATTATTGAACAGGGTACCTGCCTTAAGTATTGTCAGAGTGTATGAAGAGGTGAAACATGGCATCTTTTATTACATTGTCCTGCCAGGTGATTTAAAAATTCATTAATATTTCTGTTTCCCAATGGCTCTTTTTGTAGATTAGTTATTACCTTTATGAACTACCTGGACTCAAACAGAAGTAAAAATAGAATTGAAAATAATCCTGCTACTTGTGGACAGACACTGGAAGATCAATGCAAGTTTAAAGCCAGTCTGGGCTACTCAGAGACCCTGTCTCAAAAAAATATATAGAAGTTAATATATAATATAACATAATATAATATAAAATAGTTACATAATCTTAGGGTCTGGTTAGTTTTGTGTAATTTTTTCCTTTAACTTATAAAAATAATATTTAAAAACAACAATTTAAAATACTCCAAAAACATGATAGAAGAAATAGACAAATTTCTAACAAGATGAATATACTATAAATTTTTAAAAAGCACTTTTTACACATAAACATATTTGTAATATTTTATCATTACACATACTTGTAACTTTGAAGTAGTCAGCTTAGAAGATGGGCAAAAGAGAGGTTGCTCATACTGCAGAAGGGACCTTAGAGTCTCAGGGTCAGCAGTTACGTTTGAATTGAGTTCCCCCAAATAGGTCAGGAATCGGTTATTTTCTTAGTGAATAGAAGATTCTTCTAAAACAGCACAAGTTTATATAAAATGTGTTTGGAAATTAAGAGGAATTGATATATAAATCTAAACATTTTCAGTAGTGTTTAAAAATGAATGCTATTTAAATTGACCCAAGACTGATACTGACATACTTGGTTTAATGTTCATTTCATGAAGAATCATTCTAGTCTCAGGTTGCTATGTCATGGTGTCTTACCTGTCTCTTCTACCAAACAGCCATCCAGCCGCACCTCACTGTCTCAGCCTCAAGATCCCCATCTCAACCATGGGAATATAAATAGACAATTCATGATCAGTGGGCTAATGTGTCTCTAAATTAATTCTCACTAAGATAAATGTTTCTTAATTAAATTTGCAGGTGTGTCTTGAAAAAATGGAAGATATTCAACTAGCCATGGTCATTGCTCGTTTATTTGAATCTGAATTTGAGACTTCGTCTACTTACCTATCCATCTTGAATCAGAAAATTTTGGGCTGTCAAAAGGATGGGTCAGGATTCAATTGCAAAAGATTACATCCTGATCCTTTTTTGCGTAGTCTTGCCTATTGGGTAATGAAAGATTACTCCCGAGCCTTGGATACATTACTGGAACAGACACCAAAGGAAGAGGATGAGCAACAAGGTAGATCTTTGTGGGTTCCCAAGTGTCTTTTACAGAGTAAGACAACTTTTAGAGGGGAGAGGCTCACTCACCCCACCCCCAGCTGAATGTCTCTGGTCAGTTGGTGGCTTCTAGGGGAAGGGGGTCATTTCTCTCTGAGGTATCAGCCTTGGCAGGTCAGCTGTGCTGCAGTGGGTGGTCCCACACCCGTAAGGATGTAGGCGGCGCAAGTAGACACCATCAGTTATTTTAAAGATGGAAGTAAAAAGAACGTCAAGTTAGGAGAGTAGAGGTAGGCTTTTCTGGGAGGAGTGGGAGCGAATATGATCAAAATGCATTGTGTGCATGTAAATTCTCAATAATATATTACTTATATTTTATAAGATGATTGCCATCCTGTTTTTCTGGAAGTGTGTGTGTGTGTGCGTGCGTGCGTGCATCTCAGTCTAGTCTTGTTAGCTTGTAACCTTGTATTTTAGGGTAGCCTGGAACTCAGTATGTTGCTCAGGCTATTCTTTTTTTTTTTTTTTTTTAAAGATTGATTTATTTATTATATACACAACATTCTACCTGCATATGTGCCTGCCTACCAGAAGAGGGCATTAGATCCCTATAGATGGCTATAAGCCACACGTGGTGCTGGGAATTGAACTCAGGACCTGGAAGAGCAGACAGTGCTCTTACCCTCTGAGCCACCTCTCCAGCCCCGCTTAGGCTGTTCTTTGACTCCTGCTCCTTCTATCTCCTACTGCTGGGCTTGTGGATGTACACCACCATGCCCCATATTTGACAAGTTATGTGATTAAAAACATTGTAATTTAATATTTGTAAGAAAGTCTGTATTTAACTGTACTCTGAACAGTCCTAAGATGATCACACATATTTTAATTTTCATAGTTACATTGTCTTTGCTCTTATTTCAATTTAAATGTTTTTTTCAAAAAGCACCTTAAGTTATAAGACATTTTCATAAAAGAGGGGTCAGGGAGGAGAGGACACTGTTTGTTTGTTTGTTTGGGTTTTTTCTTGCCTGCATGTATACGTGTGCATCGCGTGCTTCACTGGTGTCCCAAGAGGTCAGAAGAAGGTGCCGCATCCCCTGGAACTGGACGTAGACAGTTAGGAGTTGGGAATTGAACCTGGGTCCTTGGAAGAACAGCTCAGTTTGCCTGCAAGCTTTCAGGGCTTCTCATGTCTCCCCATCTCCTGACTCTTTACCATTCTACAAAGATGGCCAGTTAGTCCTTTTTTTGTTTTGTTTTGTTTTTTGTTTTTTGAGATAGGGTTTCTCTATGTAACAGCTCTGGCTGTCCTGGACTCGCTCTGTAGGCCAGGCTGGCCTTGAACTCTCAGAGATCTGCCTGCCTCTCCCTCCCAACTGCTGGAATTAAAAGTGTGTGCCACCACTGCCCGGCTCCTTTTCTTTTCTTTTAAAAGATTTATTTATTTATTATTTATACTGTGTTCTGCCCAGTTGTACACTTTTAGGCCAGAAGAGGGCACCAGATCTCATTATAGATGGTTTTGAACCACCATGTGGTTTCTGAGAATTGATCTCCGGACCTCGGGAAGAACAGCCAGTGCGCTTAACCTCTGAGCCATCTCTCCAGCCCCTCCTTTTATTTTCTTAAAGATTACTTTCAGCTTGCAGGTCTTAAGGATTTGCATTCAGGCATTAGCAGTTTGTTTTTGTGGATGCTCAGATTGTCTCATCTTTAACCACTGGAGAGCTTGACAAGTTTCTGAGTTCTTTTTGGTATTATTTCTTAATCATTTCCTTGATTTCTGGTATGGCAGAATAATTTAGGTTCTTCTTGTGTATTTTCTGCCTCAGACCCAAAAATGACCATTCTTTCAAGGAATTCGACTTCTCTTGGTGGGAAATAATGTTTAGAGGTTGCAGTCTAGTTCTCATTGCTCCTAGGCTGTTGACTGAATGTGGCTAGGACTTCTCTCTCCTCTAAGAACCCAAGAGATATGCTTTCTTTCCAGTTCATATGGAAATGAGATTCTTCTTAGGCTTCATGCTTGTGTTTTATAGTGAAAGGCATGGGATTTCATGGCATTAACAGAGCTACTTACTATTCTGTATGCATGGAATAGTTTCACAATAAGAATATAAATATCTGATCCACAACAAAGTGGTGACTGAGAAAATCTAAGTCGTCTTACATTATTATTGTTAGTGGCATAGCTTACTGAAGACACACAGCCAAGTACCTTAGTTTGAAATCGCTTCATAACTTATCTCTTTGTAGCTATGCTACCAAGTTGACATATAATTCGTTTGTTTAGTTTTGCAGTGGTTTGTATTTTTTGTGAACTACATCTTAAAATCTTATTTCCTTTTTAAGTCATATAAGATGTTGACAATAATTTGAAAAGTAAAGTTGCTGGGTATGATGGTAGATGCCTTAATTCCAGCACTGGGGTAGCAGAGGCAGGTGACTCTGAGTTCAAGGACAATCTGATCTACATAGACAGCTACATAAGGAGCCTGTCTCAGAGTGTGTGCGTGTGCATGTGCGTGTGCGTTTCTGGAAGGTGTTTTCAGAGAATTCAGGCTTCTTTCCCCATTCCTTCCCACCTTTATGAAGGAAACCAGTTGTTTGTGCTTTACTTCCATTTAGAATATAAGTAAACAAGCATGTGTCTCTCTCTCCCTGCTCCACTGTCTTACATAGGTTACTGTGTGCACCTCTTTTCCTCTTTCTTTGACATCACGTGCTTTGGACATTACTCTAGCGTTTGTTTCAGTTATATAGACATAATAGTTACATGAATGAGTGCTGGGTTAATATTTATTTATAATAATATTTAATGGTTTTTTATTTTTAGGAAATACTAATTTATTTTAATTTTTCAGTAGAAGTTTAAATTAACACAGCAACTTGCGGCTTTTATCTGTTTGTTTTCTGCAGTCATCATCAAATCGTGTAACCCTGTGGTGTTCAGTTTTTACAACTACCTTCGAACACATCCTTTACTTATTCGGAGAAATCTTGCTTCCCCTGAAGGAACCTTGGCAACTTTAGGTCTCAAAACTGAGAAAAGCATTGCTGATAAAATTAACCTCATAGAAAGAAAATTATTTTTCACTACCGCTAATGCTCATTTTAAAGTTGGATGCCCTGTTTTAGCCCTTGAAGTACTTTCTAAAATTCCTAAAGTAACCAAAATATCTTCCTTAACTGCAAGAAAAGATCAGCTTGACTTAGGTTCCGAAAGGATGGGGAATGGGCTGTCGGAAGCAAAACCAGTGAGCAGTGGCAATGGCAGTTCTGGTGTGGACTGGTCAGCCGTAACTTCCTCTCAGTTTGATTGGAGTCAGCCAATGGTTACAGTTGATGAGGAGCCTCTTCAGCTCGATTGGGGTGACGATCGTGATGTCGCCTTAGAAGAGGATGATGCGGGTGGCTTAGTAATGAAGAGTACAGATGCCAGGAAGGCTGAGCAGGACCAGAGGGCCTCAGACTCTAGTGCGTTACTGACCCCTCAGGAAGAGGGTTGTGAAGGTGATATCGAGGTTGATGTGATTGCTGAACAACTGAAGTTCCGAGCTTGTTTGAAGATCCTCATGACTGAGTTAAGAACTCTGGCTACAGGTTACGAAGTAGATGGAGGAAAGCTCAGGTTCCAGCTCTATAATTGGCTCGAAAAGGAAATTGCTGCCTTGCATGAGATATGCAATCATGAATCAGTTATTAAAGAATATTCTAGTAAAGCATATTCTAAAGTAGAGAGTGAACTTCTGGGTCAGGAAGAAACGGTGGACAAGCCAGACATTGGTTCTTATGAGCGCCACCAAATAGAAAGAAGAAGATTGCAGGCTAAACGGGAACATGCGGAAAGGCGAAAGCTGTGGTTGCAGAAAAACCAGGATCTCCTAAGAGTGTTTCTCAGTTACTGCAGCCTTCACGGAGCCCAGGGTGGTGGTCTGGCCTCAGTGAGAATGGAACTCAAATTTTTGCTGCAAGAGTCACAGCAGGTATGGGCATCACTTGTTGCTACTCCCGACTCCTTGAATGATTTCAGTAGCTCTTCCAGCTGAAGCTGTGAACTTTTTCTCTTAAATGAATGTAAACATTTTCAGCTCCTGTAGTCCTAGGAGGCTGATAACTTGTTTCCAGTGTGGCTTGCTTAGGAGAAGGCTTGAGTGACTGGAACTTGGTTTGGTTTGCTTTATCAGTTGCTGTGATAAACACTGATCAAACCAACTTGTGGAGGAGAGGGTTTATTTGGCGTACAGGATTTAGTCCGTTATCAGGAGGCATCAGGACAGGAAGGAGCTCAAGGCAGGAGCTGAGGTGGGCACCATGAAGGAGTGTGCTGCTCTCTGATTTGCTCTTCATGGTTTGCTCAGCCTGCTTTCTCTCTCTTTTCTTTTCTTTCTTTCTTTTTTTTTTTTTTTTTTTTTTTGTTTGTTTGTTTTTTGAAACAGGGTTTCTCTGTGTAGCCTTGGCTGTCCTAGACTTGCTTTGTAGACCAGGCTGGCCTGGAACTCACAGTGAACTGCCTGCCTCTGCCTCTTGAGTGCTGGGATTAAAAGGTGAGCGCCCCCACGCCTGGCTCAGCCTGCTTTCTTACACCATCTAGGACCACCTACCCATTGGAGGCACTGCCCATTGTGAGCTAGGACCTCCCGCATCAGTCCATTATACAGAAAATGCCCACAGACTTGCCTACACAGAAATAACCCTGTTTTGTTTTCTTTTGTTTTTTGAGACAAGGTCTGTCTGTGTAACAGCCCTGGCTACCCTGGACTCACTTTGTAGACCAGGCTGGCCTCAAACTCACAGAGATCTGCCTGCCTCTGGATGAAAAGTGTGCACCACCATGCGTGGCCTGCAGAAACACACTTTAAAAATCTTTATAGTATGGGACTATATAATAATATAGTATGGGACAGATGAGGTGCTCAGTAAGTAAATGTTTGTAGAATGAGTGACTCAGTACAGGATCATGCTTTTCTTAGTCAGGTGCTTACCACCTGCATTTTATCAGGTAACTGTGGTTGTTTTTTGTTTTTGTTTTTTTTTTCCCCTTCTTCATTTTAACAATTTTGGAAAAAAAACTAATCATTGTCATCTACAGGAAACCACAGTAAAGCAGCTCCAGTCTCCACTGCCACTACCTACCACCTTGCCGCTGCTTTCAGCAAGTATAGCATCAACAAAAACAGTCATAGCCAACCCTGTATGGTACTTAAATAATCACATCCATGATATACTTTACACTATTGTGCAGATGAAAGCACCACCGCACCCCAGTGTTGAGGATGTGAAGGTAATGTGAGCTTTGTATTTGACACTGTATCCGCGGGGAAGGCAATTATCCTTGTGTGTGCTCCAATTTAAGAGTAGAGAGAATCTTTTCATGTGTGGCTTTTTCACTTCTAATGAGTTCAAGACTGCAATGAATGCAGTTTAAGAGTATACATTCTTTTTGTTGTTGTTGTTTTAGTTTTTTGGTTTTTTGAGACAGGGTCTCGCTATGTAGCCCTGGCTGTCCTGGAGCTTGCTGTATGGAGCAGGCTGGCCTTGATCTCAAAGAGATCCATCCACCTGCCTCTGCCTGCCAAGTGCTGGGGACTAAGGGTGTGCGCCACCATGCCCGGTCTTGACAGTGTGCATTCCTAGTTCTGGAAAAGGCTCTACAGTCTTCCTTTAAGACAGGTAAATGTTTTTTATAGTAAAACTAATTTTCTAGACAGTATTCTTGCTACTGAATATTCATTTAGGTTTTCTATTCCTTCACATGAGCTACTAATCTGAAAATATTAACAACTTTTTGTTTATATGTTATTAAAATGTGAAAAATTCGGTTAGGGAAGGGTACTTGAGATAACCATTTAATTAAATATCTCCAGAGATAATATCCTTGTCCCTTGTTTACTGGAGGCTGTCAGTAAGCTAGAGGCAATCAGAATTGAGAGGCCCCACCCTAAATGAACCCTATACCATGTTCTAAACTCTTACCTAGTGAATTCCAAGAAGCCCCACAGGAGCTTGGCGGGAGTGTGGCATCTGACTGACACACTGGTTGGGTGTGCCCCAGCAGGATGTAACTGACACACTAGCTGGGTGTTCCCCAGCAGGATCTGACTGACACACTGGCTGGGTGTTCCCCAGCAGGATCTGACTGGGTGTTCCCCAGCCACTGGTGCAGTCCAGCTCCTGTTGCTTTCACTCCTCCCTCTTCTTTTGTAAGTGAGTTTGATCTCTGTTGATACACACTTCAGAGACACAGGATTGTCCAATCATGTCAGCTTATTACAGATTTCTAACCTGTAGTGTGAATTAATTCCTAGAGATTGCTTAAATTACTTGTTAGGTTAAGAAATGGAAAAGATAAAACCACGTTGGAAAATGTTCATTCCTTGTAATTTGGATAAGGCTTTTAAAGGGCATCTATCTCGAATTTTAAGAAATTTATATGTCTGAAAGTATAGATTCAAGTGGAATTTCAGATGTGAATTTTAAAATATTATATGTTAGAATTTTTAAGCTTTCTAATCACAAATTTTAATGACTCTCCATTTCCTGTGAATACTAACTAAATTATTTGCTTTCTGAAAAATTAGCCACTTGACACAGTGCTTGATTTACTTAGTAAACAGTCATTGTTATTTAAGATAAAACTGAGTCTTGTATAATCTCATAAGGCGAAACTCAAAAGAAAGCTCTGAAAATTCTGTGCTTAGTTGGCTTCAATTTTCCTTTTTATATTACTATATAAGTCACTTGTTGTAGCTTAGGACAAGCCCCAGTCACATTAGCACTAGTCCATTCTCAGGGCCTGGTAAATGTCAGGCTTGTAGCATATATTTGATAATTATGTCTGAATCAATCACCTTTGTTATTGGGTATGCCTATAAAGATAAGTGAGTTACTCTAAACGTGTAAAGGCAGGGTTATCTTCTGTAGGATCCAGTTTTATTGATGCTGTTACTAGTTTCCTCAGTATTTTCTTACTTTTAAGATATTGCTGTTGTGTGGAAATGTTAGTCCAAACTGTAATTGTGGCTGTTTTGGTTTTAGGTGCACACACTTCATTCATTAGCGGCGTCCCTGTCTGCATCAATTTACCAAGCATTATGTGACAGTCATAGCTACAGGTAAAAAAAAAATCACCCAAAACATTTAATACAGTAAAACATTCAACTGTTCCAGCACTTGATTAGGATTCTATTTCTTAGGGTTGAAAATAAGTCCCCAGTATAAATGGCATGTGTACTTTAATGGATAAAATAGCCCAGAAAGAGAATAGTTATTTGATTAGTTTAGTTGTTACCCAATAACAGAAGAGAAATATAGACTATGACAAGCAGTAATGTGAGTGATCCTAATTACTCTTTTATTTCCTTGAAAGAAAATTTTATTGCCCCAAATATTTTACACTACAGATTTTCTAGTCCTTCTTCCATCAGAAATTACTTTTTAAAAAAATGGATTGTCTTTTACTTATTTAACTTATTTTCGGTTGATAGTTAAAAAAAAAAATTGAAAACTGGACATATATTCTTGAAAAAATGCTTAAATTATTAATGTAACTAGTACTTTTATGTGTGATGTAGAAGTCACTTGATGGTATCATTTTTGTTTTTTATACAGTACAGGGATGAGTCATAGGTCGTTTTACCTGTTGTGCAGACATGTTTTACCCCTGAGCTGTGCATCTCTAGACCTGCTTTTTGAGACAAGGTCTCAGCAAGTTGCCCATGCTGGCTGGAACTCATTCACTCTGCAGCTCAGGCAGGCCTTGAACTTGTGATCCTCCTGTCTCAGCTTCCTGAGTAGCTGGGATTACAGGTCTGCGTTACTATACTAGCTAATTGATATCAATTAAAAATAATGCCTTGAGTATTTCTAAATAACAAATTCTGTGCACCTATTTATATTTTGCATTTTAATTCTAGTATAGTGTAAGTTGTGAGAAATGGAATCACTGGGTAGGATGTTCTAGATTGAAATGAAGTATATTTTAAAAATTAATAGAAATATATCTACATCAATATATGTCTAGGCTTTTTCTTGCCAAGTGAGCTGCCCTTTATGGGAACATTTGATACTAAAATGAGGAGCTGCTCTCTCAAAATGGTCTGCACTCTGTTTTTATCCTAATTAATCCATACTTAAATGACTCTAAAGATGTAAAATTGTAAGTAAGGAGGAAAAAATTGATTTAGTTGACACGGTCATCAGTGGCCATAGATAAATTGTTTCCTGGTTAAAATGCATGTTTTGGCCAGGCGTGGCAGCGCACGCCTTTAATCCCAGCACTCGGGAGGCAGAGGCAGGCGGATCGCTGTGAGTTCAAGGCCAGCCTGGTTTACAAAGTGAGTCCAGGACAGCCAAGGCTACACAAAGAAACTCTGTCTCGAAAAGAAAAAAAACCAAAAACCAAAAAACAGTGCGTGTTTCTAGGCTCAGCCAGGACCTACTCCCTGCAGCCAGCTCTGCCTTTTGCTTTTCTATTTCCTCCATTTGCACAAAGCTCTTTAGAGAAGGGAGTCTGTTTTGAGGGGCAGTGGTCTAAGATTTAGATAATGCTCAGAGACAGTCCCCCAGCTTCTAGCTCACACTCGGAATGTATGGCTAAGCTCAAGCAGTTTTGCAGAGCTAAGAATTACAGTAAACCATTGTTTTGTCTGCTGGGCCCTCTGCTAACACCAACCTCCAAGTTTTAAAAGTGAGCTCAGCTTGAAAGTATTTTAAAATATTAAGAAGCTTCTGAAATAAAAATCATCTGCCTAACATAATAAAAGCTGATATTTTGCTTTAAAATACTATTAATAAGCATTTGTAACTAATTCCAAGAACATTGTAAAATAAGTTCTTATTGCAAGAGTGAATTCAGTCACAAAAACTATTTATTTATTTATTTGCCATCTGAAATAGATTTGTGTAAAGTGCTATCTCTCCCACGGCAGTAATTACACCTGTTTGTTTTAGCAGTCAGACAGAAGGGAACCAGCTCACAGCAATGGCTTACCAAGGGCTTCTCCTAAGTGACCGACGGCGACTCAGGACAGAGAGCATCGAAGAACACGCTACACCAAGCTCAGCTCCTGCCCAGTGGCCTGGTGAGCTTCAGTAATGTTGTGTTGTAGTGGGGTTGGTTTCCTTCCAATTCCTGTGTGTGTGTGTGTGTGTGTGTGTGTGTGTGTGTCTGTCTGTCTGTCTGTCTGTTTCTATAAAAGAGCATAGAATACAATCTTGCATGCTGGTCTTGATTGTCTACCTTCTTTGAGACAGGCTTTTTTTGCTGTTCATTGCTGTGTCCCAGGCGACTCCAGAGCTGTTAGGGGGTTTCCTGTGTCATCCTCTTATTTTATTGCTAGAGCATTGGCGTTATAGATAGGTGACCCTAGCTGAGACTCCAAGTAATGAACGGGTGTTAAGGAGCATAAAGTCTGCACCTCCTGTAGCAAGGTGGGACAAGAAGCGTAGGGGCAGAGATGGAACAGAGATAGAGAGCATGGCAAACCAATGACTGGCCCAGCTTGAGACCCACCCCACAGGAGAGGGCGGACCACTGTCACTGTTGCTGATGCTTACTGCCTTGTAGTTGAGACAGCACTGCGTGATGTGACATCTTGCTGAGATAATCCCATCAGTCTCCTTGAATGACAGCTGAAGTTTCTTCTTTTCATGCCGCTTGCTCTGCTCCCTTCCCTTTGCCCTCCCCTTCCTTTCTCCCTCACTTCTATTTTGCTTGGTTCCTTTTTTCTATTTTGAGGGTTTTGATCCAGCCTTGCTAGGCATCGTAGCTCAGGCTGGCCTCTGCTTCCTGAGTGTCGGACTCAGGTGTACACCACTACCGTGTCTGGCTCTCCCGTTTTGTCTTCCCAACCTTGACACTTCTGAAGATCATGTACTTGCTGGTCAGTTGGAAAGAATGCTCCTATATTTGGAACTTTCTAATTTTTTTCTTAATGTTAGGTTCAGGTTATGTATTTTTGACTGAGAAATAATGGGGAAAAAAGTGCTCTTTTCATTGTAAATTATCTGGAGACAGCTGCTGTCAGCTGTCGTTAGTAGCTTGATCTCCTGGTAAGGTGTTTCTGTTGGCGTTTCCTTCATAACGTTATGCTTTTTTTTTTTTTTCTTAATTAGTAATACTTGAAGTAACATCTCCATTTTTAGCAGGCAGTGTTGATTCCTGTCTGAGTCAGGTTTGACTGTGGAGTGGCTGTAAGGGAGTTTCTAACTCTTCTTCACCACTGTCTTAGGGCTTATTGTTGTGAAGAGACAGTGACCGCAGCAACTCTTACAAAAGAAAACATTTCATTGGTCTGCTTGTAGCTCAGAGATGTAGTCCATTATGGTCATGACAGTATGCACGCACACATGGTGCTGGAGAGGTAGAGGAAAGGTCTGCATCCAGATTGGTAGGCAGTGGGAGGAGAAAGACACACTGGGCCTGGCTTGGGTTTCCGAAACCCCAGCCCCTACCCCAAAGGATATACTTCCTCCAACAAAGCCTCACCTCCTAATAGTGCCACTCCCTGTGAGCCTGTGGAGGCCATTTTCATTCAAACTACCACAGCCTTGAAGTTGGAATGCTACTGGAAGGAAGAGCTTTTCCTTCTCCCCTTAGTCTATAACTGACCTGCTCTACTGCTATAGATGGCTCTTACTCCATCCTGTAAATTACAATCCATTCCCCTAATTATGTTGATACTTACACTATGAGAATGCTATCTTATAGGGAATAGGCACTTAGTTTAGTTAAACTGTATGTATATATAATGCATATATGTGTGTATATGTATGTATATGCCCTTATATATATGCACATATGTATATATATGTGTATGTATGTGTGCTATGCTTGATACTGACATTTTGTGATATTCTATGCTGTTACAGGTGTGAGCTCACTTATTAATCTCTTGAGCTCTGCCCAAGATGAAGACCAGCCAAAATTGAATGTTCTGTTGTGTGAAGCTGTTGTTGCTGTTTACTTAAGTTTACTGATACATGCTCTGGCCACAAATTCCTCCAATGAACTGTTTCGGCTTGCAGCCCACCCATTAAATCATCGAATGTGGGCTGCTGTTTTTGGAGGGGGTGTGAAACTTGTTGTGAAGCCTCGGAGACAATCAGAAAGTGTTGCAGGTAAGATACATCTGATGCAGATACTGTGTATAAATGCTGATAACTTTCCAATTAAAATAAGGTTTTTAATGTCTTAGTTGTTTATCTTAAGACTATAGTAATTCTTTTTTAAGGTAATAAATAGCTAAACACATATTAGAATAAAACTAGAATTTTTAATTTTCTTTTTGTAGAAGTGTTTTTGAGGTTGGTAAATCAGAACAAGTTGGAAGAAAATAAAAAAAGAAATTACAGAAGAGGTAACAGTGACAGGGGCAGTGTAGAGGTACTGACATCATTAAAGATTTGGTGCTGGCCCCGCCCATTCCTCATCACTCTCCTACTGCCCTGCCTGTCTTGTTTTCCCCACTCCCAAAGACTAGGACATTGCCCAGCAGAGAGCAGATTTAGAGACATTCTCAAAAGTTTGTCATAGCAGATGGCCTCAGATTAAGCTTGTGGTAATGTAAATGATAGCTGTTTCAGTCATAAATAGTGTTAAAAATTCTTTGTGTGTGTGTGTGTGTGTGTGTGTGTGTGTGTGTGTGTGTGCGTGTGTGCTTGTGTGTGTTCATTATTGGCAAGAATATATTTTTCATCTGGCTTTTTAAACTTGTGTAATAAGGGAAGGTTTTTTTTCCTTTAAAACATAGAAAGAACTTTAATTCATCTGCAGAAAAGGAAGTCATATTACACATAAGGAATAAGTGACAGAAAGTTTAAATAACACATTTCTACCTCTGTCTCAATGCCTGTGGTTGAGTTAAACTAGGCTCCTGTATAAGGTACCATAAGGGGTGTGATCTCACCAACTCCTGCTGTCTTCACCCTCCATTAGCCCAGCCTACCTGGAGTACACTTCGAATTAAAAGTTTTTTCCTAAGTTACATTTTTTGTTGATGATAATTCTGAAATCTTTTTCTTCGGTGCTGAGGATGAAGCCCTGTTCTCTGTGCACATTAGGCAGGTGTTCTCCCGCTGAGCTGCGTCCCCTCTTACTTGTGGAATGCTCTCCATTAAGTCATCTGTGTCCCTCAAAATGCTCTCTGCCAGGCAGTGTCCTAGACTGTGGTGTGTGGGAGGAACAAGACATGCAGGGGCAGTGGAAGGAGACAGATGAGGAGTGGGCGGGACCAGTGCAGGGGCAGTGGAAGGAGACAGATGAGGAGTGGGCGGGGCCAGTGCAGGGGCAGTGGAAGGAGACCAGATGAGGAGTGGGCGGGGCCAGTGCAGGGAGAAAGACGAGAAGATGTGTTTTTGATGAGGTTGGACTTTGAGCTGATCCCTCGGGAGGTCTATGATTCCACCATGCAGGGTCCATAATTGGAGCATTCTAGGCAGATGGAAGAACAGTGAGGAAAGGGAATACTGTATTTCTTTTTTAGGAAGCCATCAGACTTATCATAAACAGGGAGAGTGGTACTGGTGGGAGTTAGCAGAGTAACTGGGACAAGGCCATGTTGGATTGTGTGGATCATAGCATAGACATTAGCTGTGGCTCTAAGGAAAGAGAAAATGATGGAGGATATTAAGTAGTGAAAGTCTTAGGTTTTCTAAAGATCCACCCTAGCGACTTTAGTGGAGAATCAGCTGTGTAATAGAAGAAAAGTAAACCAGGCTGATATTGAGCTTAGATCTACCTCTATTTATGTTATAAGTGCTGGCCAAACTTAGATCCATCTGCCTCTGGCTGCCAGATGCTGGGACTAAAGGTGTGCTTCACTGCACCAAGTCTTCACCCATAGTCTAAAACAGTCACTCACTCTTTGTAAATACTTACAGAGTATACCAGTTCTTTAGTGCATCTGTAGGAATAAGAGTGTGTGTGTGTGCGCGCGCACGCACGCACGCGCGCGCACACACACACACACACACACACACACACACACACACACACACACACGAGTACAGGTGCCCTTAGAGTCCAGAAATGCAGAAATGGGTATCAGATTCCCCAGGAACTGGACTATGTGAGCTGCCTGAAGTTGATTCTAGGAACCAAATTTGTTGTCTCTGTGATAAGTACTCTTAACTGCTGAGCCATCTCCCCAGCACCTCTTAATGCATCTTACAGAAATGATTTTAACCCATAGTGTGGTTAGTACGTGGCTTCATGGGATGATGTCACCTGCTTCTTTGTCATGACTCTCTGCCATGGAATATTGACTGAATCACAGTAACCAGGAAAGTTCAGATGCCCTGATGTAAAAAATTAGTCTAGAACATATGGCAAGAGCAGGATCAAAAGAAAGAACATAAACCAATGCTGACTTTTACGTCTTATTTAGCACCTCCTGTTGCTTCTGAAGACATAGATAAACACCGGAGGAGATTTAATATGAGAATGCTGGTACCTGGAAGGCCTGTAAAAGATGCCACCCCACCACCAGTGCCTGCAGAAAGACCATCTTACAAAGAAAAGTTTATTCCTCCTGAACTTAGTATGTGGGATTACTTTGTTGCAAAGGTAAGGGGTGTGCAGTGTACACGCGTTAAATGTGTCTGTTTTATTGGCTTTTGTGGATGTGTCACATCCAAATGATGGAACAGACTTTGGTTCAGTCACCTCAGTTTAGATATTTAACTTTCAAAGTCCAGAAACGGAATTGACTGATAAAAATTAGTAATTATCAAACAATAATAGATGAGAAAAACTAAAATCCTGTGAGACTTGGGTATAAACTGGAAGTCAGTTTATTAACATATCACCAGCCTCATCTTTGCCATGATGGCGATACTCCTGTGTAGTCTGTAGCCGTCTCCTGTTTGTTAGCGACAGTTATCTTGATCAGCATGGGTTTAGAGGATTAGTCAGGCTGTGGTAAGTTGTCATGACCTCTGTTTCTCCAAAGCAGAGAAAATTTGTCCGAGGATCATCGCATACTCATGGTGGTTCCTACCCTGATGGGTCTGTCTCATGCAGTATTGGTGCATGTAGATATGACACTCACATCCTACATTGTTGAGGAGAGTCAGTTGCCTGCTGTTGCTGTGTTCATATTCTCTCTCTCTCTCTCTCTCTCTCTCTCTCTCCTTTCTTTCTTTCTTTCCTTTTCTTTTCTTTTTTCTTTTTTGAGACAAGGTTTCTCTGTGTAGCCTTGGCTGTCCTGGACTCACTTTGTAAACCAGGCTGGCCTTGAACTAACAGCGATCCGCCTGCCTCTGCCTCCTGAGTGCTGGGATTAAAGAAGTTTGCTACCACACCCCATTCTTCTTAGAGATATTGAGGCATTAAACCTACTGTCTTTTCTTTGTAGACTCTGCTGTTCTTTGAAATAGTTTTTGAGGCATTGCTTTGTAAAATATTTGGTTATTTAGTGATCTGCAAAGTATATCACAGGATGGTAGTGTCCGCATCACTTAGGAACCTGGGAGGAATGCAGACTCTGGAGTCCCACCTTTCTAATTAAAGATTTCTCCTTGCCATTTGAAAATGACAATTGATGCCTATTGCATCATTAATATAAATGATGGCAATATTAAGATTTATAAATGGTAATATGCCAACTTATTTTCATTTTAGAATGTTTTTATAACTAATATAAAATTATGAAAATTTAGAAAATGCAAAAACATATTTTTTTAAAAAGTGGCATGTGTCTGTATTCCCAGTACTCAAAAAGTGGAGGCAGGAAAATTATAAATTTTGGATCAGCTTATGTTAAGAAGAAGAGTAAGATTATATTTACAGTATATATAATAGTATTATTACATGGAGTTTTACGTTTTGCTTTTTAAAATTAAGATTATAAGGCAAGCAATTTTTATAATATTAAAAACATAGAGCTAGTTGGGCATGGTAGCACATGCCTTTAATACCAGCACTCAGAAGCAGAGACAGGCAGATCTCTGTGAGTTTGAGGACAGCTTAATCTGCATAGCTGGTCCTTGGCTTGTCAGGGATACATAGTGAGACCCTTTCTCAAAAACAAAGCAAAACAAATATATAGTTATCCTTAAATTTTTTCTGTTATGGAAAACTTCAAATATATACAAAAGGAAAAATAAGTTCTAAATTCTTATCTACCATCTAGTTTCAAAATTGTTAACTCAGTGGATATTTATTTCATTTTACCTTTTATTTACCATTGAGGTACCATTGAGGGGTTAGAAACAAATGTGAACCTCATGAGAGGTTATTCATTAATAATTACTGGCTTTGGAGACAGGATCTTGCTGTGTAGCCTTGTGTAGACTGTCTTGAACTTGTCTCAGTGTCCCTGTCCCCACCTCATAAATGCTGAGGTAAAAGCATGTGTCCTTGTACTTGACAGCATTTAATTTTTACAAGGAGTTTTGGAGCTGTCAAGATGGCTCGGAGACTAAAAGTGCTTTCTGTGTGTGCTAACTGAGAGACCTGAGTTCCCTTCCTAGAGGTCACATAGAGAGGAAGGAAGATACAACTCCACTTGTTCTCTGACCATGACACGCACGCACATACATGATAATTTTTTTAAAGCTTCTTGAAAAACAGTCGGCAGGGAGGGCAGCACGATGATTCATTGGGAAAAGGCACTTGGACTAAGCCTGATAATCTAAGTTCAATCCTCAGTACCAACACACTGAAAGAGGAGAGCATCTTTGGGTTGTCCTTTGTCTTCCACCTATGTGGCATAGCACAAGTGTGTGTGCACACACGCATACACCCACGTGAAGTAAATAAATGAAAAATAATTTTAGTGTTTTAAAGCTAGATTTGGTGGCACACAGCTGTACTCCTACACTGGTACTAGGGATGTGGGCATAGGAGGGTACCAGTTTGAGGCCAACGTGTGCTGTCCTCAACAAACAGCAACAACAAATAAACAGGCTTTTAAAGGTGTGTACCACCATACCCAACTTTAAAACAAATTGTGTGTATAGGTGTTTTGTCTGCATGTATGCCTGTGTACCACATAAGTATAGTGTAGTGTCCAAGAGGCCACAAAAAGGCATTAGGTCTACTAGAGATGGCATTGCAGGCAGCTGTGTGACATCCTATGGGTACCAGGAATCAAACCCAGCTCCTCTGGAAGAGTAGCTTATATTCTTAACCACTGAGCCATCTCTCCAGACTCCAAAAAGAGAACAGGTTTTGAAAAGAACCACACTCACATTAACTTATTTTAAATGCCATCAAGTGGCCATTGTTTATACTTTTCCTTTGTATTTTAAATGTTTTTATTTAGTTGTATTTGCAAATTAGGATCCAAAATAAGATTCATACATCTTAATTAGCTGCTATATCATGGTCTCTTGTCTTTGGTGGGGGAATTGGGAGAAGGGTCTTACAAAATCTATCTAGTCTTTTTGAGCTGAGTGGGTCATAGGATGTGGCAGTTGGGGTACTTTTCCAGTGACACTCTCTAAAGGATGCTAGAAGTATTCCAGTTTTATAACTACCAAGTGTAGAGAGGAAAGGAAGTCTTTGACTGGTGCCTAGATAAAGGTGTGATGGAGAAATAAGACAAGAGAGGAAACAGAGAAGTGAAATCGGAGCCTTTCAAACAGAGGGAATGACTCCATCCTTCCAGGAGCACACACAAGTTACTAGATGGCTTAACTTTATAAAACCTTTGTAGAAAACCAGGAAGATATAGAACTAAGGACACTTTACAGGGTCTGGACCAAAGCCAATTGAATTTTTTGATATGCTCACAGGAGAAACTATTCTTTGGTATTTCTCAGTTTTGTTTGCTTGTTTGTGTGTTTTGTAGTAGTAGTTGTTCTCTGTGGCTGAACTGGAGGGTGGTTGACCCAAGCTTCACTTGCAAGCCTTTGGTGGCCATCAGAGTGTCAGGAGTCACAGTATGAGGCCTCAGTCAGATGGCTGCTAACGCCCTGGAGTTTGGTCACCTGTTCTGTCCTCAGAGAACCTGCTTTGAAATCCCTGCATGGTCACTTCATTCTATTAGAAATGCTGGAGTTTCCCATCTGAGACACCACATGTTACTGAGGAAATCAGGGGATCCTCTGGGGCTTCTTAATCTTAAGTGAAGAATTTAAGAGCAGACTCAAAAGGAAGGTGAAGGTCAATTTTGTTAGAGTTTAGAAGAAAAGCTTCAGGACAGACTAGTTATAACTCTTGGCAGCTGTTTTCAGGAGGGAGTTAGAAGAGAGAAAGCCATGCTGTTTGAGATAAGCATGGAGTTTCAGAAAACTGGGAATAGTGCTACCTCAAGACCCAGCTATTCTACTGTGAGGAATATAGCCAGAAGATGCTCCAGCACACAACAAGGACATGTGCTCAATCATGTTCATAGCAGCCTTATTCATAATAGCCAGAACCTGAAAACAACCTAAATGACCCTCAGTCAAAGAATGGATAAAGAAACTATGATACATTTCCACTATGGAATGCTACTCAGCTATTAAAAACAAGGAAATCCTGATATTTGCAGGCAAATGGATGGAACTAGAAATGATCATACTGAATGAGTTAACCCAGACCCAGAAAGACTCACATGGTATATACTCACTTATAACTGGACACCAGCCCAAAAGGGATGTCCCATGAAAATCTTCACTAGCCAGGAGATTGGGATAGATGCGGGGACTTCCTATTGGGACTCTAGGTGAGAGAAGTATGGGCGAATGGGGAAATAGAAGGATCCAGAGGGTCCTAGAAACCTATAAGAAGAGCATCATGATGGGCAGATGTGGGCCCAGGGAGTTCTGCTCAAACTGCTGTACCACCAAGGATAATACATGCGGTAAATATTGAACACCTATCAGATCTAGCCAATGGACAGAACATTCTCCACAGTTGTGTGGAGAGCAGGGACTGACTCTGACATGAACTCTGGTGCCCCATATTTGACCACTTCCCCTTGGTGGGGAGGCCTTGTGACACTCAGAGAAAGGATAAGCAGGCTACCAAGAAGAGACTTGATAGAGAAGATCCCCTTCTGTCAGAGACCTAGGGGAGGGGAATAGGGTGAAAGAGGGAGGAAGAGAGGGCCGGGAGGATACAAGTGATGGGATAACAATTGTGTTGTAATTGAGTAAATTAATTAAAAAAAAAAAAAAAGAGATAGACATGGAGGGCAGCCATATAGCTCTTTGTCTGCCACAGGGAGGCAGGGAGTTTCAGAGAAAGAGTAAGGAGGCCCAGAGTACCAGAGAAAGCGTAACTCTGGCCTGTGTGTGGAGGAAAGAGACACAGAGAAAACAAAACAGGAAAAGGCCTAACTCTCGACTCTCCCTTAGCCTTAGTCTTTTGTTTGTATAGGTAGAGTGAGGGTAGACTTCAGCGGCCTCCACAAATTCTTCTGTTGAACTGAAGACACTTTCTCTTGTAATTTTCACTTTTGTAAATCTAGAACCTGCAAAGGAAAGTTTTGCTTAGATTGATTGATGCAGTTTAATTGTATTCACTATTAAATTGAATAAAACTGTATGTTGAAATAATTTATTAATGTTTACAACTACTTTAAATAAGCACTACATATAATCTGTATTTAATGTATTATAAAATTACATATTTACCACTGGCTTTGCCTTTTATTCCAGCCATTTCTTCCTTTATCTGATAGTGGTGTCATATATGATTCTGATGAAAGTGTTCATAGTGATGATGAAGAAGATGATGCCTTTTTCTCAGACATACAAATACAAGAGCACCAAGATCCTAATTCTTACAGGTAAGTAAGCCCTCTATCCCCTTTCGACCTTCTTTTGCAGAAAAACTTACATTTATATCAAGTTGGATGTTCTAACTCACACCTTTAATCCCAGCAGAGGTAGGCAGAGAACTCTCTGTGGATTCTAGGTCAGCTTGGTCTACAAAACGAACAGACAGACAAACAAACAAAAAACCTCCAAATTAAAAATAGAGACAGAGTTTTGCTATGTATTCCTGGCTGGCCTAGAACTTGCAATATAGACCAGGCTAGTCTCAGACTCCACCAGCGTTTGCCTCCCAAGTGCTGGTATTAAAGGCATTTATCACCATGCTGGCTTTCATATTTTTGAATAAATAAACAACATTACTATAAATTTATCTAAAACGTGATATATTTTCAAGTTAGGAATTCTTTACCTTTCAGATAAGTTTCTAGATAGCTTCTGTACAAATTATAAAACTAAGAGTTTATTGAGGAACTTAGTGCATCAGTAAACGACATGCTTTAGACTCCATATGGCAGTATGAGAATTTTTTCCTACTAGATACTTTTCAACTATTCTAAATTTGATACATTATTAAAGTTTCCTTCCTTCCTCCCCCCCCCCCCCCCCTTTTGAGACGGGTCTCTATACATAGCCCTGGCTGTCCTGGAACTCACTGTGTAGACCAGGGAGGCCTTGAACTCATAGAGATCCACCTGTCTCTTGTCTCTGCCTCCCAAGCACTGGGATTAAAGGTGTGCACCATTTAAGGCCAGATGTGCGCCTGGCCTTTAATGACTATAAAGAAACCTTTTTGTGAAGTAGAAGTCAGAGGCAGCTTTTCTGCGTTGGAAATTAAGCTAACCAATTGTTAGGGGGTATGACTACTCTTATCCTGTGACTATTTTTCTATATTAATAAGTGGGCTTTTTGTTTGTTTGATTTTTCTCCTCCCAAACAGCTGGGCGCTTCTGCATTTGACAATGGTTAAGCTAGCACTTCACAATATCAAGAATTTCTTTCCTATTGCTGGGCTGGAATTCTCTGGTAAGTTTGGAATTTGAAAAGCAATGCCATTAAATATATAAATTCCTATCAAGTAAATATTCAAAATCTATGTAGAAGGCCATTTAATATTTTTTAAATGCTGCATTAGATATTTTGCAAAGTCTTTCTACAGTCTGCCCAGAAGACTAAAAGAGTAAGGCTGGAGCAGGACAGCTGCATGCTTCTCTCTGCTCATTTTAGTGCTCTTGGTTTTGTTGAAAGTATTAAGCCTAAGATTGAGAATAGTCTGACAAGATTGAAATGTTCAGATCCGTCTCTTTTTAGAAGTCTTGGCCCTAACTGTTTGGATTTTACAGGTGTGTAGTGACCTGATTTTTTGCCTTCTAGAGCTCCCTGTGACATCACCATTAGGAATTGCTGTCATTAAAAACTTGGAGAACTGGGAACAGATTCTCCAGGAGAAAATGGATCACTTTGAAGGTCCACCCCCTAACTATGTCAACACATACCCAACTGACCTCTCAGTGGGTGCTGGGCCAGCTCTCCTCCGAAATAAAGCGATGTTAGAGCCTGAAAATACTCCATTCAAGTAAGAAAGCCAGAATCCTGATGATGCTATAATTGGCTTAACTTTTCTAGGAAACAGCTTGACAGAGTATGCCAGTAACCTTAAGAATAGTCCTAACTCTAAAACAACAGAGCTCTGGGCAGAAAATTCTCATACCCAAATTATCTGTAATTCAATAGATACATTATTTTTATAATTGGGGGAAATGTCCTTTATTTTCTTCTGTGTTTCTTACTCTTGGGAGGAGATTTAATAGTAATCTACGTATGCAGTCAGTATTACTAACTTGTGGATAATTTTAATAAAGGATAAATGAAAGTTTTATTGTTTTTGATGCTCTACCTACCCACCTCAGCTCTTTTGATGAGCAACATACTTTTTAAAAAGTATTTTTAACTAGTAAATAAAAACATAAAAATGACTTTTCTTGGGTTGGTATGTGTATATCTTGATATACACAATGTATAATGTTGAAATGATATTAAACATCCCTGGCTGCATGCTTTTGTTTTGAAGGAACCAGCCATGTTTAGATGTAGTGTTCACAAGCTTGAAGGACCAAGCTGACCACCCTAGGAGTTGGAAACACTGCCTGTTACTTTGTATTCATCAGGGCACCCTGACTATCTGGGAAGCCTACATGCAGTTTAGAGAGTCACCTGATAGCTGTCTTCCCTCGTTCATTTAATGTCGTTGGAATATTGATTACTAGGTCAAGCAATTATTTTCAGGAAAACTAAAATTAAGAGTGAAATGAGTACTGAGGTTTGTTGAGCTTACAGCTGTGTTCTTTGAATGAAGTTGGGGGAGGTAAAGCCAGTGCCTGCAGACGCTGTATAGACTGTGAGCTGATTGGCTGTCAACATCCATTTGATAGATCCCGGGACTCATCTGCACTTCCAGTCAAACGACTCTGGCATTTCCTTGTCAAACAAGAAGTTCTTCAAGAGACGTTCATTAGATACATTTTCACTAAGAAGAGAAGGCAGAGTGAGGTATTTTGAGATTAATTTTTTTCTGTTGTAATTTTTCTTTAGTCTCTTTTTTCTTAACATGTTGATTTTCAGTGCTTGACCTATTTTGAAATCTTAGTTTTGGATAGGACTTCTCTGTTACTGTTTACACAGCCTGATTAGTAGCCAAACCTGTGGTGAGCTTTTATAAAACCTCATGTTTCTATTTTATAGCAATGAAATGGTGTAAGTTCCATGATGAATCCAAGTGACATTGGTAATTCTGTTAAATAATTGCCATTGGACTGTCCCAATAATAACTTTGCAGTAAATGGTTTCAGGAGCCTAAAATATAAATGGCTGCATCTGTGGCGTAATCCTCTAAATATATAATTTAAAACACAACATAGCTTTTAAAGCACTTTATTTATTTTTAATTTATAAAAGTACAAGGTTTTTGTTTGTTAATTGAAGAAGGCTTCTGGTCCCCTAGAACCTGGAGTTAAGGTGCTTCAGAACCTCCTGACATGGGTGCTGAGAAGTGAATTTGGGTCTCCTGCAACAGCAGTGTGTACTTTTAGCTGCTGAGCCATCCCTCCAATGGGTGCTGAAACAACAAATCTAAGAAAACTTTGTGAGAGCATAAACTACAGAAATACCAAAAGCAAGATAAATGATAAATGTACTCTAAAACATTAAGGCGCAGGTTTAGTCTTGCGTGGTGATTCAGCAGCCAGGATTAGTAATGTGTGCGTGAGTCAAGAAGAATCAGGAATTGAGGTGCTGGCAGCGGGTCTCGTAGAAGGCGTTTGATTCAGCATTTCAGTGAGGCAGTGCACAGACTGCAGCACATGCAGAACAGTGTCAGACACAATTAAAGGCTTGGCGGGGACAGTCTGAAAAGAGAAAAATGAATTGTATTTCACTTAGAAAGGTAAAAATGCAGAGGGACAATGTATATGGGGCAACTTCTCAAGGTCAAGTGTAGAACTGCCAAGCCTTTCCCCATGCCTAGGGCAGCAGCACTGCAACACTCATTCAGTGGGTTCTGTGTACGTGGACGGTACCTATGGCCAGTCCTTAAGAAGAGTGTGTTTTACCTGTGTCTTTGAGACAGAAAGAAGGAGCTGTAGTTAGTCCTTGAGTCCTGATAAGACCAAAGACTCCATGGTATTGAAATTCCTTGTACAGAGCCAGGGGTGGTGGTGCACACCTTTAATCCCAGCACTTGGGAGGCAGATGCAGGTGGATTACTATGAGTTCAAGGCCAGCCTGGTCTACACAGCGAGTCCTGGACAGCCAAGGCTACACAGAGAAACCCTGTCTTGAAAAATGAAAAAAAGAAAAAGAGAGAGATAACTGGTACAGTATTTGTTAGGGAACTCACAGAGGTACACTGTTTGCCTCTGGCTATTAACACTTCCGTGGTGACAAGTGTTGACGCTGGACTTCACAGTGTGGGACTCTAAGAAGTGACTGTAAAGTGAAAGATGCTTGCTCAATTATGAGTTATTCACAGCGGCCAAATCTTTGAAGGACTGTATTTTCCGAATGTTTAGTGTTTTAAATGTTACAAACTTAACAGTTTGTAAAAACAGTGTTTTAATTCTTGGTAAGGTTTGTAGTGTACAGATCCAGTTGGACTTGTAGAACCTAGAGCATTGTGGGAAGCAGTTATGCCGGGTTTCATGCGTCTGTATAATGTGTACCCCTCCCTCTCTCTGCCATTAGTCTCCCTTCCATTATGCCCTGCAGGCTGTGTGGTCCTGGAGTCAGCAGGCCAAGCTGTGCGGTCCAGCAGAGGGTCCCTGTGAGCACTGCAGTGGGCAGAGATAGAGCAGGCACTTCCTGTCTTACTGTATGAGCATTACAGTTTTCGGGGAAGGGAGTACAAAACTTGGAGTTGGGATAAGCGGATTTTTACCAGTTTTCCTTTTGACTTTTGTATATCAATGAAGTGACTCTCTGACTCTCTTGTCTAGTGTTACGTGGTCTCTGCCTCTGTACCATCCTGCAGGGTAGTCACCAGTTACATGTGACTGAGCATTGAAATGTGGCCTATATGACTGAACTTCCAGTTTTGTTTAATTTTGAGTAGGTGCATGGTTAGTGGCTACTATATCAAAAAGTACAGATCTGTTGAAAATTTGTTTTCTTTAAGAAACTAATTTTGACTGGGCATGGTGCCGCATGCCTTTAATCCCAGCACTCCAGAGGCAAAGGCAAGTGAATCTCAGAGGCTAGCCTGGTCTACAAAGTCAGTGCAGGACAGCTAGGGCTACACAGAGAAAGAAACCCTGTCTCAAAAAACCAAAACAACAAAAATAAAAAAGAAAAAGAAAAAAGAAAGAAAGAAAGAAAAGTAAAGTAAAGAATTTTGGAAAATATTTACACTTTAAGATAAAAACTGATCACTAGGCTCAGAGATAAAATCTCCCAACAGGTGTGCTTTATCTTTTTGGGTTTAAGGTAGGATTTTTGTGATCATCTGATAAGTTGATTAGTAAAATCCTTAAAACATACACACACACACACACACACACACACACACACACACACACACACACACACACACACACACACACGTTAAAAAAAAAACCAAGCAAACAAAACAAAACCAAAAACCCAAACCTTAGAGTTGTCAGCAGTTACAAGTACTTGCTGCTCTCTTAGAGCACCTGAATTCCATTCCTGGCTCCTGTGTTTGGCAATTCGCAAGCACTTCCACCTCCAGCTCCAGGGCATCTGACACCCTCTCTAGTCTCCCTGGTCACCCCCACACATGTGGCATATGCACACTGTGTGTACATACATGCACACACATATACACATATAAATAAAATGTTTAAAGAACTAAGAACAAAAGACAAAAACTGGCATGTTGGTTAATTCATTTGAAATCCTTGATATATTATAAAAAGTAACTACTCATCAAATAAGTTAAAGAAAGATAGTCCACAAATCAAGCCTTTGTCAAATTGGTAAATGTGTCAAAGCAGCTAGCCGATTCTTCTGTTCTCTCCTGTTCTGTTCTCAGAGCAGAGCAGCCTGTGTGCTTTCCTGGCTGCTTCACTGTCAGTTGCTGCAGCTCCCTGCGGTCCTTAAAGGAGGCTCAGAATTGCAATGGGCTGTTAGGCTGCAGTTGTCACGTCAAGAACACTGGGGAGAAGCTTCCAGTTCTGGTCATGCCCTCCGGGGTTAATGCAATAGAGGAATGGTATTTCTAGTTGTACCTCCCTAGGACTTGTCAGCTCGGGGGCAAGCAGCTAGACTTTTGCCCCGTCCTCTCAAGCATTTATTTACAAGGAGAATAATCTGATTCTATGATTACTCCGACTTGTTGATGGGTAAGAAGAATGAGACAGTGATGGGTGCAGAGCTTCGTGGCCCTCCACTGACATTCTAGCGTTTGGAAGGTAAAAGCCTAAGGATTCATATTTCATCCCCAGGTTGTGGAGACCAGGAATCAATAAAACAAAAGGTAGAGAGAGCGCTTTTCTAGCACGAGTGAAGCTATGGGTCCAATGCTCAGAACCTTAAAGAAATGAAAATAAATAGAGGTGGGTGGGAACTGATGATGTGACGGGGGCAACAGCTCAGGCAGTAAATTGTTTGCTGTGCAAGTGTGAGGACATGGTCAATGTGAGGACATGGTCAGTGTGAGGACATGGTCAGTGTGAGGGCATGGTCAGTGTGAGGACATGGTCAGTGTGAGGACATGGTCAGTGTGAGGGCATGGTCAGTGTGAGGACATGGTCAGTGTGAGGACATGGTCAGTGTGAGGACATGGTCAGTGTGAGGACATGGTCAGTGTGAGGACATGGTCAGTGTGAGGACATGGTCAGTGTGAGGGCATGGTCAGTGTGAGGGCATGGTCAGTGTGAGGGCATGGTCAGTGTGAGGGCATGGTCAGTGTGAGGACATGGTCAGTGTGAGGGCATGGTCAGTGTGAGGACATGGTCAGTGTAACGACATGGTCAGTGTGAGGGCATGGTCAGTGTGAGGGCATGGTCAGTGTGAGGACATGGTCAGTGTGAGGGCATGGTCAGTGTGAGGGCATGGTCAGTGTGAGGACATGGTCAGTGTGAGGACATGGTCAGGCCCCCAGCACCCTTGTAGACGTCCAGTAGAGAGCTGGGAGGCAGAGACAGGTGGATCTGAGAAGCTTGCTGGCTGCTATTTGATGAGACCAGACGCAGTGAGAGACCCTATTTCAAAAAGGAAGGTGAGAGCCACTGAGGAAGAGACTCGGTGTTGAACTCTGGGCTCTACATGGCCACCATCCCCCCAGCACGCACATATATCAGTGTGTACATGTGTACATCACAGAATTAAAAGAAGTAGGCCTTACTTTCAGAGATTATAGTTTTAAGAACTGTAAGTTACATAAATAGTATACAAATAGTAAACTTTTATTTTGAAATAATTATAATGTATTCATGATATATGATAGAATAACTTTAGTTATGCTATTTTTGCCTTATCTAATATTTTGTTTTATCCAATTTAACGTTTTAAAGTCATGATAACCATTCTAGCTTGAACTTTTTCATTCTCTTTATTATTTCGTTTTGTGCATGTGTTTTGTGTTTGTGACGGTGTGGTGGTATGTAGTCTGTAGACGAGCATGTGGAGCAGGTCAGATACAACGCCGTAGCAGAGGATTGCCACGTCAAGGTAGTAGCTCTCTCTCCAGAGACCTCGGAGCTAACCCCTCCTCCCTGACGCTAACCACTGCCCGGCTGAGAAGAGAGCTTGCTCATTCTGCCTTAAGTGCTGGATAGGAGGGAGACGCCCTGTGTCTGGCTCTGCTCTGCTCAACTAGGGGTTCTTTCTTCTCTCTACTGCTGTCACGTTTTCCAGGTGGTTTTAAAGCAGACTGGTCTTTCTTGTTCAGTCTCCTTCTGTTGTTCTGACTTATCTCTCTGACTCCTCAGATGTCTCCCCTGTTCTAACCCTTTATTCTTCTTTTTTTTCCTGATAGTTTTTTTAAATTCACTTTACATTCTAGTTGTAGCCCCGTCCCTCCTCTCCTCCCAGTTCCTCCATCCTTCTCCCCTATTCCGCAAACAGCCCTGCTCCCCTTAGTAGAGGACCCACATGAAGCCTGAGCTGCCCATCTGCTACATCTGTGTAAGGGCCGAGGTCCATGCGTTGTCCACCAACCATTCTCCATTCTTTCTCCCTGATCTTGCCATGTTCTAGCCCCTACTTTATAAAGTGTTTTGTGTCATGTCTCTCTTTGACTTTCCATGGTTTTGTCCTTCACTCTGGGCCTCTTCACACACTCTTTTATTGCAGAATATTTGTGCATTTTTGGAAGAGCTAAAATAAACTTATAAATGTGAAAAAATGTGGCCATCTTTTGTAATCATTACTCAGCAGCCACATTGGGACTCTTCATAATTGGGGTGTTTGATTATAGAGCTTCAGAGCAGGAGAACAGATTTCCAAAACTAATTCCCTACACACTTAACGCTCTCTCCACTCTTCCTGCGGCTGCTACATTCTCTTCTTGCCCAGCTGTCGTCCCGTGGGGTGTTCATGTCTGTGGAGACTCGTGCGGCAGCAGCTAACCCTCAGTAATGTTTTGTAGGTTGAAGCTGATCTGGGCTATCCAGGAGGGAAGGCAAAGGTCATCCATAAGGAATCAGACATGATCATGGCGTTTTCTATTAATAAGGTAAACATTGGAGTTAATATAAACAGTGTTCTGCTTTTTAGTGAAATTGCCTAACTCATTGTTCTGCCTTTGTTTTACAGGCAAACTATAACGAAGTAGCTTTGGCCTCAACACATGATGTTCAAGAGCTTGATGTCACTTCCCTGTTGGCCTGTCAATCATACATATGGATTGGAGAAGAATATGATAGAGAGTCTAAAAGGTGTGTCCCGTGCCACTGTCAGCCGGGCGTGGTGGCGCACGCCGTTAGTCCCAGCACTTGGGAGGCAGAGGCAGGCAGATTATTGTGAGTTCAAGGCCAGCCTGGTCTACAGAGTGAGTCCAGGACAGTCAAGAGAAACCCTGTCTTGAAAAACCAAAAACAAACAAACAAACAAACACCACTGTCAGCCAAGTGGTTGTGACACATGTCTTTAATCCTAGCACTCGAGAAGCAGAGGCAGCCAGATCTCTGAATTTGAGAACAGCCTGGTCTGCAGAGCTAGTTCCAGGACAGCCAGGTCTACACAAAGAAACCCTGTTCAAAAACAAAACAAAACAAAACAAAAACAAAAACATAAATAAAATAAATGCCGTTGTCTTCAGCTAGTGCCTGCTAAATTGTTGAGATGAGAAAGATGTACCTCTCTTTAGTTGTGCAAGAAGCAACATAATTTGTTTAGTTGACAATAGAAAGTCATCTTTTATATTAAAATTTATAAATTACTCATAATTTTCCTATTAAACTTTTCATAGTATTTAAACCATGGAGGTCTAAGGTTTAAAACTGCAACTTCAACCCCAAGGAAACAGGAGTTGTATAGTAGTTAGTAAAATGTAAACAGTGTTCGTTTTCATCTGTAGAGTTTTGTAGCATTTACTAATTTTAGGTTTTCCCTACACATTTGCTTTTCCTGTTTGCTTTTCTCCAGTCAGGAGTTTGATCTCCTGGGACAGTATCTGAGGGCCAATTTCCATGTTCAATTTTCCCTTCTGTTAGTCTATAGCCAGGCTTTACTCACAGTTTAGGATGGATTGAACCTTTTAAGGTAGTATATAGTTCCATTCACATTTTTAAGTGATGAAAATTGTTTTAAGACTTTTTTTTTCCTTGCTTGCTTTTTGCTTCTTGAGTCATGGTTACCCTCCAGCCCCATGTAGCTGAGCACAGTCTTGAACTCCTGATCTCTACCTTTCACCTCCCAAGTGCTGGGACTACAGACAGGCATGTGCCTCCATGCCTGGTTTAAGAAAGCTTTAAAATCATACTTCTTACTTACTTAAAAATATAATTTGGAAGCTGGGCGGTGATGGCGCATGCCTTTAATCCCAGCAGTTGGGAGGCAGAGGCAGGCGGATCTCTGTGAATTCGAGCCCAGCTTGGTCTACACAGTGAGTCTAGGACAGCCAAGGCTACACAGAGAAACCCTGTCTCAAAAAACCAAACCAAACAACAACAACAATCAATATATATATATATGTATGTATGTATGTATGTATGTGTGTGTGTGTGTGTGTGTGTGTATATATATATATATATGGGATTCGGGCTTGGTGGCACACTCAGGAGGTAGAGGCAGGTGGATCTCTGTGAGTTTGAGACCAGTCTAGTCTACAAAGGGAAACAACAACAAGAAACCCGGACGGTTCCTGCTCAAGAGCTTGCTAAATAAAAAGACCCTGTGTAAATTCTAAAAACAAACAAATAAAAAACAAAAACAAAAAAACCCAATAAAAAAAAAATATATGTATATATATATACACACACACACATAAAATTTGGGGTTAGGGTTGCAGCTCAGTTGCATCCGAGGGGAGGGCAGTTGGGCATGGTGGCTCATCTCTGTAATTCTTGTACTTGGGAGAGGCAGATGTCAGAGGATCTCAAGTTCAAGGCCAGTCTGGACGACATAGCAGGGCCCTGTCTGAAAACAAGCAAGGGAAGGCCCTCGAGAGAGCTCCGTTGGTGAAGTGCTTGCTGCATAAGTGTGAGGACCTGAGCCTGGGTCCCCTGCACCACCTAAGCCTGCGTGCAGGAGCCACGGTGTCGGAACCAGCTCTGCGGGACAGTGAGGGCCAGATTCCAGGGCCTTGCTAGCCATCCAGCTTAGCAGAAACAGGGAGCTCCAGGTTAGTGAGGGACCCTGCCTCAAAAGAGTGAGGTGGAAAGCAATCGAGGAAGGCCCCTGACTTCAGCCTTCAGCTTCCATGAGTTCATATAGCTGAAAAGACATATATCACACAATACACAAAAATAAAAACCAAATAAATAAAGTGTAAAATAAAATAATTTGATATATAGGCTACTTGTATGTAAGATCACTTAATATTTATATTTAATCAAAATGGAATCTATACAGTATGTTTTAAAACATTTTTATTATCATGCATTAATTATACATAAAGGGTTTCATTATGATATTCTAATACATATACATAATATGTTCTGATTACTCTTGATACCCTTTCCTTTTCTCAGCTAGTTCCCCGTCTCCTTCCTGTCTTGTGTGTGTGTGTGTTTGTGATCCAATGAATTTCATTACAGTTTATAGGAGTGTTGGCACCTTGCTAGTGCTGTACCACTGAAGAAAAGGTCTCGTCCTTTCCCGTCAATGATTGGTTGCTTATAAATCCTCAAGGAGGATTAAAATACTTTAAAGCGGCTAGAGAGATGGCTCAGAGGTTAAGAGCACCATCTGTTCTTCCAAAGGTCCCGAGTTCAATTCCCAGCAACCACATGGTGGCTCACAACCACCTGTAATGAGATCTGGTGTCTTCTTGTGATCAGCAGGCACATGTGTGGGCAGAATACTGTATAAATAATAAATAAATCTTAAAAAAATACTTTAAAGCAAACATTTGTTCTAATTTTGTAGTATTAAAGCTGCTCACACAGATAATACATTAAGCTAAGTCTATATTTTGTTTAATGGAAAAATACTAAAATTGGCTAGATTTAGATTTGTGTCTTAAGTTTTTAGTCAATGGATATTTATTCTATTTTTTAAATAATATTTTAGCTGCCAAATAATACATTTTTTTAAAAAGTAAACCTCAGAAATCCTCAGAAAAAGAAAATTTAAAAAGACTCTTTTATGGTTGTGTAAAATCTCTGTAGTTGGATTTGTGTTAAGAGAGAATAGAACTTTGAAAGTAACATGCAACTGTTGTCCACAGTTCAGATGATATTGATTACCGTGGTTCCACCACAACCCTGTACCAGCCTGGTGCAGCCTCCCATTCCACCACCCAGGTGCACCCGCCTCCATCTCTGCCATGGCTAGGCAGTGGGCAGACCAGCACAGGAGCTACTGTGGTATGTCTTGTCTAGGCGTGTGTGGTTTCTGGGTATGGGCTCCTCACAACGCACATTGATGTTACTGACATAGAAATTATCCCGAAGACGAGAATGACCTCTGCCTTGAGTCCCCTCTGCTTGCTTTCCACCTGTCTGCCACAGGTGGGAGTGGATGTCCCTATCTTCCAGTGTTATTTCATAGATGAACAAACTGAGACACAGCATGGTAAAGCAAAGTCAAAGAGGACTTATGTCTATTTAGTGTTTGAGGATTGCCTCAGACTACTGACTGCTAATTCTTCTTGGTCACTAGAGTTGACGAGTCCTATTCTTTGCTATTCTACCCTGAAGAACTGGAATACTTGCAGGGTACCTGGTGCAGGAGGCTGAGGCATGAAAATTGCTAAAAGATCTGGGCGTGGTGGCGCACGCCTTTAATCCCAGCACTCGGGAGGCAGAGGTGGGCGATCACTGTGAGTTCGAGGCCAACCTGGTCTACAAATCAAGTCCAGGACAGCCAAGGCTACACAGAGAAACCCTGTCTCAAAAAAAAAAAAAAAAGCAACCTGACTGTTTTCAGGGACAAGCCAGCTGGGAAAGAGTCCCTTTTGTCACTAGATGAGGATGTTTGTGACATCTTCCCAGGTCAGGGCTGTACCAGTAAGTGATTGCTTCTGTTTGCAAAATGTGTATTCAACATCCCCGAGTCTTCAGCAGAGCTTACCTCGTTAAAGCTCCTGAGGATCAATGCATGAGTGATGCTCTGATGCTTTTCCTTCCTCACCCCTTCTGACTGCACAAAGTAAATTCCTTTTCCCTCCTTTTAAAGCTCATGAAAAGGAACCTACATAATGTTAAGAGAATGACTTCACACCCTGTCCATCAATACTGTAAGCATTTTATTTGTCATCTAAGGGTCTTAAGTGTCTTTTTGAAGAATGGGAGCTATTGAAACTTCAGTTTCTTACTTCCCACTTTCTCTGTGTAGATCTTACAGGTGCCCAGGATGGCAGTGTGCGGATGTTTGAGTGGACGCGACCTCAGCAACTTGTCTGTTTCCGTCAAGCTGGCAATGCGAGAGTCACTAGATTGTATTTTAACTCACAAGGCAACAAGGTTCGTTCCTGGGAGTTGGTGCTGAATGCATCCAAAAATAACCGTGGATCCTGAGGATGAAATACTTCCTAAAACTGTATCAAAAAAAAATTAGTGACCCTGGGTTTAAACCGGGCAGGCTATTTGTTGGACTCTGTATAGCCTCCTTTCTTACAGTATAAACACAAATCTGCAAACTACTTTATCTCCAAGTGCTGATGGTGCCTGCAGGCTTGCTGGAGTCTTGCTGACACCCAGTTTCTCTTTCCTTCTGTTGTGAAGGCTTAGGGGAAGGTAGGGGGTGTGGAAGCACACTCAGAAGGTGACAGGGAAGGCAGTGAGTGTGGAAGCACACTCAGAAGGTGACATGAAGGCAGGTACTTGGACTTTGTGGGCAGCTCAGTGGAGGCAGCTGTGGGTTTGTGGAGTGGAGTGGGTCTTCTGTCTGTAGGTGATTTTTCCTTTGGCAGGGATCTGTGAATCTGATGTTCGTGCCATTCTTACAGTGTGGTGTTGCAGATGGAGAGGGTTTTCTGAGTATCTGGCAAGTTAATCAAACTGCATCGAACCCTAAGCCTTACATGGTAAGTAACTCACATTCCCAGAGTGCATGCAGAGAACATAGTGTTGATGACAGGTCTGCTTTTACCAGTGGCTCTTAGTAGTGCTTCTGTGGGAAAATGACAGTTCTCCCTGTGTGAGCCATCCATCTCTAGCCTCAGTTAGACAGAAATTACCAAACAAACAACAACTTTTGCTTTTTACTTAAAGGACTCCCATGGATCCTTCCCTGTGTGTAGTCCAACTCAGGATACCTTTTTAATGGTACTTTTGTCCATTTTGGAAACAATTCCTTTTTTAAAAATAATGTTTTTATTTATGACAACTAAATTCTTAGTCCTAGAATTGTATTAAGTACATAATTAAAATTCAAACAGATTCTGAGCAATAATTTCCTTCAGAATTTTTTCTTCTTACCAGATTGTAATCTAACCATAAAAGTTACTCCATACACCTAACCATCTCATGTAACTGTATGGTGGGACCCCGTTGTGTCTTCATGTGGCAGATGTGTGACTTAGGAGAGATGGGTGGAGATGGTGTCCTGCGTTGGCCTTACATTTTTTTAATCTTTTTATTTTATTTACATTTTTTGTTAGTTATATTCATTTTCTTCTTATGTATGTTTTGCCTGAATGTGCACATGTGCACATCCAGAGGCCAGAAGAGGGCATCAGATCTCTTGGAACTGAAGTTAGAGGTGGGTATGGACCACCATGTGGATGCTGAGAAGAGCAATGCATGCTTTCAGCCTCTGAGCTGTCTCACTCGTCCTGGGTGGGACATTTGGCATTCTGTAAATAAATGGAAGCTCAAAAAGCTTTGAACCTTCTGGGTCCAGATAGATTTACCCAAATGTTTTTAAATTCTCCTTTCTAGAGTATATAGATTTTTTTAAAACTTTGAAAAAAAAGATTGATTTATTTTATGTATTTGAGTGCTCTATCTGCATGTACACCTGCATACCGGAAGAGGACATGGGAGAATATAATTGGTTGTGAACTCTCTTGTAGTTTCTGGGAATTGAACTCAGAACCTCTGAAAGAGCAGACAGCGCTCTTAACCACTGAGCCATCTCTCCAGCCCAAACATTTTTTTATTAAAACTCTCTTTCATACAATATATTTTTATCATGGTTCCCCTCCCCCAACTCCTTTGTTACATGTAAGAGATACTGATAATCCTTTTGGATTAGTGCATTGCAGTCTGCCATGGTGTCTTCGAAGAAGTATGAATAATCTTGAGTAGGTGTTTGCCTTCAGTCTGATCAGCTCATGCAGAATAACGTCCTATGTATTTTTAAATACCCTGTTGTTCTTTTTCCTTTTGGGTGCTTAATTTGAAATTTCTGCTTACATCACCTGAACTAACAAAAGAATACTTAATTTCCCACACTGCTGAGCCATCCTTAGGAGCCTTTGAGGGCAGCTTTAGGCTTGTGGGTTCTATGCAGGACCACATTCAAAAGTGTATTTGTGATTGGCAAAGCTCAGGTGAGCATGGCGAGCACAAAGGTGAATGTTTGTGTTTAGACTACAGTGTTAATCTCTTTTCTCCCTCAACCCAAGGTTATATGGGCAAGTTAGAGTTTTTCTCTTTGGGTTATTGTTGTTCGTTTTGATTTATACTATTACTTAAAGTTTATCTAGTTACTCGAATGTCTTTAGTAAGTTCATATATTAAGTTTGAGGTAGGGTCTTGCTGCTGACCTTCCGCTCTTGGCTTCAAGTGAGCTTCCTGCCTCAGCCTTCCAAGTAGCTGATACTTTAGACACCCATATTATGTCTGCTAGTTCATGTACTGCAGTGTCCTGTTCTTTTCTTAGAATCCAAATAATAATTTGGGGGTTTGGGGTTTTTATTTTTGTTTTTTGTTTTGTTTTGCTTTGTTTTTTTCAAGAAAGAGTTTCTCTGTATCACTGGCTGTCTTGGACCTTGCTCTGTTGACCAGCCTACCTCAAACTCATAGAGATCTTCTGACTCTTGTCTCCTGAGTATTAAGATTAAAGGTATACAGTGTTGAGCTGGGCACCGTGCCTGTAATCCCAGCACTCAAGGAGGCAGAGGCAAGCACATCTCTCTGAGTTCCAGGACAGCCTGGTCTACAAAGTGAGTCCAGGACAGCCAGGGTGACACAGAGAAAACTTGTCTTGAAAAACCAAAAAGCCTTATTAAAAAATATAAAACCTTTAATTCAATGGATCTATCAACTGTTTCTAATTTTTAAATTATTGGATATAATCAAAGTAAATTTGCATGCGTGTGTGTGTGTGTGTGTGTGTGTGTGTGTGTGTGTGTGTATCTTGCTATCACTTTTTACTCTAGACTTTAATCTTTACTCTGACTTTAATCTTTATGGTAAACTATTTTTAAATATATTTTATTAATTTATTCATATTACATCTCAAATTGTTATCCCATCCCTTTTATCCTCCCATTCCTCCCTCCCTCCCTCCCTCCCATTTTCCCCTTATTCCCCTCCCCTATGACTGTGACTGAGGGGGTCCTCCTCCCCCTGCATATGCTCATAGGGTAAACTATTTTAATTAAGAGCTTAGAAGTGACCAGGCGGCGGTGGTGCACGCCTTTAATCCCAGCACTTGGGAGGCAGAAGCAGGCAGATCTCTGTGAGTTCGAATTCCAGGACAGCCAGGGCTTTTACACAGAAAAACTCTGTCTTGAAAAACCAAAACAAAAAACGTGCTGTTGTTAGGTGTGGTGGTACTGCACTTGGGAAATTGAGGATCATGAGTTTGAAGCAGCCTGAGATACAGATCAAGATCCTGTATCAGAAACAAACAAAAGTGGAAAATAAAATTTTATAATATATATTCTTACTCAAGAGTCTTGTACATTATTTGAGAAACACTATTTGTATCATTTCAGTTGCTACTGAATTTTTAGAAAACATTGGTTATATTTTGTTTTCTATAGAGTTGGCAGTGCCACAGTAAGGCCACAAGTGACTTTGCGTTTATCACTTCCTCAAGTCTAGTTGCAACATCTGGACAGTCCAATGATAATAGGTAGGTGGATGAAAATAAATAAAAGAATAAGAAAAGTTAAGCATCATGCTCATTCCAAGAAAGTAAAGATTTTTTTTATTTAGTAGGGTTTTTTCTTTTATCCAATGAATTTTTCTAATTGTTTTATAATTCTTACCATGGCTTTCCTTACCAGAGAGAAACAAAACATTTTCTTCGATGTAGTCTGTAGAAGTGTGTATCATTTTTATGCTGAAGTGTTCAGTCTCTTAAAGGGCTGTTGTAACAAGCTTGGCCTGCCGTGGGCCATTCTCTGCGTCCCCCTCGCACTGTTTGCGTAGTTGCATGCCATGCGTAGGGCAAGTTCCCTGCAGTGAGTACTTCCCAGGGGTATGGAAGTACCCTTCTCCTGAGGAGGTGTTTGCCAGCTTCTCCAGAAGGGCAGTAGAAGAGAGCTGGGCTGGGGGTGCAGTGGCAGGGCCTTAAAAGGATAAACTCTAAGAAGAGTTAGACCGCCCCCATTCTAGTTGGAAATCTCAAGTAAGTAAAAATACTTTCTTGACAAACTTTGTCAGTATTGATGATTTAGAATAATTGTTTCTGGTGTGCTTCATTGTTTCTTTACAAGGAACGTATGCCTCTGGGACACGTTAATATCACCTGGAAACAGCCTCATCCACGGTGAGTTAGTGTGATTCTGACACGATGCAGCATGCTCTCCAGGTTTGCTTTACTTTGTGAACCCGGTGTTTGCTCAGAGGTTGGGGTTTGTCTTGTCCAGCCCCTGGGTGGCTGTCCTTTGAGTCTATGGCAGAGAAGTACTTTATGGAGGAAGCATGGGGTGAAGGAAGCTGCCCTCCTTGTGACTTCCAAGATGAGGGCCTGTTCTCCTAAGAGCTCTGCTACCACCTAGTGGTGCCGTGGCCAGAACCGGTGTGACTGAAAACAGCTGGGTGCAGGAGGCTGGGTTTCCTTGCTTAGCCAGGGGATCTTGGGCTGAGGGCAGCATCAGGTCGGAAGTGCTGCTGGGTTAGTGATGAGTGCATGAATGCAGCACTGAGAAGCCTGGGCTCCTCTGCGCATCTGCTCATACGAGCTCTTAGAAACCCTTGAAATTAACATGTGTGCAGTACGTATTAGTGAGGGTCGGTGTGCTATTTTCATATATGATGCGCTCCATATTTTGTATGACACACATAACTTAGGACTTGGGTTTAAACACCCTTTTTCTGTTCATGTTTCATGGTGATATAATGGGTAGAAATTATTTTTTAGCATGACTTAGCATTTGACAGGGTTTCAGAAATTCTGTGACGTAAAAGATGGATGTTCTTTAGTCTCTCTGTTTGTCCTTTTGTTGCTGTAACAGAACGCCTGACAGAAGCAGCTAAAAGGAGGAGTGTTTGTTGTGGTTAAGGCCTTTAGAGACTTCATGCTCTCTAGGCTGGGATGAGGCAGAACATCAGAGCAGGGAGCATGAACAGACCACCTCACCTCAAGGTGTCAGGAAGCAGAGCTGCAGGAACTGCCGCAGCATGGTGCGGTCCTGGGGAGGTGCTTCCTGTGCTCCACTCCATGGCCAGGTCCACCTTCCGCGGTCTCCCAGCAGTGCCATCAAACCACAAATCTTTCAGTGTAAAATCGAAAGTGGAAGTCAGAACCCTCATGGTTGCCCGTAGTGATTAGATTAAGTAGCTGGGGACAAATCCTTAACACACAGCCTGTTAGGAGATACTTTCTAAAGAAATCCTAACACTTGGAATGAAAAAAGTGAACTATTAAGGCCTATGATTTTAGATGTGAATTTAAAGATTGGTGCACATGCTAGAAGGTGTTTGGGGAAAGTCTCCTGGTGGCCTTTTTCTTTCAGGTTTCACGGGCCATGAGCATGGTGCCACAGTACTTCAGTATGCCCCCAAACAGCAACTCCTGATCTCTGGTGGCAGAAAAGGGTGCATCTGCATCTTCGACATCAGACAGAGACAGCTAATGCACACCTTCCAGGCACATGACTCCGCTATTAAGGCTTTATCTCTGGATCCCTGTGAGGAGTACTTCACTACGGGCTCTGCAGAAGGCAATATAAAAGTAAGTCAGCACAGAGATGAGAATGGCCTCGGTGTTAGCCTTTCGTGCTGTCAGGACTGCCAGGAAGAGAAAACACAACCATTGCACTCAGGGTTATTATAATGGAGCCTTGTGGATCCTTGACATGCCACCCCCCACCCCCCCCCCCCCCCCCCCACCCCACCCCACCCCACCCTTCACTGGATATCTGGTTACTGTTCCTGGTAACCTGGAGGGGCTGGGGTGCACCTCAGTCATAGTCACGCTTAACATGTACAGGGTCCTGGAACCTGGGTTTTGTGACTTTGTTTTGAGTAAAGTGTTTGAGGTTTGGTTTGGTTTGGTTTGGTTTTGTGACGATGAAGATTTGAGCTTGAGCCCTCGATGCTAAGGCAAGCATTTACTAACAAGATATGCCGCTAGTCCCAAGTATGTAGGGTTAATTAACATGCGATACATTTGGCAAAATTAGTCTGGTACCTCGGAGTTGTCTTCCTTTTTCCTACCTCTGTCCTCAGTACTCTTAGCTGAAGGGCTGTTTTCAGGTGGGTGAGGTAGTACCATATTTTATTTTGTACTAGAACCTAGCTTTACATGGAAACACATTTTATTGAATTAAAATTTAGTTGAATTAGTAGAGGGATATATGGAAATGTGTGTGTGTGTGCGCGTGCGTGTGCAGAATCTAAAACTATAACAGAATGTGAAAAAAGAAATTTGGAAGAAGCAGCAGCAGTCTAAAGAGAGGATATGAATTATGTGAGTGAGGATGCCACTTCCTGTTAGGTAGACTGTTAGAACAGCAGCAGTCAGCAGGAAGTCGGACTTTGATGTAATTAGCTAGGCCAAGGAAAGAAGCAAGGGCCATACTTTCACTTTGGGTCTCTCACTTTAATGACTGACCATATTTATTTTTTAAACTAGGTGTGGAGATTGACAGGTCACGGCCTGATTCATTCATTTAAGAATGAGCATGCTAAGCAGTCCATATTCCGGAACATCGGAGCTGGAGTCATGCAGATTGATATCAGCCAGGACAATCGCCTCTTCTCCTGTGGTGCAGACGGCACACTGAAAACCAGGGTTCTGCCCAGTGCATTTAACATCCCTAATAGGATTCTGTAGTTTCAAAGACTGGGGGTTTATTTTTATATACCTTTCAGTTAAAAGATGCAATGCAGGAAGTAGGCAGAGTTCTGCTTCCCAAGACACTGTTAACGCCTGGAAAACAGCACAGAGATCTCTGTGGGACCTGAATCTGATGCAGGCTGGGCTGAGTGTTGCCTACCTAGGTTGGTAGAGTGCATGTACCTTGTCAATATACTGACATATTAAAACAAAACAAAAAAACTACCTTGTATTGTATGCAGGGAAGCTATTCTTTACATCATGTAAGGAACCCGATTCAGAAGCCTTGAGGTTAGCTAGCAGTCAACATAACGAGCAGGGCCTCTCTACCAAACTGGGGGAGAAAACACTGTGGACTCGGGTTTTCTTCCTGCTCTCATCATGGATGGAGCATGCCTGCTGTCCCTTTGTGGAATGCGGGATAGTCGTGAGGGGTAGATGCTCGAGACCACCCGAACACTTCTTAACCGTGGAGCGGTGCCCACTCATTCTCATTCTTCCTGCTGAGTGTTCTTCCTGTTAGTGTTTATACTGAGCTAGTACTGTAACTTGCAAATGAGTGCAAATTTAAATGCAATGTTTTCCTCACGATTTGCACATTGACATTTTTTGAACTGCTAGTTTTTCTATTAAAATACTTGCCTTTATGTCAGGAATGTAATATGTTAGACATGGCGTATTTGTAGCTAAGCGAAACATACCTTCTTAGTCTAGTTGAGTACCTTTTATTTTCATGTATTTAAGGTTAATGAGGCACATTTATGGCTATGTTGAAACTTCACCAATAGAACATTTCATATCAATTAAATGAATGTTAGGCTTTTTGTGGCCAGTTGATGAGATTGGTGATATTATTTATTGCCACAGCCTATTGTATAAACTATGCAGAGTTAAATATTATTTGCTTGTAAAATATTAGCCAGCGTCATATTTTGATGTATTTCCTTCGTTATGACCAAAAATATGTTGCAATATTGAAACCAGTGTCTGTGTGTGTTTAAGTGTCTACCAGCAAATTGTCTCATTGTGTAATGAGAGTGTTTAATGCCCATGTGGTGAATAGTAAAACATAATGGTATAAAAGCACCTCTCTCTGAAGGCATTGTGGCACTCATACTGTGAAATACATATGTAGAAGAAAATGTTTGTTAGAGTTTTATTTTAGTTTGGCCTATTTAAGTAGACTGGTCTGGCATTATTTGACACTGTTTTTAAGAGTTAATTTTAATAAATTATTAACTATTAGAGAAATTTTAAGCCTGTACGCTGTTTATTCATTCACACACCTATGGAACATCACGTATACAAGAAGCAATTCTAGTGAGACCGAGACGGAGAGTTGGGCGGGTGCATGCTTCACTGAACCTCGTCTGGACAGACTTAGTTTACTGGAGGAAGTGCAGTTGGCGGTGATGCTGGAGAAGGAGCTGTGCTGGGAATTGTGCTCTGTATAGTTCGGAGGAAGAGAATGCTGGACACATAGGAACATGGACTGGACAAAAATATTGGAATAAGCATTGACCTACCCCCATGAGCCACACTTTAGGATACTGCAGCCTCTGTGTGCTGCATTGTCTTCGTGTTCAACAAGAATCTGAAAGGCAATAGATAATGTCTTTTCAAATTTGAGTGTCAGAGGTTTGATTAGAACTTGTATTTTCTAATAACCTGCCATTGGTCACACTTTTTAAAATTATCAGAATAGACATAAAAGCAATTTAGTGTTTGTAAATTTTGTTTTCTGTTTCTTTTGGTGAGGTTGATTGATGAAAAAGAGACCTTACAACAAATACTAGGACAATCTGTTGGGTCTTTTGTTGTAGTTTTGTTTGTTTGTTTTTTCTTCTGTCACTGTGATAAACACCATGAACAAAAGCAACTTAGGAAAGGAAGGGTTCCTTTTGGCCTACAGGTCATAGACTGCCATCGAGTGACTTCAGGCGGGAGCGTGAAGCAGAAATTACAGGAATGCTGCTTTAGCTTATGTCCAGCTGTCTGCCTGGGCATGACACTGACCAAGGACTTGATGCTGGGTATTGGTGGCGCACGCCTTTAATCCTAGCACTCAGGATGCAGAGGCAGGTGGATCTCTGAGTTTAAGGCCAGCCTGGTCTACAAAGTGAGTCCAGGACAGCCAGGGCTGTTCCACAGATAAACCCTGTCTCAAAGGAAAGGAAAAGAAATGCCCTACAGACATTTCTGCCTACCAGTCTGATGGAGACGGCTCTCCAGTTGAGGTTTCACTCCCCAGGTAAGTCACTTCTTCCCTTGGCCTTGTTTTCCTTAACCCACCACCATCTGCAAACTCACAAGCCTAGTTCCAGACCTCGGAACTTCCTTTTTGTGAGCGGCCTTTGCTGGCTAAGTGTCTTCTTCCTCTCCAGTCCCTCTTTTGTATCTCCACTCCCTCCCCCCCTCCTACAGCCATCTTCACATTCCCAGGACTAGTTCCTTAAACTCCTTAAATGAATGGCCTTAACCCTGCTTTGTTTGAGAGCCATCCTTGACTGCCAAGCACTCCTGTCCTGTTGCACCCTTCCCCCTGCATACTGTCATCTCTACACCCTCAGGCTTACTCCAGACAGTGGTTTGGGAGCCATATTTGTCAGCCAAGTCTAATTAAATAGCTCATCCGCCAGCTTTACCTGGTCCACATCAGGTCACACATCCCTTTAATCGGCCCAGTCTAAGGAGGGCCAGGTTATCACATCAGACACACAAAGAAAGCAGTCCATGTGCCCAGGCCAAATCACAAAACAACATGAATGGCCAAGACAGCAGGTCTCCAATCAAAACTTCTAATCCTACAGAAATGTTCTCTATTACCTAGATGAATGTCAGGACACAGACTTCAAAGGACACTTTACTGGACCTCCAAGAGGAAAACAAAACAAAAGTGAGGTTTAAGAAAATACAAATATAAGCCGGGTGTGGCCTGTAATCCCAGCGCTCCAGAGGCAGAGACAGGTGGATCCCTGAGTTCGAGGCCAGCCTGGTCTATAAAGTAAGTCCAGGACAGCCAAGGTTACACAGAGAAACCCTATCTCAAAAAACTAAAAGGGAACTGGGTGGCGGCGGCGGCGGCGGCGGCGGCGGCGGCAGTGGGGACAGCCACAGTGGCGCACACCTTTAATCCCAGCATTTGCAATGCAGAGGCAGGCAGATCTCTGAGTTCGAGGTCAGCCTGGTCTACAAAGAGTCCAGGACAGGCAGGGTTCTGTTAGAGAAACCCTGTCTGGGGAAAAACAAACAGACAAAAGGGGGTGGGAGCAGAGAAAATAGAAATACATGGCTGAATGAAGTGATGAATATAGTTCAGTATTTGAAAGCTGGATTAAATAGTGTCAAATCTGCCCATATGACACACCTCCTAACTTGCCAACAATTACACCAGCTGGGGGCTAAGTAGTCAAGCATATGAGGAGGCCACGGGGGCATTCTCATTCAAACCACTGCAAGACCTAGACCAAATAAGCAAAGAATATGAAGAGAAAATTTTAAGCACAGAAAAAATATGCAAGAAATGTGAGAGGCCACCAAAAGACCAAACCTTCAAATTACAAATACAGATGAAGGATTCTAGGTCAGTGGTATTGAGCAGATCTCAAAGTCAGAGAAGAAAACGTCCCCAAACGAAGGAAAGACATGCCCATACATAGACACGAAGCACACAGAACCCCAACTAAACAAGACCAGAGACACTAAATGTACAGAACAAGGAAAATATATTGAAAGCTACAAAAGAAAAAAGTCACATGTAAAGGGCAACCCACCAGAGAACAATACCCAATTTCTCAATGGAAACTGAGAGCCAGACAGGGTGTCACAGAGAGGTCTGTGTAGGTGGCATCACTTTGTTTGCTGCCTTGTGTTCTTGTGAGTTGTATCTCATTAAACTGTTTTCTTTATAGAGCTGCTTTGGCTGTGCTTATTCCGTTTTAGTTCTAAGTTCCATGGCTCTTAGTGTTTTTGCCGTTGCATTTTAGGAGCTGGCAGGCTGACCAACCCAGCTACTACCCAGGCTCAGATCCAGGACTTTGAGCTGAACCACCCTAACATCTACCCAGTCTATGAGCTGCGAGAGCATGTGAAGGGGTTGGTCCTGCAGAACCAAAGCTGTGGGGTCTCCATGACACAGGGCAACAACAGGATACCTGAGAGGAGTCCTGTGAGGGTCCACTATTGATAGTGTAGCAGACGCCAGAGGCCTCGAACCAGACCAATGACTCATTTCAGTCAATATTTGCAAGTAAAACTCTGGGGTAAGGGGTATGCTATATGACACACTGCAGCTTCCATGGCCAGATTTTTTTTTTTAATTGGGGGGTGGGGAGGTTATAAGGGTGAAGGGTGGATTTGGAAGGACTAGGAAGTGGGTGCAGGATGTGAGCACTGCCAGGAGTTTGAGGGCAGCCTAAGATAAATGGTAAATTCTAGGCCAGCCTACAGTGTGTTATGCTGTGTCAAAAAAGCAAGACAATACCCAGATAGGAGTTATTTTCACACACATGTTCAGAGTTAGTTATATCTTTCTAAGGACGAGAACCAGTTGTCCTTTGTTAGTGACAGAGCAAGGTGGGAAATGTAATCAAGTCAGGCAAGCATCTGCTGTAGCTCTTAAGCTGCACTTGGGGTGTTTGTCATCTCATGTTTTACTCTCCTGGATGTTGAAATGATGGTGTGGGTGTCGCCCTGTCCTGTGACTGGGGACATGGTTCCTTGGCAGACAAGCCTGACATAACCAGACTGCTAGTTGCAGACTGCTAGTCATAGGATTCTGACTTCTAGGCAGCTTCATCACTTAGGAGCTGAAACTTGATGGAGGGCTGGGACCACTCATGAGCCGAGAGCCAGCTCTGCACCTAGAGAGGACCTGAGCTCACAACTGTCCAGGACTCCAGGCCCAAGGGCTACACACACACACACACACATGTACATGCATGCGCACGTGCGCGCGCGCGCACACACACACACACACACACACACACTTCTTAAAAAGTAAAAAAAAAAAAATGAATTGAAACAACTTTGCTTGTCGGTTGACCATAACAGCTTACTAAACGGGAAAGGAAGTGAGGCTGAAAGACTAATTTCTTCCTTATTTTAAATCCCACCTCTAGCAGCTACAAGATACTTAAATTGCATGCAAAGTCAGAATGACCCACTTAAGGAGCAGGAGTCTTTCTTTTTTTTTTTTTTCTCTCCATTTTACATTATTTCAGTTATGAAAGTCATAAGCAGTGCTTGCTGAGCTACGGG